>NW_027140606.1:4279333-4585000 GCF_036365525.1 Heterodontus francisci | reverse complement strand
AGTAGTGAGGTCAAGGATAAGGTTACAAGGACGCAAGAGGGCACTGGCAAGCAAGAACTTGGTTTAAAGTGTGTCTACTTCAACGCCAGGAGCATCTGGAATAAGGTGGGTGAGCTTGCAGCATGGGTTGGTACCTGGGATCTCGATGTAGTGGCCATTTCGGAGACATGGGTAGAGCAGGGGCAGGAATGGATGTTGCAGGTTCCGGGATTTAGATGTTTCAGTAAGAACAGAGAAGATGGTAAAAGAGGGGAGGTTGTGGCATTGTTAATCAAGGAGAGTATTACGGCGGAAGAAAGGACGTTTGAGCACTCGTCCACTGAGGTAGTATGGGCCGAGGTTAGAAACAGGAGAGGAGAGGTCACCCTGTTGGGAGTTTTCTATAGACCTCCGAATAGTTCCAGAGATGTAGAGGAAAGGATAGCGAAGATGATTCTCGACAGGAGCGAGAGTAACAGGGTAGTTGTTATGGGGGACTTTAACTTTCCAAATATTGACTGGAAATACTATAGTTCGAGTACTTTAGATGGGTCAGTTTTTGTCCAGTGTGTGCAGGAGGGTTTTCTGACACAGTATGTAGACAGGCCAACCAGGGGCGATGCCACATTGGATTTGGTACTGGGTAATTAACCCGGCCAGGTGTGAGATTTAGATGTAGGTGAGCACTTTGGTGACAGTGATCACAATTCGGTTAGGTTGACCTTAGTGATGGGCAGGGACAGGTATATACAGCAGGGCAAGAATTATAGCTGGGGGAAAGGAAATTATGATGCGATTAGGCAAGATTTAGGATGCGCAGGATGGGGAAGGAAACTGCAGGGGATGGGCACAATCGAAATGTGGAGCTTATTCAAGGAGCAGCTACTGCGTGTCCTTGATAAGTGTGTACCTGTCAGGCAGGGAGGAAGTTGTCGAGCGAGGGAGCCGTGGTTTACTAAAGAAGTTGAAGCGCTTGTCAAGAGGAAGAAGGCGGCTTATGTTAGGATGAGACGTGAAGGCTCAGTTTGGGCGCTTGAGAGTTACAAGCTAGCCAGGAAGGATCTAAAGGGAGAGCTCAGAAGAGCGAGGAGAGGACACGAGAAGTCATTGGCGGATAGGATCAAGGAAAACCCGAAGGCTTTCTATAGGTATATCAGGAATGAAAGAATGACTAGAGTTAGATTAGGGCCAATCATGGATAGTAGTGGGAAGTTGTGTGTGGCATCAGAGGAGATAGGGGATGCGTTAAATGAATATTTTTCGTCAGTATTTACAGTAGAGAAAGAAAATGTTGTCGAGGAGATTACTGAGATTCAGATTACTAGGCTAGATGGGATTGAGATTCACAAGGAGGAGGTGTTAGCAATTTTGGAAAGTGTGAAAATAGATAAGTCCCCTGGGCCAGATGGGATTTATCCCAGGATTCTCTGGGAAGCCAGGGAGGAGATTGCAGAGCCTTTGTCCTTGATCTTTATGTCGTCATTGTCGACAGGAATAGTGCTGGAAGACTGGAGGATATCAAATGTTGTCCCCTTGTTCAAGAAGGGGAGTAGAGACAGCCCTGGTAATTATAGACCTGTGAGCCTTACTTCGGTTGTGGGTAAAATGTTGGAAAAGGTTATAAGAGATAGGATTTATAATCATCTTGAAAAGAATAAGTTCATTAGCGATAGTCAGCAAGGTTTTGTGATGGGTAGGTCGTGCCTCACAAACCTTATTGAGTTTTTCGAGAAGGTGACCAAACAGGTGGATGAGGGTAAAGCAGTGGATGTGGTGTATATGGATTTCAGTAAGGCGTTTGATAAGGTTCCCCACGGTAGGCTATTGCAGAAAATACGGAAGTATGGGGTTGAAGGTGATTTCGAGCTTTGGATCAGAAATTGGCTAGCTGATAGAAGACAGAGGGTGGTGGTTGATGGCAAATGATCATCCTGGAGTTTAGTTACTAGTGGTGTACCGCACGGATCTGTTTTGGGGCCACTGCTGTTTTTCATTTTTATAAATGACCTGGATGAGGGTGTAAAAGGGTGGGTTAGGAAATGTGCGGATGACACGAAGGTCGGTGGAGTTGTGGATAGTGCCGACGGTTGTTGTAGGGTACAGAGGAACATTGATAGGCTGCAGAGCTGGGCTGAGAGATGGCAAATGGAGTTTAATGCTGAAAAGTGTGAGGTGATTCACTTTGGAAGGAGTAACATGAATGCAGAGTACTGGGCTAATGGAAAGATTCTTGGTCGTGTAGATGAGCAGAGAGATCTTGGTGTCCAGGTACATAAATCCCTGAAAGTTGCTCCCCAGGTTAATAGGGCTGTTAAGAAGGCATATGGTGTGTTAGCTTTTATTAGTAGGGGGATCGAGTTTCGGAGCCACGAGGTCATGCTGCAGCTGTACAAAACTCTGGTGCGGCCGCACCTGGAGTATTGCGTGCAGTTCTGGTCACCACATCAGATGAAGGATGTGGAAGCTTTGGAAAGGGTGCAGAGGAGATTTACTAGGATGTTGCCTGGTATGGAGGGAAAGTCTTACGAGGAAAGGCTGAGGGACTTGAGGTTGCTATCGTTGGAGAGAAGGAGGAGGAGAGGTGACTTAATAGAGACATATAAGATAATCAGAGTGTTAGATAGGGTGGATAGTGATAGTCTTTTTCCTCGGATGGTGATGGCAAACACGAGGTGACATAGCTTTAAGTTGTGGGGCGATAAATATAGGACAGATGTTAGAGGTAGTTTCTTTACTCAGAGAGTAGTAGGGGCGTGGAACGCCCTGCCTGCAACAGTAGTAGACTCGCCAACTTTAAGGGCATTTAAGTGGTCATTGGATAGACATATGGATAAAAATGGAATAGTGTAGGTCAGATGGTTTCACAGGTCGGCGCAACATCGAGGGCCGAAGGGCCTGTACTGCGCTGTAATGTTACAATGTTCGAATGTTCTATCTATAGGTTTGACCCGACGAGGCAAGGAAGGGATGGTAGGGTGAATGAACCTTGGATGACAAGTGATGTGGAACAGCCAGTCAAGAGGAAGAAGGAAGCTTACTTAAGGTTGAGGAGGCAAGGATCAGACAGGGCTCTATAGGGTTACCAGGTAGCCAGGAAGGAACTGAATAATGGACTTAGGAGAGCTGGAAGGGGACATGAAAAAGTCTTGGCGGGTAGGATTAATGAAAATCCCAAGGCGTTCTACACTTATGTGAGGAACAAGAGGATGGCCAGAGTGAGGGTAGGGCCGATTAGGAATAGTGGAGGGAACTTGTGCCTGGAGTCAATGGAGGTTGGGGAGGTCCATAATGAATACCTTGCTTCAGTGTTCACTGGTGAGCGGGACCTGGTCGTTTGTGAGGAGAGCGTAAAAAGGCTGATATGCTCGAACAGGTTGATGTTAAGAAGGAGGATGTGCTGGAAATTTTGAAAGACATGAGGACAGATTAGTCCCCGGGGCCAGACGGGATATACCCAAGGATATTACGGGAAGCGAGGGAAGAGATTGCCGCACCTTTGGCGATGATCTATGCGTCCTCACTGTCCACTTGAGTAGTACCAGAGGATTGGAGGGTGGAAAACTTTATTCCCTTGTTCAAGAAAGGGAATAGGGATAACCCTGGGAATTATAGACCAGTCAGTCTTACATCGGCAGTGGGCAAATTATTAGAGAGGATTCTGAGAGACAGGATTTATGATTATTTGGAAATGCATAGTTTGATTAGAGACAGTCAGCATGGCTTTGTGAGGGGCAGGTCATGCCTCACAAGCCTTATTGAATTCTTTGAGGATGTGACAAAACACGTTGATGAAGTAAGAGCAGTGGATGTGGTGTATATGGATTTTAGCAAGGTGTTTGTTTGATAAGCTTCCCCATGGTAGGCTCATTCAGAAAGTAAGGAGGCATGGGATACAGGGAAATATGGCTGTCTGGATACAGAATTGCCTGGCCCATAGAAGACAGAGGGTGGTAGTTGATGGAAAGTATTCAGCCTGGAGCTCAGTGACCAGTGGTGTTCCGCAGGGATCTGTTCTCTGACCTCTGCTCTTTGGATTTTTATAAATGCCTTGCATGAGGAAGTGGAAGGCTGGGTTAGCAAGTTTGCCGATGGTACGAAGGTTGCTGGAGTTGTGTATAGTGTGGAAGGCTGTTTTAGGTTGCAACGGGACACTGACAGGATGCAGAGCTCGGCTGAGAAGTGGCAGATGGAGGTTAACCTGGAAAAGTGTGAAGTGATTCATTTTGGAAGGTCGAATTTGAATGCAGAATACAGGCTTAAAGACAGGACTCTTGGTAGAGTGGAAGAAAAGAGGGATCTTGGGGTCCATGTCCATAGATTGCTCAAAGTTGCCACCTATGTTGATAGTGTTGTTAAGAAAGCGGATGGTGTGTTGGCTTTCATTAACAGGGGGATTGAGTTTAAGAGCCACGAGGTTGTGCTGCAATTCTATAAAGCCCTGGTTAAACCACACTTGGAATATTGTGTTCAGTTCTGGTCGCCTCATTATAGGAAGGATGTGGAAGCTGTCGAGAGGGTGCAGAGGGGATTTACCAGGATGCTGCCTGGACTGGAGGGCATGTCTTATGAAGAAAGGTTGAGGGAGCTAGGGCTGTTCTCATTGGAGCGAAGAAGGATGAGAGGTGACTTGATAGAGGGGTAAAAGATGATGAGAGGCATAGATAGACTGGATAGCCAGAGACTTTTTCCCAGGGCGGAAAGGGCTATCACCAGGGGGCATAATTTTAAGGTGATTGGAGGAGGTTTCGGGGAGATGTCAGAGGTAGGTTCTTTAAACAGAGAGTGGCAGGTGCGTGGAATGCACTGCCGGCGGTGGTAGTAGAAGCAGATACATTAGGGACATTTAAGCGACTCTTGGATAGGTACATGTATGATAGTAGTATGAAGGTTATGTAGGTACTTTGATCCGAGAGTAGATTAAAGGTTCGGCACAACATCTTGGGCCGAAGGGCCTGTACTGTGCTGTACTGTTCTATGTTCTAATTTCTATATATATATATATGAATGGAGTCAAATGTAGGCCAGGCCTCTACCATGAGTACATTAATAAGGACAAAATTGTTTGACCATTTCACTTTTTATTACATACAGAAACTTACATCTGTCTTTTCTCTGTTTACTAAAATTCTTTGACTGGTATGAAGCTGTTTCTTTCTGTAGGACCTGCGATGACCTCTCCCATGACAGAGAATCGACCATAAAGAATATTAGTTGAAATCTTTCTCTCTTGATTGCTTCTTGTTGTCTCGTATCCAATTCCATCTGGAGTGAGCAGAGTGAAAAGTCCAAGGGGATTTGTGCGGAAGAAGGTTTTTTAAAATATCAATAACTGTACAGCAGCAAGTGTGTGCTGATGTAAATAATAATGAACAGAAGAGGGCCATGGCATCATAGAATAGTACAGCACTGTTGGAGGCTATTGGGCCCATCAAGTCTCCGCTTGCTCTTTTGAAGAACAATGCAGCTCGTCCCACTCTCTCACTTCTTCCCCAATCCCTGCAATTTTCCGCATTCAAATATTTATTTAATTCCATTTAGAAAGCTACTGTTGAATCTTTATCCACCGCCCTATTAGGCAGTGCATTACAACATTTGTTCCACTTCAAATATTTTGGTCCTCATGTCACATGATGTTCTTTTCCCAATCACATTAATTCTGTACTATTTGCATATCTATCCGACAGCCATTGAGAACTGTTTTGCATTTTTTCAAACTCTATTTATGCCTTTCATCATTTTAAACCCCTCCATAAAAATCTCCTTTTGAACTACTCTGCTCGAAGGAGAAATATCCCAGCTTCTGCAGTGCATCAGCGTAACTGTAACAATCTCATCCCTGGAACCGTTCGAGCAAATCGGTTCGAAACATTCACAGAAGTATATTTTTATTTACATATACAGCGCTGAAAGAGGCCCTTCGGCCCACCGAGTCTGTGCCGACCAACATCCACCCATTTAGACTAATCCGACATTAACCCAATATTCTCTGTCACAACCCCACCATTCTCCTACCACCTACCTACACGAGGGGCAATTTACAATTGCCAATTTACCTATCAACCTGCAAGTTTTTGGCTGTGGGAGGATTGCGGAGCACCTGGCGAAAACCCACGCAGACACAGGGAGAACTTGTAAACTCCACACAAGCAGTACCCAAAACTGAACACGGGTCGCTGGAGCTGTGAGGCTGCGGTGCTATCGACTGCGCCACTGTGCCGCCTCTGCCCTTCCTAAAGAATGGTCCCAGTGTTGGACACAATACTCCATCTGGGGATAAACTATTATTGTATCAAGATTTGGCATCACGTCCTGACATTTATACCCTCGACCTCTGTTTATAAAGCCCAGAATGCAATCTGCTTAAAAGCCCGTCAGCAGGCAGAGGAATTCTGCCAGAACCATCGACCAGTTCCTTTAGACATGAGTCTTTGCAAGGCTGGTGGGACGGTCTGGGAGACTGGGGACGAAAGAGAATCCAGACCTGGTCATTTTTTTCCAAACAGAAAACCATCAATGCATTGGCACCCACGGCCTGGAAGGAGAACTTTGTATCGTGGTAACATTTTCAGCTGTGAATCACTGGATAAAGTGTTGAAATCCATCTTCACAGCATCCCAATGACTGACACTGGAGATCTGCCTCAGAATTCTGCGTAAACATCAAGCGAGCTATTCAGCTGTGCGAGCTCTCCCACCTCTCCCTTTCTGTTTCTTCTCTTTCTCTCTCCCTCTTTATCAGTTTCTCCTACATTCCCTGTCTCTGTTCCCTGTCTTCTCTCACTGTTCTGCTCTGTCTCACACAAATACAACACAAGTTTCCTTTTTTGTTTGATTCTCACTGATCTGTTCTGATTCTCTCTCTCGCCACAGAATTCCAAGCAGTTCCAAAACTTTTTTTTTAAAACACGTATTCTCCTACTCTTGTTGTTCATAAGATCATAAGATCAGAAGAAGTAGGAGCAGGATTAGGCCGTCCAGCCCCTCGAGCCTGCTCCACCATTCAATAAGATCATGGCTGATCGCTGCGTGGACTCAGATCCACTTACCCGCGCTCTCACCATATCCCTTAATTCCTTTATTGTTCAAAAAGATATCTACCTTAGCTTTAAAAACGTTTACTGAAGTAGTGTCAACTACTTCACTGGGCAAGGAATTCCATAGATTAACAACCCTCTGGGTGAAGAGGTTCCTTCTCAATCCAGTCCTAAATCTGCTCCCTCTAATCTTGAGGCTATTCCCTCTTGTCCTAGCTTCACCTACCAGTGGAAACATCCTCTCTACTTGTATCTTATCTATTCCCTTCATAATTTTATATGTTTCCATAAGATCCCCCCTCATTCTTCTGAATTCCAAAGAATATATTCCCAATCTACTCAGTCTGTCCTCATAAACCAACCCCCTCAACTCCGGAATCAACCTAGTGAACCTCCTCTGCACCCCCTCCAGTGCCAGTACATCCTTTCTCAAGTAAGGAGACCAAAACTGCACACAGTACTCCATGTGCGGCCTCAACAGTACCTTACACAGCTGCAACAGAACCTCTCTGCTTTTCAACTGAATTCCTTTAGCAACGAAGGGCAAAATTCCATTTGCCTCCCTAATTACTTGCTGCAGACCAACCTTCTGCGATTCATGCACAAGGACACCCAGGTCCCTCAGCATAGCAGCATGCTGCAACTTTTTACCTTTCAAGTAATAATCCTTTTTACTGTTACTCCTACCGAAATGAATGACTTCACATTTATTAACATTGTATTCCATCTGCCAGACATTTTCCCACTCACTCAATGTATCTATGTTCCTCTGCAAAGTTTCACAGTCATCTGCACACTTTGCTCTGCCACTCATCTTACTGTCATCTGCAAACTTTGACACCCTACACGTGCTCCCCAACTCCAAATCATCTATATAAATTGTAAATAATTGCGGTCCCAACACCGATCCCTGAGGCACACCACTAGTGACTGATTGCCAGCCAGAATAGCACTCATTTATCCACACTCTCTGCTTCCTGTTAGTCACCCAATCCTCTATCCATGCTAATACTTTACCCCAAACGCCATGCATCCTTATCCTATGCAGCAGCCTCTTGTGCGGCAACTTGTCGAAGGCCTTTTGGAAATCTAGGTACACCACATCCACTGGGTCCCCATTGTCCACCTTGCTCGTAATGTCATCACAGAATTCCAAAAGATGTGTCAAGCATGACTTGCCCTTCATGAACACATGCTGCATCTGCCCAACGGGACAATTTATATTGAGATGCCCTGCTATTTCTTCCTTGATAATAGACTCAAGCAACTTCCCCACTACAGAGGTTAAGCTAACCGGTCTATAATTCCCCATCTTTTGTGAACCTCCCTTTTCAAACAGTGGCGTCACATCTGCTATTTTCCAATCTGCTGGGACTACCCCAGAGTCCAGAGAATTTTGGAAAATTACCACCAGTGCACCTGCTATTGCCCAACACTACCTCTTCCGTAATAATGATTGTTTCCAGGTCCTCACCTAAGTTCGTCTCTTTGTCAATTACTGGCATGTTATTAGTGTCCTCCACTGTGAAGACCGATACAAAATACCTGTTCAATGCCTCGGCCATTTCATCATATCCCATAACTAAATTCCCCTTCCCATCCTCTAAAGGACCAACGTTTCCTTTAGCTACTCTTTTTCGTTGTATATGTTAATAGAAACTTTTGCTATCTGTCATTATATTCTGTGCTAGTTTTTTTCTCATGTTCTACCTTACTTTTCTTTATATCTCATTCTGTGGCTTTCTGTTAACCTATAAAGTTTTCCTGATCTTCTACTTTCATGCTGTTTTTGGCCACTTTGTATGCCTTCTCTTTCAATTTGATAGCCTCCCTTATTTCCTTGGACACCCATGGCAGATTACCCCTTTTCTTCCAGTCCTTCCTTTTCACTGGAATATACTTTTGCTGAGCACTTTGAAAAATTGCTGTGAAAGTCCTCCACTGCTCGTCAACTGCCCCACCATAAAATCTTTGTTTCCAGTCTATTTTAGCCAAGTCCTCCCTCATTCTATTGTAGTCCCCCTTGTTCAAGCGCAGGACCATGGTATTGGATTTTATCTTCACACTCTCCATCTGTAATCTAAATTCAACCGGACTGTGATCACTCCTTCCAAGAGGATCCCTAACTATGAGGTCATTAATTATTCCTGTCTCATTACACAGGACTAGATCTAGGATAGCTTGCTCCTCGTCAGTTCCATTACATACTGTTCGAGAAAACTATCACGGATACACTCAACGAACTCCTCCTCAAGGCTATCCTGACTGAGTGGTTCGACCAATCTACATGTAGATTAAAATCGCCCATGATAATTGCCGTACCATTTTTACAGGCATTAGTTATTTCTTTGTTTATTGCCCGCCCCAATGTGATGTTATTATTTGGTGGCCTATAGAATACGCCTATCAATGGCTTTTTCTTCTTAGAGTTTCTGATTTCCACCCAAATGGATTCGACCTCATTCTCCATAGAACCTATATCATCTCTCAGCATCGTCCTTGAATATCAGAGCTGCACCACCTCCCTTACCTTCCTGTCTGTCCTTCCGAATAATCTGGTAACCCTGGATATTTAACTCCCAATCGTGACCAACCTGTAACCATGTCTCTGGAATGGCTACCAACTCATATTCATTCGCGATGATTTGTTTTGTTAACTCATCAACCTTGTTACAAATGCTATGAGCATTCAGGTAAAGTTCCTTTATGCTAGCTTTCTTACCCTCATGATTTCCAACATCTCTAATAATAACTGCTGAGTTATTCTTCCTTTCTGCTTCTTTCATAGTCTGCCTTGAACTTAAACCCTCCTGCACGCATGTTAACCTGCTGCTTACTTTTTTATTTACCATCATACTCCGTGTCGTTTTCCCTTTCCCTTCCCCCCGACTCACTCGTTTAAAGTCCTAGAGACCACCCTATTCATCCGTTTCGCCAGAACACTGGTCCCACATCGGTTCAGGTGGAGACTGTTCCATCGGTACAGATCCCCCCGCTTCCAAAACTGATGCCAATGCCCCATGAAATGGAACCCCTCTTTCCCACAGCACTCCCTTAGCCATGTGTTTACTTCCCTAATATTCTTATCCCTAAGCCAATTTGCACGTGGCTCGGGCAGTAATCCGGAGATTATGACCCTCGAGGACCAGTTCCTTAATTTCGTTCCCAGTGCTTTATAATCCCCAAACACGTCCTCCATCCTAGCCTTGCCTATGTTGTTAGTCCCAACGTGGACCACAACAACTGGATCCTACCCCTCCCACTCCAATATCCTTTAAAGCCGGTCAGAGATGTCCTGCACCCTGGCACCGGGCGGGCAACACATCATGCAGGACTCCCGATCTGGCTTGCAAAGGATATTATCTATCCCCCTAATTATAGAATCCCTTGAATGGCCTTCTGAACCATGGTGCCGTGGTCTGTTGGCTCATCCTCCCCGCAGCCCTTTTCCTCATCCACACAGGGAGCAAGTATCTCGTCCGTGTTGGATAAGGTCAAAGGCTGAGGCTCCTCCACTCCTGAACTCAGGATCCCCCTACCTGCCTCACTTGCAATCATACCCTGTTGCCCCTGAACACTAACTGAATTTGAATTACTTAATCTACCAGGTGTGAATGCCTCCTGAAACGAAACGTCCAGGTACCTCTCCCCCTCCCGGATGTGCCACAATTTTTGAAGCTCAGACTCAGGATCCTCAGCCGCTGCCCAAATATATTCCCGTCAGCCCCCTGGTCCTCGCTGCCGCCTCTCCCGCTGCTGCTGAAAAATGAAGGCCGCTGACGCTCGAGGCAACTCCTTTAAG
Source organism: Heterodontus francisci (assembly GCF_036365525.1). NCBI lineage: Eukaryota > Metazoa > Chordata > Chondrichthyes > Heterodontiformes > Heterodontidae > Heterodontus > Heterodontus francisci. The sequence goes on along the minus strand of NW_027140606.1, from coordinate 4,574,186 downwards.
TGGGAAACTTACCTTCCTGTCAGCCCCCTGGTCCTCGCTGACAACTCTCCCGCTGCTGCTGAAAAATGTATCAACTGACTTTTATTTTCCTGAGCGGCTGTCACGGCTGTGCCAGCGTTCAGGTAAGTGACGTGCTACTGCGATAACACAGCAGTCCAATGTTTGTGGCACAACTTCAAATCTCGAACCCGCTGTTTCCGTCGTTCAACCTCTTTATCTTTCTGAGTAGCGGTCTCTTGGATTCAGTGAGTTTTTTTTATTCGTTTGCGACTGTGGGCGTCGCAAAAGGGGCCCAGCCCTAATTGCCCTTGAACTGAGTGGCGTGTGAGGCCATTTAGGAGGGCATTTAAAAGTCAGTCACATTGCTGTCGTCCTGGAGTCTAGAGAGAGGCGGTGGTGCAATGGTAATATCACTGGACTAGCAATGCAAGGCCCAGACTAAAGTGCTGGGGATATGGGGTTGAACACCACCAGGGCAGATCGTGAAATTTGAATTCAATCACGAAATCTGGAAATAAAAGCTAGTTTAACGGTGATCATGAAACCATTGACGATTGTTGTAAAAAAAAATCTGCTGTGCTTATCAAGTCTGACCTACATGTGATTCCAGATCCACTGCAATATGGTTGACACGTAATTGTGGTCTAAAGTGGCCGAGCAAGCCACTCAATTCAAATGCAATTCGGGATGGGCAGTAAATGTTGGACGTGCCAGTGATGCCCACGTCTCACAAATGAATAAATAAATGTAGGCCATACCAGGTGAGGACAGCAGATTTCCTTCCCTAAAAGGACATTCACGCACCAGATTTGTTTTCAGCAGTGGTTTAATGATGACCCTGAGACTAGCTTTTTAATTCCATGTCTATTAGTTGAATTCAAATTTCACCATCTGCTGTGGTGGAATTCGAACCCATGCCCTCTAGAGCATTAGTATGGGCTCCAGATTACTAGGACAGAGATTACCTCTATGCGACCACCTCCCTAAGCAGCTGTAAGTCCTGTAAGCCAGAAGGATTTTTGTTTTTGTCTTCTGTATCTTGAACTTCTTCGGACTTACCTTGAATAAACTCTGCAACTTCCTTGCATTTCTCCCTGAAGACCCATTTAACATCTTTAGACAACATGCGTTTATTCATTCAAGTTATATATTCTTGTCTGAGTGCCTTTGAACACGAATGGGTCGATGAAGGTCTCCACACCCCCAAAAGTTTTTCTTTTCCCCTTCCAAGACGCGAAGTAGTCAGTCTCGCGATCTCGAGATCCTTTTCTTTCCCAAAAAAACATTCAGATTGAGCCAAGTCCAAACTGGGGTTCCAGAATGTAAGATTTGAGAAGATAGAGGTACTTTATTCCCCCTTCCATTGTGGGAACAGACATGGCAGCACAAAGCTTGTTGTGAATCGACTAACTGAGATAAAGCTTAAGACAAGTTTGTTAAAATTTCAGATAAACCCTCGTCACAAGCTCAGTCAGTAAGTAACAGTCTAACCCAGATTCTACCTGTATTAGAGACTGTACAGCAGAGCGCACGTCTCTTTCTCGTGCAGCTTTTGGCCTTCAGGTTTTTGGTTAGTCTCTCTCTCTTATCTCTTGTTGTTGTTCATAACTTCTCTGCCATCAGTATCAAAGACAGGACTTATTTTATCCTGGCAACTTTCCAGTTAACCAACACCTCTCCCAATCATCCCAATCAGTGATTCATTTATTTGTGAAATTATGCCTTTCTTAACGAATCAAGGATCTTTTTGTGATGGTTGCTAACCATTCGAATATGTACAATTTGCATCCCTTTGTGTTGACTACTTTGTCTCAAGGCTTTTGCATTTCGAGTTTCCTTATCTCACTCCGAGTCAAATCTACACAGAAGCAGCTTTCAGCTTCTGCTCTCGAGGTCTCATCCTTTTCCTGCAAGTAAGTATTTTAAAACTTGGCACTATATCCGACAATCCTTCCAGGTTGACAGTTTGTCTATGCTGTTCCTGATTTCCGAAATTCTCCCACTGTACCACACTACAAAGAAGGGTATTAATAAAGCTAAATGTTAGTTTAGAATAATAATTCAATTGTTAATTCATAATCGCTGGATTTTAACAATTATTAATCTGGTTAGTAGCTTTGAGCCACCGAATAACCTTACACAGATGAGTGATTGAGCGTTTTCAATGCCTGATGGGCTGAGGCAGGGGCAGAGGCTGGCGATGTTATGGAGGTGGAAGGAGGTGTCATTTCTCATGGAGACAACATGAGGTTCGAAACTCAAGTCAGAGTTGAATTGTGGGCATATTTTACACAACATCACATTCAGCCTGATACAACATCTAGGAATGGCGATGGAATCAATGACAAGATTGTGGAGTGTGTGGTGGAGCCGAAGGTGGAGGCTTCACTCTGCCCCATGCTTAATTGTAGGAAATTGCAGCTCATGGAAAACAGGCTGTCGGAGTTTGATAATGCAGAGGCAGTGAAGAGTCGAAGGAGATGATGGAGAGCTGGAGCTGGGTGTTGTTAGCACACATGTGGAAGCTCACCCCACATCTGTAGATGATGTCACCAGCGGGCAGTGTGTAGATGAGGCAAAAGGGGGCACAAGAATGGAAAGTTCCGGGACTCCAGAGGTAATAGTGCGTGTGTGGGAAGAGCGGCCATTGCTGGCGATGCTCTGGTTACAATCAAATTAATAGTGGAACCATATGCGGGCAGTCCCACTGAAAGATACCAATGTTAGAGATATGGGGAGGTAACGGATGGGTTTGCTGTAGATTTTGAGGAGTGGCTGGAGATGAGGCGTGGTGAGGACATGGAAGATTTTAATCCAATGATAAGAATTATAAATCTATGTACTTAGAGAACTGAGAGACAAAACAGATCGGTTAGGCTGAAGGTGTTGGATGAAATGCATGTGGCGAGGGTTGACATGGAAACAGGGATTTTGGGCAGTTGATAGTGAGGGAAGGTGGAATTTGGGTGTCCAGTCAGCAGTGAATTGGAGGAAAAGAGTCAGGAGTTGGCACAGTTCAAATTTTATCAGAGCCATTAACCTATGTAGAATAATCAGGGAAATATCTGTAGTGAAATAGCACAGAGAAAATGTTATTTTATTCTTTCACGTGATGTGAGCTCTGCTGACAAGATCAGCATTCAGTGTCCATGACAGCCCGCTGGGCCGTTTCAGAGGGCAGTTAAGAGTCAGCCACATTGCTCTGGGTCTGTAGCCACATGTAAAGCAGAGCAGGTAAGGATGGTAGATGATAAAAGCAAAATACTGCAGATGCTGGAAATCTGCAATAAAAACAATAAATGCTGGAACCACTCAGCAGGTCTGGCAGCATCTGTGAAAAGAGAAGCAGAGTTAACGTTTCGGGTCAGTGACCCTTCTTCAGAATGGATGGCAGATGTCCTTCCGTAAAAGGAATTAGTGAACCAAAAGGGTCGTTACCGCAATCGATGATAGTTTCATGCACCATTACAGAAACTGTCTTTCAATTGCAGACTTTTGTTAATTAATTGAACTTAAATGTCAGCAGCTGCTATGGTGGGATTTGAACCCCTGTCCCCAGGCCATTATGTTGGGCCTCTGGCTTACTAGCCCAGTGATATTATTGCTATGCGATTGCCTCACCAATGGGTGTGTACAGTGTCTGCCCCCTAATATCATCCACAATATCATCTGGGCTGAAAACCTGAACTTGGTCCCAACTCAGAGACTCAAAGTTCACATTTTAACGGGAAATGGCAGTAACAGAGTGAAATGGGATTGTTTTTCTCCATGGATTCAGTGTACACTGCAGGTAGATCACGTACATTTTAATAGATACGCAAAGAGTTAAGATGGTCAATACAACAATATGGAAATGTAAATGACGCCACCCATAATTGTGGCATCTATCCAGTATGAGTACAGATCTTTGTTTTTTCCGAGAAGTCTTACTAAGGTCATTGACACTGAAATAATTGCGTTATCGTCCATCATATTAATTTCATAGAGTCAAAGTTGCTGATGTAATGTGTTTGTTCAGGTGAGTGTAACTGATAGCAATGATCAGGGGGACAATCATGTCAGTGGAGACTTATTCCCTGCATAAATTAGGGCCCATTGAAATGAATCAGTTCGGAATGCCTGCTAGAGCTGTGGGTTCTGGGCTAACAGAAATATCTGCTTCTCACAGACATGGGATATCCATTAATGTATCAAATAGAAAGCATTTATTACCCTGTACTTGCAACAATTGGAGTTCCTGGTAAGCCTGTATCTCAGCTGTTAATTGTGTTAATCGATGTTCACTGTGGTGCTCCACTCAGTATTATTTATCTCGGTGAATGTTACACAGCCACCTGTTTTTGTCCAGCCATTTACTGATGAAATATCCTCGTTTTCTATGCTTTCAGTCTTACAGGAGCTGCATTATCTTTGATAGTATTGGTTTAAGTAACCCTGGCATTGTTGCTGTATTATTTTGAGTATTGAATATATTTGAATCAAGTGTCTTGGTTAGGATCAAGAATCAGACCATCAAGAGCTTTTAATAGTTTCATGTTGTGGAACCAACTAGTCGTGGAATATTTTTATGAATGCTTTTAGCTGCTTGACAATGAGATATCTCACGTTCTCAGTGTTACAAGGGGACATCAAAGTCCTCCCTCCCCAATAACATAGTTTAATTTAACTGGGATTTCAATGTATCGATTGGTTATCACGGTTATAAAATATTATTTCATTCTGTGTGTGTCTGACGTTGCTTCGGATTTCTGGCTATTGTACTGTGTTGTTGACTCTTTCACGTGTCCTTCTCTGCTGCACTTTGGAGCCTTCACTTTCACTGGACTACATTATAAAATAGAAAGTATTGATACGATGTTTTACTGGTTTGCAATCTATCAGCTGGAACTGTGAGTCTTTCCATTTCTCTGTAGATTATCAGATGCAGCGCTGATGTTGGTGTTTCATTAATTAAACAATCCCACATTCTAATGTTGTACTTTATAAATCCAGGAGAAGGATTTTTAATGATTGTGAGGTTTGTCTGGAAGAAGCGTTCGATTCTTTTTATTCCATGCATTGCAGATGAAGTGAACAGTGTAGGTGAACAGGTGGAGAATTCGGTACTCTGTCGACGCAGTAAATTATTCACAGAGGATTCGCCATTGAACTGACACTGAGAATAGAATCATTGAACATGCGGCTGGTTAACAGATCACAGGTGCAGAATGTTCGGAATAAACCGTATGTGAAAAGGGACATGAAGCAACAGTTTGCAGCGTGTGAGTACTCCAGAGAGATAGGGAGGGCGACAGAGAGATGGAAGGAGAAACAGAGCAGGGAAAACAAAAGTGAGGGAAAAGGATAACCAGAAAGAAAGAGAAAGAAACAGCAGTGTAAATGATTCACTATCATAAAGTGCTGGAATATCCAGAAAGATTAGCGAGAGAAGCTATGAGTTGAAGTTGTCTGTTGTCAGATTGCATTAATTTTGCTGTTTGACTTGATCGTCTCTGTTTATTTCTGTCAGGTCCTCATTTTGTTTTGCAGCAATTTGCTAGTCCTTACTTACTGACTGAATAAACATAACAGAATCCGTTCTTCACCTTGGTAATTCATTCTTCAAATACTGTACATGAATTTTGAATGACTGCTGAATTAAATAAAGAGCGAGGCTGGTATCAGAAAAAAATAAGCTTATATTTAATTGCCTGCACAAACTAAATGTATTGACTATACTGTGTAACCAATGAACTGTTCTCCAACACCAATAACAACAGGTATTATTGTTTGAATGTATTAATTGAACTGTATTACTGGGATCTATAGATCAGATTTACTCTAACACTCTGCTGCAGTCTCTCCCTATGAATCTCAGCCTCTCCTCTCACTGTATTTAATCCTCTGATTCCTCATCCATTGCTTCAGTTTATTCGCTTTCCCAACCATCTGCTCCTGTCTCCCATCCAGCAACAACATGTCCTTTTCCTGCTCTCTCTCCCAATTTCACTCATTGCATCATTCTCCAGTTGCCTCGTCCAACCTGATAGGAACATAGGAACATAGGGGCAAGAGTGGTCCTTTCAGCCCTTCGAGCCTGCTCCGCCATTCTGAATCATGGCTGATGCAAACACTCAAATACAGTGCTGCAATTTTCAGCCTTTTCCCATTTGGTAACAATCCCTGTCGGCTCCCCGAATCCAGAGCAACAAACCAGCAGCACCTTCCGCTGTCTCAAAGCCTTCCCGCCCAACAATCTGGAGACAAATCCCCATTTAACTCATTGGATTCCATCTCTGTAAAAGCTCTTCTCATTTCCCCACAGGTACTGCATCCTCCCCCAGTATTTCCAGTAGATCCAGTGCTGACTTCATTCACTTTCTGTATCCATTTCCCAATTCATTATTAATAATTATGTTTCAAACATTTCACTGTGGCAAAACACAGCCCAGGTCAATGAATCAGTTTTTACTGTTCGATGCAGCAACAAAGCTGGAAATAACAGCTTAGATCCTGTTAAACAGCTGCTTTGTCTCCAGGTCTGATCAGTAATTTCTCTGCTTCCTTTTCTCTCTCTTCCAGTTAACTTGGTGGCGATTGTGATCCTGTGCCGAGGAAAGTGCGGTCTCTCCAAATGTATCACTGTCTACCTGGTGGGAATGGCAGTGGCTGATCTCCTGGTCGTTATCACTGATCCCATATTGAGTTGGATTGTTGTAATTTATTTCCCAGATTCATTCCTGAGAATTACTCCTGTGTGTTGTCTCATTGCCGTTCTGCTGTATGCAGCCACAAATATTTCTGTCTGGCTCACAGTCACTTTCACCTTTGATCGATTTGTGGCCATTTGTTGTGAGAAGCTAAAAGCAAAATATTACACCCAGAAACTGGCGGCTGTGGTTGTAGGAACAGTGAGTATGCTGGGCTGTTTGGAGACTGTCCCAATTTACTTTCTGTATAAGCCAAGGTACTTTATTGATAATGTTCCTATGGGTTGTGTCTTTAAACCGAGCTTCTATACTTCCTGCGCTTGGGCAGCATTTGAATTGCTTCACCTCATTTTAACCCCTTGTATCCCGTTCATTCTAATTTTGTTGTTCAATGTTATGACGGTCAGACGTATATTATTCGCCAGTAAAGTCCGCAGGGGATTCCAAGACCACAGCAATGGAAAGAATCACAAAGACCCAGAGATGGCGAATCGGAGGAAATCGATTATTTTACTCTTAAGTATATCCGGCAGTTTTATACTGTTATGGGTAACACTAGTTGTATGCAACATTTACAGGCGTATTGCAGATATTCAATATAATGACTCCGTCACTGACCCTCACTTTATCACAGAACGCACATCACTAATGCTGCAGCTTCTCAGTTCCTGCACCAACACGTGTATTTACGCTGTGACCCAGAGTAAATTCAGAGAGGAGCTGAAGAAAGCGGTGAAATACCCTCTCAATCTCATTGTTAAATTAGTGAATTAACAGAAAGAGCTGAAGAATTTCAGACAGTGGAACTAAATCCCTTTTCATATTCCATTCACTCCACTCCCCGAAGGACAGAACGTACGTTTCATATTCACAACACTGAGAACTGAAATGATTGTAAATTTGATTCTGAGATTTTATTTTATTGATAATCTGATTTATTGAGGTGGAACTGGCTCTGCGGACGATTCATGAATTGTTTCTCAAAAAGGTGTCAACGAGCAGCAAAGCAGGGCTTCAACTAAACCCACCCTGGACCCACAGCAAAATGGACAAAGCTGCAAATCACAGTTGCTGCTGTGGGCCTGAATAGAATGTGAGGTCTGGGCATCAATGGAGAGAGGGTGACAGAGACAGACAGATAGGCGATGCACTGGAACCCTCCAGAGACCAATCGGACCCCAGATCTCACTGTCTGTCCCTGTGTGTGTGTCTCTTTCTCTCTCTTACTCTCTGTCTCTCTCACTCTCTCTCTCTTCCCACCTCTGTCCTTCTGTTTCTCTCTCTCTCACGATGATATTTGAGAACTGGGTCTAAAAGATCTGAACTGTGTACTAAATAATCCTGGATGTGAGGTGTTCAGGAATAATAGGGATTGACGGACAAGAGGAAGGACAGCTGTATTAATTAATGAGAATATTACAGTGCTAGAGAGAGTATTGCTTAGAGGGATCATAAACATAATCTGTCTGGTTCGAACCAAGAAATAATTGAGGTACTATTAATTTCCTGCAGTTCGTCTGAAGACTATTGATTAATGGGAAAGATGCAGAGGAATAAATTTGCAAGGAAGCTGAAGAGAAGTGTTAGAATTTGAGTCCTTAAAATGGGAACCTAAATTATCCCACCATAGACAGGGAGAGTAATAGTGTAACGGGCAGAGAGGGGCAAGAGTTTCTAATAGGTGTTCAGGAGAAATGCCTGCGTAACTATGTTTCCAGTCCAATGAGGAAGGAGGCATTGTTGGATCTGGTTCTGGGGAATGAGGTTGGTCAAGTGGACCAGGTCTCAGTAGGGGAGCATTTGCGGGGTACTGGCCACGGTATCTATCAGGCATTTTATGTTAGCTATGGAAAAGGACAAGGAACAATCCAGATTAAAGATAATTACTTGGGAAGGAACATCTTGAATAGGTTGAGAGCAGATCTGGACAAGTAAATTGCAACTTAAGATTGGCAGAAAAACGTGCAACTGAACCATGGTCTGTCTCCAAAGAAGAGGTAGTTTGGTTGCCGTTGCGATACATTTCCACCAGGGAAAATGCATGGCAACCAGACCCTGAGCTACCAGATGCAGAAAGAGATGGAGAGTAAGGTCAAGCAGATGTCAAGTGGGTAATAGAACGGAGAACCAGGCTGAATAGAGAAGGGTCAGACGGGGTGAAAAGGGCAAATAATAGACCTACAGAAAGAGTATGAGACTGGCAGCTGACTGATTGTTCACTCAGCTAGATTTCTGCTCAACTTTACCTTTCGACTATTCGTTCCCTGTCCAGACATTCAGATTCAAATACATAAGGTAAAACCATCGAACAGTTATGGCAGAACAGAAGGAGGCCATTCAGCCCATCGCTTCTGTGCCAGCTGAAAAAACTAGCCATCCATTCAAATACCAACTTCCCACCCCTGGTCTGTATCCTTGTAGGTTACAGCAATTCAGATGCAGGTCCAGGAACCTTTTCAATCAGTTGAGGGTTTCGGCCTCCACCAGCGATCTAGACAGTGAATTCCAGACATCCACCACTCTCTGGGTGAAAACAAGGTTTTCCTCATGTCCTCTCTAATCGTTTTATCAATCACCTTAAATCTGTGCCCTCTGGTAATTGACCTCTCCATGAGGGGCAACAGGTCTTTCCTGCCTACACTATCTAGGCCCCTCATAATTTTGTACATCTCAATTAATTCACCCCTCAGCCTTCCCTGTTCAAAGGAAAACAATCCTAGCTTATCCAATCTGCCCTCATCGCTGAAGTTTCCAAGCCCTGGCAGCATTATTGGAAATCTCCTCCATACTCTCTCCAGAACAAATTTGTCTTTTCTGTAATGTTCTGACCAGAACTGTACGCAATGCTCCTGCTGTGGCCTAACCAGCTTTTTATACAGTTCCAGCATTTCATCCCTGCTTTTGTATTCTATACCTCGGCCAATAAAGGAAAGCATTCCATATGCCTTCTTCACCACTTTATCTACCTGTCCTGCCACGTTCAGGGACCTGGACATGCAATCCACGGTCTCTCACTTCTTCTACCCCTCTCAATATCTTCCTATTTATTGTGTATTCCCTTGCTTAGTTTTCCATCCTCAAATGCTGATCTCATACTTCTCCGGATTGAATTCCATTTACCTCTTTTCCGCCCACTCAACCAAGCATTTATATAATTCTGCAGTCTACAACTATCCTCTTCACTGTCAATACACGGCCAATGTTTGTGTCATCTGCAAATTTCCCATTCATGCCTCCCACATTTAATTTCAACTCATTAATATATATTACAAACAGCAAGTGACCCAACACCGAGCCCTCTGGATCGCCACTGGAAACCGCTTTCCATTTGCAAAAACATCTGACGACCATTACTCCTTATTTCCCGTCACTGAGCCAATTTTGGATCCAATTCGCCACATTCATCTGTATCCCATGGGCTGACCAGTCTTCCATGTGGGAACTTGTCAAATGCTTTATTTAAATCCATTCAGACAACATCAATTACACTACCCTCATCGAACCTCCTTGTTACTTCCTCAAAAATATCAATTAAGTTAGTGAGACACGACCTTCTGTTAACAAATTCATGCTGACTATTCCTGATTAATCCGTTCCTTTCCAAGTGACAGTTTATCCTAACACTCATAATTGATTCTAATAATCTGCCGACCACCGAGGTCAGACTGACTGGCCCACAGTTATTTGGTCTATTCCTCACACCCTTTTGAAACAATGGCACAACGTTTGCAGACCTCCAATCCTCTGGTATCTCGGCTTTATCTCGTGAGGATTTGAATATGATACTTAGAGCATCCGTCACTGTCTCCCTGATATCCCTGAATAACCTGGATACAATCCTTCCAGCCCTGGTAATTTATCTACTTTCAAGGATGTCAGACACTCCAGTACTTCCTCTCTCATTATACTTGTCGTAACCTGTGCAATCTATCGTCAAAACTGAAGTTCCTCATCGCTACAACGATTCTCCTGATGTTTTCTGAACTCCCTCCAATGCCCTCACATCTTTCTTACAATGCCTCCATTGTTCAGACCCATCTTTGAAGAGACCCTTCCTTTCAAAGCCCCTCCGGTCTAATTCAGCACTGGTGAACACACTGTCCTCCCGTCTATTAACCCCTATGAAGACCCCCCTCCTGTAAAATTCCCCGCCCCACCCCCCCCCGTGAACAACAACCTCCTGTTTAATTCTGTCCTGGCGAACACTCCCCTACTGTCTCATTCCCTTTGTGAATGCCCCTTTCCATATAATTTCCTCTGAGAACACCCCGCCCTCTCTAATTCCCTTTGTGAACACCCCCTCCTGTCTAATTCCCTGTCTGAACACCGGCTCCTGCCTGGTGAAATGAGGACAAAATGTGGCGGACACACTCAGCAGGTCTGGCAGCATCTGCGCAGAATGAAACAGATTTAACATTTCAGGTTTGCCACTATTCATCATACCTGGAAAAAAGTTAGAAATGAAACAGTCTTTGAGCACGTTGGGTTGCGGTGGTGGGGGGGGGGGGGGGCGGGGGGGAGGGGAGGGGAGTAGAACAAGAAGGAAAGATTGTGGTGGAGCGGAGCAGGGGCGGGGAGAGGTTAAATGACAAAAGGGAAAGGGCCAATTCAAACCAGACCTGCGTTAATCCCAGCTGGTGTTATACTGAGTCCCAATCACAATAGGAAAGGGCCAAATAAAACCAGGCCTGTGTTAATCCCATCTAGAGTAGCACTGATTCCCACTGACACACCAGGAAAGGGTCAATTCAAACCAGGCCTGTTTTAATCCCAGCTGGAGTGGTACTGAGTCCCTCTCACACACCCTGGGAAAGGAACAGTTTAAACCAGGTCATGTCGTTTGCTCTTTCATGAGTTTATTGTGGATTTCAGCCCCCAATGTCTGTGTTACGAACAGATAGTTAATCTATTTTCTTACTCTGAACAAATTTCTCTGTTTTTTTCAGCCTCGTTCTGTAATTAGATTATTGATTGAATTTATTCCCTTCCCTTAATCCCTAATAATACATGACAGCATCAATACAGTTCTTTAAGTTTGAACAAAAGATGTAGGGTTTATTAATGCACATTCTTAACTGGGGAAAGGGAATAACTTCACAATGCACGCATACCAACATGTCTGGACAGATTAAAGGCACAAAAAGACAAAGACATTTAGTAAATAGATAATTATCGTATCTACAAGCTAACATGGATATATGGATTTCAGTTAAAACTAGTGTCTGTTCGAATGAGCAAAAAGGGTCCGAAAATTGGAGATCACCAATTCGAAATGCCAAATAGGGGAGGAGCTGTTGGAAATATCTCTTCTCGTGCAAATTTCTAGTTTAGTTTAGAGATTCAGCACTGAAATAGGCCCTTTGGCCCACCGAGTATTTGCCGACCAACAACCACCCATTTATCCCAATCCTAAATTAATCCCATATTACCTACCACATCTCTACCATTCCTCTGCCAACTACCTACACTAGGGGCAATTTACAATGGCCAATTTCTCGATCAACCTGCAAGACTTTGGTTGTGGGAGGAAACCGGCGGACCCTGAAGAAGCCCTCACGGTCACAGAGAGAGCTTGAAAACTCCACACAGGCAGTACACAGAACTGAAACTAGGTCGCTGGAGCTGTGAGGTTGCGGTGCTAACCAGCGCGCCACTGTTCCACCACTTAGTCTGCTGGCACTATCGGATATAAATGGAGACAGCTACATTTTTGGAGTCATCTGCTTGTAGACGGAGAGGAAACTGGTAGAATTCAGACTTTCTTGCTCTTGAGATGTTTAGGTACAGACAGGCTTGACGACAGTTCTGTTTCTTGCTGGATTTTCCAGAGTGTGGTCATTTTTAATTGTTCTTGCTCAAAAGGCCTTAAATTCAAGTTACGGCAGCTAGAAGGCAAGTTTCAGACTGACGTGTGTGCAGGCAGCAGGCAGTTGTGAAACAGAAAGGCTGCACTCTCAAATTGATGCAGTTTCAAATTTAAGGCAGGGTGAATAGTGTGGCTCATGGACAAGTTGTATCACATAATATCTCTCCTCCATTTTAACAATTAGAACATAGAAGTAAAAGCTTAAACTGTTCCAAAAATGCACCAAGCACAATTAAAATCGTGGTCTCATCCATTCATGACAGAACAATTCCAGACAGTGACCGGGGCAGCAACTGATGCAGGAAAACTCGCACACTCTGAATCAGTACATTGTCAGACAGCGACCATGACAGCAAAGTGATTAATTAATGACCTCAGAGTAAAGGCACCTCCAGGTAGCAGCAACTGCAATATGCGTGAATTTTACATCCAGTTTGGAACAGAGAGGAGTGGGTCGAAGACTAGTATTTTATGCTTAAATAAGGGTAAATAAGGGGGCATGAAAGCTGAGCTAGCTCCAGTGAATTGCGTTACGAGGCTTGGAGACAGATCAATAGAGAATTGGTGGCCGGAATTTAAAGGGATATTTCAGAATACTCAGAATAAGTATATTCCTGCTATAAAGAAAACATTCTAAGGGGAGGAATTAACATCTGCGGTTAACTAATGAAGTTAAGGAAAGCATCACACTTATGGAAAACGCATATAATTGTGCAAAGATTAGTGGCAGTTCAGATGATTGGTCAGAATATTAAGAACGACAGGGAATGATTAACAGTTTTATCAGGAGAAAGGAAGTCGAATATGAGAGGAAGCTAGCTAGAAATGTAAAAAAAAGGAGTAAGTAAAGTGAGTGTTGTTCCTCTAGAGAGTGAGAATGAAGAGTAAATAGTAGGTAGTAAGGAAATGATGGATGAAATAAACAAATATTTTGCTTTTGTCGTCACTATAGAGGATCGAAGAAAACATTCCAGTAATGGCTGTAAATCAGGAGGTGGAAGGAAGAGAGGAACGTAGTGACATGGCAATTACCAGGGAAGCTGGACTGAGCAAAACTATGGAGTTCCAGACAGACAATGCCCCGGTCCTGATCCTGATCTCAAACGTGAGCTGTCAAATTAAAATATGATTCGATCGTGAAGGAGCCCTCAATTAATATATATCATTCTGATTGCAGTGGGAGCAACACACTGTCAATTCAGTCCCGTTGCTTCACAGGTCACATTGTATATCTTTAATATTTACAAAACGAGGAAAGCAGCAGCCGAATTGAATCAATCTAGTAACCACCAAATTAGGCGAACCAAACCAAACCGGCTATCTTTAGATATCGAGAAATATGCCAAAAAAAACTAAAATCTAAACACCGCTAAGATAAACCAATATCTAAAGACTTTATAATTTCTTGTTTAAAAAATCTAACTCCTACATTGCATACATTTATTTAAAATAACAGTTTGGTTTTTAAGTGGCTGCCAGAAAAAAATAGAAATAATAATAAAGCCTTTGCAGATTATACTTCTGACGAAAGGTCATCTGATACAAGGAAAAGGAAACGTCCTGCTGATTACCACCTACCGCATTCACCCAGCTGATGAGTCAGTACTCCTGCATGTTGAACAGAACTTTGAGGAAGCACAGAGGGTGGCAAGGGCAGAACATGTACTCTGGGTGGAGGACTTCAATGTTCATCATCAAGAGTGGCTCGGAAGCACCACTACTGACCGAGTTGGCCGAGTCCTAAAGGACATAGCTGATAGACTGAGTATGCGGCAGGTGATGAGGGAACCAACAAGAGGAAAAAACATACTTCACCTCGTCCTCACTAATTTGCTTGCCACAGATGCATCTGTCCATGATAGCATTGGCAGGCGTGACAACCGCAAAGTCCCTGTGGAGACTAAGTACCGCCTTCACATTGAGGATACCGTTCAAACTGGGCATCCATGAGGCGCTGTGGGCCATCAGCAGGAGCAGAATTATACTCAACTACAATCTGCAACCACAGGGTCCGACATATCCCACACTCTACCATTACCAATAAGCCAGAAGACCAACCCTGGTTCAATGAAGAGTGCAGGAGGGCATGCCAGGAGCAGCACCAGGCACACCTCAAAATGAGGTGCAAACCTGGTGAAGCTAAAACACAGGACTATTTGCGTGCCAAACTGCGTAAGCAGCATGCGATAGATAGAGCAAAGCGATCCCATAACCAATGGATCAGATCTAAGCTCTGCAGTCCTGACAGATCCAGCAGTGAATGGTGGTGGACAATTAAACAACTAACTGGAGGAAATATCCCCATCCTCAATGATGGGGGTGCCCAGCAAATCACTAAGAAATATAAGGCTGAAGCATTTGCACCAATCTTCAGCCAGAACTGCCGAGTTGATGATCCATCTCAGACCTTTCCTGAAGTCCCCAGCACCACAGATGCCAGACTTCAGCCAATTCGATTCACTCTGCCTGATATCAGGAAACAAAGGAAGGCACTGGATACTGCGAATGCTATGGGCCCTGACACTATTCGGGCAATAGACCTGTGCTCCAGAAATTTCTGCACCCCGAGCCAAGCTGTTCCAGGACAGCTACAACATTGACATCTACCCAGCAATGTGGAAAATTGCCCAGGTATGTCCTGTACACAAAAAGCAGGACAACTACAACCCGGCCAATTACCACACCATCTAGCTACAATCAATCATCAGTAAAGTGATGGAAGTTGTCTTGCTTAGCAATACCTGCTCAGTGACGCTCAGTATGGGTTCCGCCAGACCCATTCAGCTCCTGACCTCATTACAGCTTTGGTTCAAACATAGACAAAAGAGCTGAACTCAAGAGCTGAGGTGAGAATGACTGCCCTTGATATCAAGGCAGCATTTGAACGAGTATGGCATCAAGGAGCCCTTGCAAAATTGAAGTCAATGTGAATCAGGGGGGAAATTCTCCACTGGATAGAGTCATACCTCGCGCAAAGGAAGATAGTTGTGGCCAATGGATGTCAATCATCTCATCGACAGGAAATCACTGCAGGAGTTCCTCAGGATAGTGTCCTAGGCCCAACCATCTTCAGCTGCTTCATCAATGACCTTCCTTCAATCATAAGGTCAGAAGTGGGGATGTTCACAGATGATTGCCCAATGTTCAGCACCATTCACGAATCCTCAGATACTGAAGCAGTCAGTGTAGAAATGCAGCACGACTTGGAAAATATCCAGGCTTGGGCTGATAAGTGGCAAGTAACAGTCGCACCACACAAGTGCCAGGCAATGACCATCTCCAACAAGAGAGAATCCAACCACCTCCCCTTGACATTCAATGACATTAACGTCGCTGAATTCCACACCATCAACATCCTGGGGGCTACCATTGACCAGAAACTGAACCAGGAGTAGCCATATAAATAACGTGGCTACAAGAGAAGGTCAGACGCTAGGAATCCTGCGGCGTGCAACTCACCTCCTGACTCCCCAAAGCCTGTCCACCATCTACAAGGCACAAGTCAGGAGTGTGATGGAATATTCTCCACTTGCCTGGATATGTGCAGCTTCATCAACACACAAGAAGCTCGACACCATCCAGGACAAAGCTGTCTGCTTGATTGGCACCCCATCCACAAACATTCACTCCCTCCACCACCGACGCACAGTGTCAACAGTGTGTACCATCTACAAGATGCACTGCAGCAATGCACCAAGGCTCCCTAGACAGCAACTTCCAAAACCGCGACTTCTGACAACTAGAAGGACAAGGGCAGCAAATGCATGGGTACACCACCACCTGCAAGTTCCCCTCCAAGTCACACACCATCCTGACTTGGAACTATATCATATTTCCTCATTATTGCTGGGGGAAAATCGTGGAACACCCTTCCTAACAGCACTGTGGTTGTACCTACCCCACATGGACTGCAGCAGTTCAAGAAGGCAGCTCAGAACCACCTTCTAAAGTGTAATTAGCGATGGGCAATAAATGCTGGCCTGGCCAGCGATGCCCACATCCCATGGATGAATAAAAAAAACACAACACGGTACGAGATCCCTTGCAGTCTACCAAAGTCGGATGAGAAAAAAAGTCCTTTATGAGATAGGGATTCAGCAGTTCAGTTCAGCAATTGAAGTATTAAGTTATTCTTTTTTTCCAGCGATGAACACAGCACATCAATAATTTGTCATTTGTTGAAGGCATGAAACTGCACAAATTGACGTAGAGAGAGCTCTACTATTTCCTTCACCTGCTAGAACAGCCTGTGTCGGTCTGTTAACTGTCTGTCCCTGCAAAACTAGTTTTTGCCAGCCAGTTTCAAAGACAAAATAAATACGGTGAATGTCTGTTCTCTGCCTCTGTGTGGCTATAACTTAGAAACCAGAATGCACCTTGGTTCTCTGAGCTTCTGAAGAGATCTCTTAAAGTAGCACTGTTCTCTTCAGGAGCGGAGAGCAGTCGGACCTGTGTGGAAACAACCGGGAGCAGATAAATCCAGCGAGAGGCTCGCAGCCTTCACTTACCTTCAGGAGTGGAGTGCAGTCGGACCTGTGTGACAGCACTCGGACCTGTGTGAGAGTAGTCGGACCTCTTCAGGCTTGCAGGAGTTTTGGAAAAAAGCCAGCAGTGACGTCACAGGAAAGCTGCAAGGTGATCATTTGGTGAGTCACTGCTGTTATGGAATCGCTCTCAATAGCCTGGTATGTATCTGATTTAAGAACTGTTTACAGTTCATTTTCAAATATAGGATGTCGTGTTTTTAGGGAGTTCTGTCGTAACGGGAACCAGGGAAGAAGGGCCCTAGAGTAATTGATATTACTTGGTATTAAGATCTTCCAAAAGGTTTAATTTAAAGGGTTAAGTCATGGCAGGAGAGCTCAAAGCCGTGGTGTGCTCCTTGTACTGTGTGTGGGAAGCTGGGAACAATTCCAGTGCCCGGGACCAGGATGTGTGCAGTAAGTGTCTCCAGCTGCAGCTCCTGGAAGCCCAGGTTTTGGACCTGGAGCGGTGGATGGGGACACTTGGAGCTTGAACGAGGCTGAGAGTATCGTCGATAGCACGTATAAAGAGGTGGTCACAACATAGGCTCAGACCCCACACGCAGGAAGGGAATGGGTGACCACCAAGCAGAGCAAGAGGCCTAGGCTGGCAGTGCAAGAATCTCCTGTGGCTATCCCTCTGCAAAACAGATATTCTGCTTTGGATAATGTTGGGGGGTATGGCCTTCAGGGGAAAGCAGCAACTGCCCAATTTGTTGCACCACGGTTGGCTCTGTAGCATAGTGGAGGAGTAAAAAGTGTGGGAATGCAATAGTCATAGAGGATTCAATTGTAAAGGGAATAGATCGGCGTTTTGGGGCCACAAAGATTCCAGGATGGTATGTTGCCTCCCTGATGCTAGGGTCAAGGATGTCTCTGAGCGGTTGCACGACATCCTTAAGGGGGAGAGTGAACAGCTAATGGCTGTGGAACACATTGGTGCAAACAACGTGGGTAAAAAAAACAAAAGATTCGTTCCTAAAATAGAATATAGGGAGTTAGGAAGTAAGTTGATAAGTCGGACCTCAGAGGCAGTGATCTCAGGATTACTACCAGTGCCACGTGCTGGTCAGAGAAGAATTAGCAGGATATATCGGATGAATACGGGGCTGAAGAGATGCTGTGAGGGGGAGGGCTTTATATTCCTGGGACATTGAGACCGGTTCTGGGGGGTGGTGGGACGAGTACAAACTGGAAGGGCAGGACCGGGACTGATGTCCTGGGGGGAGTATTTGCCAGCATGGTTATTGAGAGTTTAGATTCAAATAGCAGGGGGGATGGGAACCTTTGCAAGGAGTCAGAGGAGGGGGGATAAACGACAAGAACAAAAGAAAGAAGGGGGAATAAGAAAAGTGATAGGCAGAGAAATAAAGGGCGAGAATCAAACAGGGCCATCGTGAAAAGTAATGGGAAGAGGCCAAGTAATGTTAAAAAGGCAAGTCTTAAGGCGTTGTGCCTTAAAGCGTGGAGCATTCACAATAAACTGGATGAATTAATTGCGCAAATAGATGTAAATGGGTATGATATAGTCGGGATTATGGAGATTTGGCTGCGAGGTGTCCAGGGATGGTAATTGAACATCCAGGGGTATTCAGTATTTAGGAAGAACAGACAAAAAGCAAAAGGCGGTGGAGTTGCATTGCTGGTTAAAGAGAAAATTAACGCAACAGTGAGGAACGTTATTAGCGGTTGCACGACATCCTTAAGGGGGAGAGTGAACAGCTAATGGCTGTGGAACACATTGGTGCAAACAACGTGGGTAAAAAAAACAAAAGATTCGGTCCTAAAATAGAATATAGGGAGTTAGGAAGTAAGTTGATAAGTTTCTTTTTGCGAGGAGCAGCTTTGACAGAACGAGGTGCGGAGCGAACTTACAGCTGAGCGGTCAATTTCAGTGTAAGTTACAAGTTAATCCCCTTTTGTTTCGGAGGACCAGGGGACTGCTGGGGAAGGGAAAACTATTTATTTGGGCAGTTTTAAAATCTTTTTATTTTTGCGAGGAGCAGCTTTGACAGAACGAGGTGCGGAGCGAACTTACAGCTGAGCGGTCAATTTCAGTGTAAGTTACAAGTTAATCCCCTTTTGTTTCGGAGGACCAGGGGACTGCTGGGTAAGGGAAAACTATTTATTTGGGCAGTGGCAGTGCCCGAGACACTACACGTGTAGTGTCTCCCACCCACCCTCATCCTCTAACCAAAAAAAAGGACTATGGTGTGTTGATAAGGTAAGCTTTTTATTTAAAAAGTTCAGTCCGTCGGATTGCTAAGCGAACAAGTTTTGACTTTTTTTTTTTCGTTTGGTTTTTCAGTAGATTTGTTGGGAATCTAGAATAGTGGGAATGGAGGTAAAGTCAGTTGTATGTTCCTCCTGCAGAATGTGGGAGGTAGGGGTCGCCAAGAGTGCATGCTGACTGCATCTGCGGGAAGTGCACCCAACTCCAGCTCCTCGCAGACCGCGTCAGGGAACTGGAGCTGGAGCTGGATGAACTTCGGATCATTCGGGAGGTGGAGGGGATTATTGACAGGAGTTATAGGGAGGCAGTCACACCTCAGGTACAAGAAGTAGGTAGATGGGTTACCGGCAGGGGAAGGAAAGGCAACCAGCAGGCAGTGCAGGGATCCCCTGTGGCCGTTTCCCTCAACAACAGGTATACCGTTTTGGATACTGTTGGGGGGGATGACTTACCAGGGGTAAGCAATGGGGTGCAGGTCTCTGGCACAGAGTCTGTCCCTGTTGCTCAGAAGGGAAAGGGGAAGAGGAGCAGAGAATTAGTCATTGGGGACTCCATAGTTAGGGGAACAGATAGGAGGTTCTGTCGGAACGAGAGAGACTCACGGTTGGTGTGTTGCCTCCCAGGTGCCAGGGTACGTGATGTCTCTGATCGTGTTTTTGGGATCCTTAAGGGGGAGGGGGAGCACCCCCAAGTCGTGGTCCACATAGGTACCAACGACATAGGTAGGAAGAGAGATGGGGATTTAAGACAGAACTTCAGGGAGCTAGGGTGGAAGCTTAGAGCGAGAAAAAACAGAGTTGTTATCTCTGGGTTGTTGCCCGTGCCACGTGATAGCGAAGCGAGGAATAGGGAGAGAGAGGAGTTGAACATGTGGCTGCAGGGATGGTGTAGGAGGGAGGGCTTTGGTTTCCTGGATAATTGGGGCTCTTTCTGGGGGAGGTGGGACCTCTACAAACAGGATGGTCTTCACCTGAACCAGAGGGGTACCAATATCCTGGGGGGGCGGAGATTTGTTAGTGCTCTTCGGTGGGGTTTAAACTAAATCAGCAGGGGAATGGGAACCTAAATTGTAGTTCCAGTGTCCAGGCTGTTGAGAGTAGTGAGGTAGGGGATAAGGTTACAGGGACGCAAGAGGGCACTGGCAAGCAAGAACTTGGTTTAAAGTGTGTCTACTTCAACGCCAGGAGCATCCGGAATAAGGTGGGTGAGCTTGCAGCATGGGTTGGTACCTGGGATCCTGATGTTGTGGCCATTTCAGAGACATGGGTAGAGCAGGGGCAGGAATGGATGCTGCAGGTTCCGGGATTTAGATGTTTCAGTAAGAACAGAGAAGAGGGTAAAAGAGGGGGGTTGTGGCATTGTTAATCAAGGAAAGTATTACTGTGGCAGAAAGGACGTTTGAGGACTCGTCTACTGAGGTAGTATGGGCCGAGGTTAGAAACATGAGAGGAGAGGTCACCCTGTTGGGAGTTTTCTATAGACCTCCGAATAGTTCCAGAGATGTAGAGGAAAGGATAGCGAAGATGATTCTCGACAGGAGCGAGAGTAACAGGGGACTGGTTTTGGGGGACTTTAACTTTCCAAATATTGACTGGAAATACGATAGTTCGAGTACTTTAGATGGGTCTGTTTTTGTCCAGTGTGTGCAGGAGGGTTTTCTGACACAGTATGTGGACAGGCCAACCAGGGGCGATGCCACATTGGATTTGGTACTTGGTAATGAACCCGGCCAGGTGTTAGATTTAGATGTAGGTGAGCACTTTGGCGATAGTGATCACAATTCGGTTAGGTTTACCTTAGCGATGGGCAGGGACAGGTATATACCGTAGGGCAAGAATTATAGCTGGGGGAAAGGAAATTATGACGCGATTAGGATGGGGAAGGAAACTGCAGGGGATGGGCACAAACGAAATGTGGAGCTTATTCAAGGAGCAGCTAATGCGTGTCCTTGATAAGTATGTACCTGTCGGGCAGGGAGGAAGTTGTCGAGCGAGGGAGCCGTGGTTTACCCAAGTAGTTGAAGTGGTTGTCAAGAGGAAGAGGGCGGCTTATGTTAGGATGAGACGTGAACGCTCAGTTAGGGCGCTTGAGAGTTACAAGCTAGCCAGGAAGGATCTAAAGGGAGGGCTAAGAAGAGCAATGGGAGGACACGAGAAGTCATTGACGGATTGGATCAAAGAAAACCCTAAGGCTTTCTATAGGTATATCAGGAATAAAATAATGACAAGAGTTAGAACAGGGCCAATCAAGGATAGTAGTGGGAAGTTGTGTGCGGAATCAGAGGAGATAGGGGAAGCGTTAAATGAATATTTTTCGTCAGTATTTACAGTAGAGAAAGAAAATGTTGCCGAGGAGATTACTGAGAGACAGCCTACTAGGCTAGATGGGATTGAGATTCACAAGGAGGAGGTGTTAGCAATTTTGGAAAGAGTGAAAATAGGTAAGTCCCCTGGGCCAGATGGGATTTATCCTAGGATTCTCTGGGAAGCCAGGGAGGAGATTGCAGAGCCGTTGTTGTTGATCTTCATGTCGTCATTGTCGACAGGAGTAGTGCCAGAAGACTGGAGGATAGCAAATGTTGTCCCCTTGTTCAAGAAGGGGAGTAGAGACAGCCCTGGTAATTATAGACCTGTGAGCCTTACTTCGGTTGTGGGTAAAATGTTGGAAAAGGTTATAAGAGATAGGATTTATAATCATCTTGAAAAGAATAAGTTCATTTGCGATAGTCAGCACGGTTTTGTGAAAGGTAGGTCGTGCCTCACAAACCTTATTGAGTTTTTCGAGAAGGTGACCAAACAGGTGGATGAGGGTAAAGCCGTGGATGTGGTGTATATGGATTTCAGTAAGGCGTTTGATAAGGTTCCCCACGGTAGGCTATTGCAGAAAATACGGAAGTATGGGATTGAAGGTGATTTAGAGCTTTGGATCAGAAATTGGCTAGCTGAAAGAAGTCAGAGGGTGGTGGTTGATGGCAAATGTTCATCCTGGAGTTTAGTTACTCGTGGTGTACCGCAAGGTTCTGTTTTGGGGCCACTGCTGTTTGTCATTTTTATAAATGACCTGGATGAGGGTGTTGAAGGGTGGGTTAGTAAATTTGCGGATGACACGAAGGTCGGTGGAGTTGTGGATAGTGTCGAAGGGTGTTGTAGGGTACAGAGGGACATAGATAGGCTGCAGAGCTGGGCTGAGAGATGGCAAATGGAGTTTAATGCGGAGAAGTGTGAGGTGATTCACTTTGGAAGGAGTAACAGCAATGCAGAGTACTGGGCTAATGGGAAGATTCTTGGTAGTGCAGATGAGCAGAGAGATCTTGGTATCCAGGTGTTAAATCCCTGAAAGTTGCTACCCAGGTTAATAGGGCTGTTAAGAAGGCATATGGTGTGTTAGCTTTTATTAGTAGGGGGATCGAGTTTCGGAGCCACGAGGTCATGATGCAGCTGTACAAAACTCTGGTGAGTCCGCACCTTGAGTATTGCGTGCAGTTCTGGTCACCGCATTATAGGAAGGATGTGGAGACTTTGGAAAGGAGGCAGAGGAGATTTACTAGGATGTTGCCTGGTATGGAGGGAAGGTCTTACGAGGAAAGGCTGAGGGACTTGAGATTGTTTTCCTTGGAGAGAAGCAGGAGGAGAGGTGACTTAATAGAGACATACAAGATAATCAGAGGGTTAGATAGGGTGGATAGTGAGTGTCTTTTTCCTCGGATGATGATGGCAAACACGAGGGGACATAGCTTTAAGTTGAGGGGTGAAAGATATAGGACAGATGTCAGAGGTAGTTTCTTTACGCAGAGTAGTAGGGGCGTGGAACGCCCTGCCTGCAACAGTAGTAGACTCGCCAACTTTAAGGGCATTTAAGTGGTCATTGGATAGACATATGGATGAAAATGGAATAGTGTAGGTCAGATGGTCGGCGCAACATCGAGGGCCGAAGGGCCTGTACTGCGCTCTAATGTTCTAATTCTAATTCTAATTCTAGTTCTAGCTCTGGCAATGTGGAATCTATATGGGTAGAGCTGAGAAACACACAGGAGCATAAAAAAATATTGGGGGTTGTATATAGACCACCCAACTGCAGTGGGGGCGTTGGGAATGGCATTGAACAGGGAATTACAGACGCATGCGATAAAGGAGCATCTCTAATCACAGGTGACTTTAATTTGCATATAGATTGGGAAAATCTAATTAGTCACAATACTGTAAAGGAGGAATTCTTGGAGTGTATACGGGATGGTTTTCAGGACCAATACATTGAGGAACCAACCAGAGAACAGGCCGTCCTAGATTGGGTATTGTGTAATGAGAGAGGAATAAGTGACAATCTGGTTGTGCGAGACCCCTTGGGGATGAGCGACCATAGTATGATAGAATTCTTCATCAAGATGGAAAGTGACGTAGTTGATTCTGAGACGAGGGTCCTGAATCTTAGTAAAGGAAACTATGAAGGTATGAGGCGCAAGGTGGCTATGATGGATTAGGAAACGTTACTTAAAGGGACGACGGTGGAAAGGCAATGGCAAACATTCAAAGAGCGCATTGATGAAATTGAACAACTGTTTATTCCTGTCTGGCACAAAAATAAAATGGGAAAGGCAGCGAAACCATGGCTTGCAAGGGAAATTAGAGATAGCATTAGATCCAAGGAAGAGGCAAATAAATTTGCCAGATAAAAACAACTGACCTGAGGACTGGCAGCAGTTTAGAATTCGGCAAAGGAGGCCCAAAGGAGTGATTAAGAAGGGAAATAGAGTACGAGAGCGAGATTGTGGGGTACATAAAAACTGCCTGTAAAAGTCTCTATAGGTCTCTGCAGAGAAAAAGATTAGTGAAGACAAATGTAGGGCCCTTACAGTCAGAAACAGGGGAATTGATAATGGGGGAATAAAGAAACGGCTGACCAACTAATTGCATACTTTGGTTCTGTCTTCGTGAGGAGGAAACAAATGTCATACCAGTAATGCCAGGGAACTTGGCAGACTCGGAGGGCGGAGTTCCAGAGCGGTCAGTATAAAAAAAAAATTACCTCGGGGATTCTCGGAGCAGACTCGGAGGGCGGCGTTCCACTGCGGTGAGAAAAAAAAAACTTACCTCGGGGATTGTCGGAGCAGACTCGGAAGGCAGAGTTTCTGAGCGGCAAGTATAAAAAACCTACCACGGTGATTCTTGGAGCAGACTCAGAGGGCGGAGTTAGAGAGCGGTAAGTATAAAAAACTTACCTCGGAGATTCTCGGAGCAGACTCGGTGGGTGGAGTTCCAGAGCGGTAAGTATAAAAAACTTACCTCGGAGGTTCTCGGAGCAGACTCGGATGGCGGAGTTCCAGAGCGGTGAGTATGTAAAAAAACTTACCTCGGGGATTCTCGGAGCAGGCTCGGAGGGCAGAGTTCCTGAGCGGCAAGTATAAAAAACCTACCACGGTGATTCTTGGAGCTGACTCAGAGGGCGGAGTTAGAGAGCGGTAAGTGTAAAAAACATACCTCGGAGATTCTCGGAGCAGACTCGGTGGGTGGAGTTCCAGAGCGGTAAGTATAAAAAATTTACCTCGGATATTCTCGGAGCAGACTCGGAGGGCGGAGTTCCAGAGCGGTGAGTATGTAAAAAAACTTACCTCGGGGATTCTCGGAGCAGGCTTGGAGGGCGGAGTTCCAGAGCGGTCAGTTTGAAAAAAAACTTACCTCGGGGATTCTCGGAGCAGACTCGGAGGGCGGAGTTCCAGAGCGGTGAGTATAAAAAAAAAATTACCTCGGGGATTCTCGGAGCAGACTCGGAGGGCGGCGTTCCGCTGCAGTAAGTACAAAAAGCTTACCTCAGGGATTCTCGGCGCAGACTCGGAGGGCGGAGTTCCAGAGCGGTGAGTATCAAATAAAACTTACCTCGGGGATTCTCGGAGCAGACTCGGAGGGCGGAGTTCCAGAGCGGTGAGTATAAAAAAAAACGTACCTCGGGGATTCTCGGAGCAGGCTCGGAGGGCGGAGTTCCAGAGTGGTGAGTGTCAAAAGAAACTTACCTCGGGGATTCTCGGAGCAGACTCGGAGGGTGGAGTTCCAGAGCAGTAAGTATAAAAAACTAACCTCAGGGACTCTCGGTGCAGACTCGGAGAGCGGTTTCCGGAGCGGTGAGTAGATAAAAAAACTTACCTCGGGGATTCTCGGAGCTGACTCGGAGGGCGGAGCTCAGGAGCGGTGAGAAAAAAAAACTTACCTCGGGGATTGTCGGAGCAGATACGGAGGGTGGAGTTCCGGAGCGGTGAGTAGACAGAGTAAGTTACCTTGGGTGGGAAAAAAAACTGAAGAGGTGACGTCACAGGATAGCTGTGACCTGATTGGCTGGTAGGCAATCTGAACCGAAGTTGAAAATAAAACTGATAAAAATTGATTAAAACACTAATTAACTAATTAATAAGTAGATTAACTAAACCAGAGGGAGGAGATGACTGGATTTAAAAAGCATTTAATAGAAACTGTAGAAATCTAGCACTAGGGACCACATAGTGAAGTGCATCATAATTTAGAATTAGAATTAGAACATTACAGCGCAGTACAGGCCCTTCGGCCCTCGATGTTGCTCCGACATGTGAAACCATCTGACCTACACTATTCCATTTTCATCCATATGTCTATCCTATGACCACTTAAATGCCCTTAAAGTTGGCGAGTCTACTACTGTTGCAAGCAGGGCGTTCCACGCCCCTACTACTCTCTGAGTAAAGAAACTACCTCTGACATCTGTCCTATATCTATCACCCCTCAACTGAAAGCGATGTCCCCTCGTGTTTGCCATCACCATCCGGGAAAAAGACTCTCACTATCCACCCTATCTAACCCTCTGATTATCTTATATGTCTCTATTAAGTCACCTCTCCTCCTCCTTCTCTCCAATGAAAACAACCTCAAGTCCCTCAGCCTTTCCTCGTAAGACCTTCCCTCCATACGAGGCAACATCCCAGTAAATCTCCTCTGCACCCTTTCCATAGCTTCCACATCCTTCCTATAATGCGTTGACCAGAACTGCACGCAATACTCCAGGTGCAGTCTCATAGAGTTTTGTACAGCTGCAGCATGACCTCGTGGCTCCGAAACTCGATCCCCCGACTAATAAAAGCGAACACACCATATGCCTTCTTAACAGAACTATTAACCTGGGTGGCAACTTTCAGGGATTTATGTACCTGGACACCAAGATCTCTCTGCTCATCGACACTACCAAGAATCTTCCCATTAGCCCAGTACTCTGCATTCCTGTTACTCCTTCCAAAGTCAATCACCTCGCACTTTTCCGCATTAAACTCCATTTGCCATCTCTCAGCCCAGCTCTGCAGCCTATCGATGTCCCTCTGTACCCTACAACATCCCTCGGCACTATCCACAACTCCACCGACCTTAGTGCCATCCGCAAATTTACTAACCCACCCTTCTACACCCTCATCCAGGTCATTGATAAAAATTACAAACAGCAGTGGCCCCAAAACAGATCCTTGCGGTACACCACTAGTAACTAAACTCCAGGATGAACATTTGCCATCAACCACTACCCTCTGTCTTCTTTCAGCTAGCCAATTTCTGATCCAAAGCTCTAAATCACCTTCAACCCCATACTTCCGTATTTTCTGCCATAGCCTACCATGGGGAACTTTATCAAACGCCTTACTGAAATCCATATACACTACATCCACTGCTTTACCCACATCCACTGTTTGGTCACCTTCGCTAAAACTCAATAAGGTTTGTGAGGCACGACCTACCCGTCACAAAACCGTGCTGACTATCGCTAATGAACTTATTCTTTTCAAGATGTTGATAAATCCTGTCTCTTATAACCTTTTCCAACATTTTACCCACAACTGAAGTAAGGCTCACAGGTCTATAATTACCAGGGCTGTCTCTACTCCCCTTCTTGAACAAGGGGACAACATTTGCTATCCTCCAGTCTTCCGGCACTATTCCTGTCGACAATGACGACATAAAGATCAAAGACAAAAAGATTTAATAAGTATTTATTTATTTTGCACAATTAACTAATTAATGATACAAATTTCAGTTAGAGGGGTGAAGTGCTTCACCTGTGAGATGTGGGAAGTCCGTGACGCTTCCAGCCTTCCTGGGCGACAACATCTGCAGGAACTGTACCCAGTTGCAGCTCCTCACAGTCCGCATGGATCGGTTGGAGCGGCAACTGGATGCACTTAGGAGCATGCAGGTGGCAGAAAGCGTCATAGACAGGAGTTTTAGAGAATTGGTTACACCCAAGGTGCTGGCAGATAGATGGGTGACCGCTAGAAGGGGCAGGCAGTCAATGCAGGATTCCCCTGTGGCTAACTCCCTCTCTAACAAGGATATTGTTTTGGATACTCTTGGGGGGAATGGCCTATCAGGGGAAAACAACAGCAGCCAGAGATGTGGCTCTACGGCTGGCACTGTTCTTCAGCAGGAATGGACAAAGCGCAGAAGAGCAATTGTTATAGGGGACTCTATAGTCAGGGCCACAGATAGGCGCTTCTGTGGACGTGAAAGAGATTCCGGGAAGGTATGTTGCCTCCCTGGTGCCAGGGTCAAGGCTGTCTCTGAATGGACAGAGGGCATTCTGAAGGGGTAGGGTGAACACCCAGAGGTTGTGGTACACATCGGTACCAATGACATTGGCAGGAAGAGTGATGAGGTCCTGCAGGGGGAGTTTAGAGACTTCGGTAGTAAATTAGAAAAACAGGACCTCTAGGGTTGTAATCTCTGGATTACTCCCTGTGCCACGTGCCAGTGAGGCGAGAAATTGGAAGATAGCTAAAAACGTGGCTGAGCAGCTGGTGTAGAGGGAGGGTTTCAGATATCAGGACCATTGGGCTCTCTTCAGGGACAGATGGGACCTGTACATGAAGGACGAGTTGCATCTAAACTGGAAGGGCACTAATATCCTGGCTGCAAGGTTTGCTAGCGTCACTCGGGAGGGTTTAACCTAGCGTGGCAGGGGGGTGGGAACCAGAGCAGTAGGACAGCTAGTGAAGTACATGAGGAGGACATAGTAAATAAGGCCAGTAGGACTAAGAGGAAGAGCAGGCAGGGAGATGTTGCTGAGCACAGCGCGACTGGTGGTCTGAAGTGCATTTGTTTCAATGCAAGAAGTATGATAGGTAAGGCAGATCAACTTAGAGCTTGGATTAGTACTTGGAAATATGATATTGTTGCTATTATAGAGACTTGGTTGATTGAAGGGCAGGATTGGCAGCTAAATGTTCCAGGTTTTAGAAGCTTCAGGCGGGGTAGAGGGGGGTGTAAATGGGGTGGGAGAGCTGCATTACTGGTTAAGGAGAATATCACAGCTGTACTGTGGGAGGACACCTCAGAGAGGTCATGCAGCGAGGCAATATGGTGGAGTTCAGGAATAGGAAGGGTGCAGTTACGATGTTGGGGGTTTACTGCAGACCTCCCAACAGCCGGCGGGAGGTAGAGGAGCAGATATGTAGCAGATTTTGGAAAGATGCAAAGGTAGGGCAGAATATGTGAGGAGCATCCAGGAGGGCTTCTTGAAACAGTATGTAGATAGTCCAACTAGGAATGGGGCCATTTTGGACCTGGTATTGGGGAATGAGCCCGGCCAGTTGGTCGAAGTTTCAGTGGGGGAGCATTTCAGGAGCAGTGACCATAATTCCATAAGTTTTAAGGTACTTGTGGATAAGGATAAGAGTAGTCCTCGGGTGAAGGAGCTAAATTGGGGGAAGGCTAATTATAACAATATTAGGCAGGAACTGAAGAATTTAGACTGGGGGCAGCAGTTTGAGGGTAAACCGACATCTGACCTGTGGGAGTCTTTCAAACGTCAGCTGATTAGAATCCAGGACCAGCATGTTCCTGTGAGGAAGAAAGACAAGTTTGGCAAGTTTCGGGGAGCTTGGATAACACGGGATATTGTGAGCCGAGTCAAAAAGAAAAAGGAAGCATTTGTAAGGGCTGGAAGGCTAGGACCAGATAAAGCACTTGAGGAATATAAAGACAGTAGGAAGGAACTTAAGCAAAGAGTTAGGAGGGCTAAAATGGGTCGTGAAAAGTCATTGGCAAACAGAATTAAGGAAAATCCCAAGGCTTTTTATACATATATAAAGAGCAAGAGGGTAACCAGGGAAAGGGTTGGCCCACTCAAAGACAGAGATGGGAAACTATGCGTGGAGCCAGAGGAAATGGGCGAGGTGCTAAATGAGTACTTTGCATCAGTATTCACCAAGGAGAAGGACTTGGTGGATGATGAGCCTAGGGAAGGGAATGCAGATAGTCTCAGTCATCACATTATCAAAAAGGAGGAGGTGTCGGGTGTCTTGCAAAGCATTAAGGTAGATAAGTCCCCAGGGCCTGATGGGATCTACCCCAGAATACTGAGGGAGGCAAGGGAAGAAATTGCTAGGGCCTTGACAGAAATCTTTGCATCCTCATTGGCTACAGGTGATATCCCATAGGACTGGAGAATAGCCAATGTTGTTCCTTTGTTTAAGAAGGGTGGTAAGGATAATCCAGGAAATTATAGGCCGGTGAGCCTTACGTCAGTGTTAGGAAACCATTAGAGAGGATTCTTCGGGACAGGATTTACTCCCATTTGGAAACAAACGAACTTATTAGCGAGAGACAGCATGGTTTTGTGAAGGGGAGGTCGTGTCTTACGAATTTGATTGAGTTTTTTGAGGAAGTGACGAAGATGATTAATGAGGGAAGGGCGGTGGATGTTGTCTATGTGGACTTTAGTAAAGCCTTTGACAAGGTCCCGCATGGCAGGCTGGTGCAATAGGTGAAGTCACCCGGGATCAGAGGTGAGCTGGCAAGATGGATACGGAACTGGCTCAGTCACAGAAGACAGAGGGTAACAGTGGATGGGTGTTTTTCTGAATGGAGCGATGTGACTAGTGGTGTTCTGCAGGGATCAGTGCTGGGACCTTTTCTGTTTGTAGCATATATAAATGATTTGGAGGGAAATGTAGCTGGTCTGATTAGTAAGTCTGTGGATGACACAAAGGTTGCTGGAGTTGCGGATAATGATGAGGATTGTCAGAGGATACAGCAGGATATAGATCGGTTGGAGACTTGGGCGGAGAAATGGCAGATGGAGTTTAATCCGGACAAAAGTGAGGTAATGCATTTTGGAAGGTCCAATGCACGTGGGAGGTATACAGTAAATGGCAGAACCCTTAGGAGTATTGACAGGCAGAGAGATCCGGGCGTACAGGTCCACAGGTCTCTGAAAGTGGCAACGCAGGTAGATAAGGTAGTCAAGAAGGCATATGGCATGCTTGCCTTCATCGTTCCGGGCATAGAGTATAAAAATTGGAAGTCATGTTGCTGCTTTACAGAACCTTAGTTCGGCCACACTTAGAATATTGCATGCAATTCTGGTCGCCACACTACCAGCAGGACGTGGAGGCTTTGGAGAGGGTACAGAGGAGGTTTACCAGGATGTTGCCTGGTCTGGAGGGCATTAGCCATGAGGAGACGTTGGAAAACCTCGGATTTTTTTCGCTGGAACGACGGAGGTGGAGGGGCAACATGATAGAGGTTTACAAAGTTATGAGTGGCATGGATATAGTGGATAGTCAGAAGCTTTTTCCCAGGGTGGAAGAGTCAGTTACTAGGGGGCTTAGGTTTAAGGTGCGAGGGGCAAAGTTTAGAGGGGATTTGCGAGGCAAGTTTTTTTACACAGAGGGTGGTGAGTGCCTGGAACTTGCTGCCAGGGGAGGTGGTGGAAGCAGATACGATAGCGACGTTTAAGAGACTTCTTGACAAATATATGAATAGGAAAGGAATAGTGGGATATGGGCTCCGGAAGTGCAGAAGGTATTAGTTTCGGCAGGCATCAAGATCGGCGCAGGTTTGGAGGGCCGAATGGCCTGTTCCTGTGCTGTACTGTTCTTTGTTCTTTGTTCACCCCCCAGCAATCCCCCCCGCCCGCCCCCTGCCCCATGACAGAGGGTACACCGCCAGGAACATCAGGTGAAATCCTTCTCTCCTGCAATCCGTGTTTCCTGTTCCTTTCTTGCTGTCTTGTCGCCAATTCCATCTGTTTCGCTCTATTTTACTCCATCTTTCATGATTTTAAACACCTGGATCAAAACTCTATTTATGCTCCTCTGCTCTATGGAGGACAGCCCGGCTTCTCCAGTCGATCAGCAGAATTGTAATAATCTCATCCCTGGAGCCGTTCTCATAAATCTCTTCTGTCCATTCACCAAAGCCTCCATGTCCTTCCTGATGTGTATTCCCAGAATTGGTTACAATACTCCAGCTGCTGCCATACTATTGTTTTATAAAGGTTTAGCTTCACTTCCTGACTTTCACACTCTAGACCTGTTCATGAAACTCAGGATCCCATCTGCATTATTAACACATCAGTAAAGAGGGCAATTCTACGTGAACCATTAACAAGTTCCCTTAGACGTGAATCCATGAGTCATTCCAAAGGCTGGCGGGAGGGTTCAGGGGAGTCCAGAATGAACCCCGACCTGGTCAGCTTTATTTCAAACAGATATCCATCAGTGTATTCGCACCAGTGCCCTGCAAGGAGGCTTCCTCTCGTGGTAACATTTTTTTTTTAATTTTATTCATTCATGGGATGTGGGCGCCGCTGGCCAGGCCAGCATTTATTGCCCATCCATAATTACCCTTGAACTGAGTGGCTTGCTGGGCCATTTCAGAGGGCATGTAAGAGTCAACCACATTGCTGTGGGTCTGGAGTCACATGTAGGCCAGACCAGGTAAGGACAGCAGATTTCCTTCCCTAAAGGACATTAGTGAACCAGATGGGTTTTTACAACAATCGACATTGGTTTCACGGATATCATTAGACTAGCTTTTTAATTCCAGATTTATTAATTGAATTCAAATTTACAGCAGTGAATCAGTGGATACAGAGTTCAAATCTATCTCAGTGATTGCACACTACAGATCTGCCTCTGAATTCTGTGGGGGCATGTAGCGAGCTATTCAGCTGTGTGATCCAACCCACCTTTCTCTCACTACCTCCCCATCTTGCCCTCTGCCTCTCCCCATCATTTGCTGTGTCTTTCCCTCTTTCATCACCACTTTGTCCTTTTCTCCCTTCCTGTCATAAGAACATAAGAAATAGGAACAGGACTAGGCCATACGGCCCCTCAAGCTTGCTCTGTCATTATCTGATGAACCTTTGTTACATCACCTCTAAGACAAGCATATCCTTCCTTCATCACTGAGACCAGGACTGTACACAGTACTCCAGGTATGGGCTCGCCAAACCCTGTATCATTGCAGCAAGACTTCCTCACTCCTGTACTCTAACTACCTTGCAATAAAGTACAACAGTCCATTTGCCATCCCAATTGAAGCCTGTACCTGCAGGTTAACTTTCTGTGATTTGTGTACAAGGACACCCAAATCCCTCTGAACACCACCATTTAATGGTTTCTCACCATTTGACAAAATGTTCTATGTTTCTATTCTTCCTGCCAAAGTGAAGAACCTCACATTTCTCCACCTAATATTCCAGCTGCCACTTTCATGCCTGCTCATAACCCGTCCATCTTCCTTTGCAGCCTCTTGGTGTCCTCCTGACAACTTAATGCCCACCTAATTTTGCATCTCTCTGCTTCGCCCCATCTGGCACTCTCTTTCTCTCTCCCTCACTCCAATGCACCAGTTAAGAATTTGACTATGCCTCTGCTTACATTGTATTCGACCCTGTAGCTGGTATAAAAATAGTTATAAAGTGTTTTAAAGTGAGTGAGGTGTCTGTGGGATCCCACTTCATTTAATACGTGCAGATGAAACTCCCTCCATTTTGTATGTAGAGGGAGATCTCCTTCCATGAGTTATAAAGACAGGGATCTCCCTCCATTTCATACATAAAAGGATATCTCCCTCCATTTAATACATCGAGGGTTTTCTCCCTCCATTTTATATGCAGAGGGGGAGCTCCCTCCATTTTATACGGAGAGGGGGAGCTCCCTCCATTTTATACGCAGAGAGGGAGCACCCTGCATTTTATCCATAGAGGGGGAGCTCTCTCCATTTTATCCGTAGAGGGGGAGCTCCCTCCATTTTATATGTAGATGGGGAGCACCCTCCATTTGATATGCAGAGGGGGAGCTCCTTCCATTTTATACATAGAGGGGGACCTCCCTCCTTACATCTCCTAAAGGCATCCTGCTGGATGGCCAGCACCTAGCACCTTTTAATCCTTTTCCTCTGTTACCTGCCTGGTCCAGAGAGATCTATTTAGTGCTGATGTGATTTCCCTGACCGAGAACAATGAACTCCACCAAGGTGAGGTAACCCAGGCGCCAAAGCTAATATCCATGAAAGTGTTTCTCTTCTGTCTTGACAGGAGTGCATGCTGTGCTCTGGAGCCAGTTAGTTGTAAAAAATGGCCTCCCCAGTCACTTAACATGATGGCAGTTATGCTGTGTCGCTGTTATTATAATGTCCCAAATTCCAGTCCTTTAATGGTATCAGTTCTGTTGTGATGTCGGGATGTTTGAAAATTGACTCATCGGAATGCAGCCTACCTCAGTGTGCTTTGGGTTGTGATTTAGCTTTTATTCACAGTGCTGATGTCCGTGGGGATTGGGGTTCCTTCCCCATACTTCACAAAGTCCAGCTTTAAAGTCCAGTTGGGCAGGTGGGGGGCGTGGTGGGGGGTGGGGTCGGGGAGGAATTCCGATCACACAAACGTGAGGTCACTGATGAATCAGGATGAGCAGGAACAGTATAATGTGGATTAATCACATATCTGAACGGGTAGTAACAGTAAAAGTGAGTTCAGTCTGGTGCCTGGATTAGCAGTAACAGCATAATAGAGAAAAGTCTTATACCTGTAAGGGTAGTAACAGCAAAAGTGAGGTCAGTATGGTATCTGGATGAGCCATAACAGTATAATCAGGAACAATTACATATTTGGAAGCATAGTAACAGTAAAGGTGAGGTCAGTGTGGTGTCCGGATGAGCAGCAAGAGTATAATAGGGGTCAATCATAGATATGGAGGGGAAGTAATAGCAATAACGAGGTCAGTGTGATGTCTGCATGAGCCGGAACAGTATAATAGGGATCAGTCATATATAAAGCTTTTTTTTAAGATTTGGAGATACAGCACTGAAACAGGCCCTTCGGCCCACCGAGTCTGTGCCGACCATTAACCACCCATTTATACTAATCCTACACTGATCCCATATTCCTCCCACATCCTCTGTCCCTATATTCCCCTTCCACCTACCTATACTGGTGGCAATTTATAATGTACAATTCACCTATCAACCTGCAAGTCTTGTGTCTGTGGGAGGTAACCAGAAGATGGGTAGTGACAGTAAAAGTGCGGTCAGTGTTGTGACTGGTGAGCATTAACAGTATAATAGGAATCAATTATATATGTACAGATTTAGTAATCGTAAAAGCGACGTCAGAGTGGTGTCTGGATGAGCTGTAACAGTATAATGGGGATCAATCAGTTAGTTGCATGCATATTAACAGTAAATGTGAGGTGAGTGTGGTGTTGAATGAACTGCAGCTCCATAGTAGGGATCAGTCATATATCTGGATGAGTGGTAAATGTAAAAGTGAGGTCAGTGTGGTATCTGGATCAATAGTAGCAGAATAATAATGATCAGTCATACTTCTGGATGGGTAGTAACAATGGAAGTGCAGTCAGTGTTGTGTCTGCTGAGCAGTAACAGCTAAACAGGGATCAATTATTTATGTGTAGATTTAGTAATAGTAAAAGCGAGGGCAGTGTGGTGTCCGGGTGAACTGTAACAATACAATATGGATCAATCACTTAACTGCATGTATAGAATCAGTAAAGGTGAGGTCAATGTGGTGTTGGATGAGCCGTAACTATATAATAGTGTAGAGGGAAAGATTGTGGCCGATGCAGCTAAATAAATACATATTTCCATGTATATGATGTAAGTGTCGCCACATATTGTTGCAAAATGGGGTATGTACCCAAGGCATTGTGGGACAAGTTAGTTAGCTTGCAGCCTTGAGCATGGTATTGCTTAGCACAGGTAATTAGCCATGACCAAGGAGGGCCCCCCATATCAGTGCATAAGACAGCTGCTCTGTCTAATTGTGGACTACACAAAGCAACTAGGAATGCAGGCCTGATAGAAGTAGAAGGATTCATTGTGAAGACTCAAGGATAATTGATAAGGAGTGTTTGGTAAACAAGCTGAGATGGTCAGGGGAGTACCATGAGCTATCCCCACGACCACATGATGCATAATTAATAATTTTATTGGCAATGAATGTAATATATGTAATCAATAACCGTTATGATTGGATTATGTCCAGCCGGGATGGTTTGGGTAACTGTATATCTGTTGTGGATTTTCCTTTGATCAGTGGAGAGGCATCTGGACAGACCAGTGACCTGCTCTCCGCTGGCGTAACTAAATAAACTGTTTGACATTGGAGCAGACCTGAGTGTCGAGTGATTCTTCTAGATTCATTCCCGCTAACAATAGGGATCAGTCATATATCTGCATGGGTAGTAAATATAAAAGAGAGAGCAGTGTCGTGTCTGGATGAGCCATGACAGTATAAGGGGGAGCAGTCATATATCTGGATGGGTAGTGACAGTACAAGTCAGATAAGTGTTGGATCTGTATGAACGGTAGGAGCATAATAGGAATCAATTACATATCTGGATGGGTAGTCACAGTAAAAGTGAGGTCAGTGTTGTGTCTGGATAAACAGTAACCGTAAAATAAGGATCTATCGTATATTGGGTTGGGCAGTAACAGGAAACGTGAGGTCTGTGTTGTATCTGGATGAACAGTAACAGTATAATAGGGATCAATCATATCTCTGAACGGTTCATAACAGTTAAAGTGAGGTCAGTGTGGTGTCTGGATGAGACCTAATAGTATAATGAGGAGCAATTATATGTCTAGAATGGTAGTAACAATTAAAGTGACTTCGGTTTGTATATGGATGAGCTTTAACTGTATAATAGGGACCAATCATATACCTGGATGGATAGTAACAGTCAAAGTGAGGTCGGTGTTGTACTGGATAAGCAGCAACAGTAAATAAAGGATCTATCATATATTAAGATGGGTAGTAACAGGAAACGTGAGGTCTGTGTTGTATTTGGATGAACAGTAACAGTATAATAGGGAGAAATCATATATCTGGGTGGGCATTAACCGGAAAAGTGAATTCAGTGTTGTATCCGGATGAGCATGAACAGTACATAGGGATCAACCATATATCTGGATCCGTGGTAGCAGTAAAAGTTAGGTCTGTGTTGTATGTGGATGAGCAGCAACAGTAAAATAGGGATCAAACACATATCTGGAAGGATAGTGGCAATTATACGAGGTCTGTGTTGCATCAGGATGAGCAATAACAGTATAATTGGGATCAGTCATATATCTGGATGGGCAGTGAGAGTAAAACTGATAAAAGCAATGTATCTTCATGGTTATGTACAATAAATGTGTGGGCAGTAATATGTATGGATGTGTCGTGACGGTCACAGAAAGGAAAGTATTGAGCCAGGAGGAATAAAAACATTAAATGTGTGGGTGTGAGTTCAGTGACATTTCCTGATAACTTCCAAATCTTCCCACCATTAGTATGAGAAACGATGATTTCTGTTCCTTCAGCTGAAACTTCCACTGAGTCGCTCAGCTTCAATTTTCCTGCCAGTAGCAGTCAGTTGGTCAGAGGAGCAGCAGATATAATCCCAGCTCAAGTTTATTGCAGCGTTGAATGTATTTATGTAATTATATTAAGGAGGGCAAATGAATTCCCGTAAAGATCATTTCCTGGCCCATCCACTTTTGCCAAGACAAATTGATGATTGCATCATACTGTACTAGAGAATTAGAATTAGAATTAGAATTAGAATTAGAACATTACAGCGCAGTACAGGCCCTTCGGCCCTCGATGTTGCGCCGACCTGTGAAACCATCTGACCTACACTATTCCATTTTCATCCATATGTCTATCCAATGACCACTTAAATGCCCTTAAAGTTGGCGAGTCTACTACTGTTGCAGGCAGGGCGTTCCACGCCCCTACTACTCTTTGCGTAAAGAAACTACCTCTGACATCTGTCCTATATCTTTCACCCCTCAACTTAAAGCTATGTCCCCTCGTGTTTGCCATCATCATCCGAGGAAAAAGACTCTCACTATCCACCCTATCTAACCCTCTGATTATCTTGTATGTCTCTATTAAGTCACCTCTCCTCCTCCTTCTCTCTAACGAAAACAACCCCAAGTCCCTCAGCCTTTCCTCGTAAGACCTTCCCTCCATACCAGGCAACATCCTAGTAATTCTCCTCTGCACCCTTTCCAAAGCTTCCACATCCTTCCTATAATGCGGTGACCAGAACTGCACGCAATACTCAAGGTGCGGCCTCACCAGAGTTTTATACAGCTGCATCATGACCTCGTGGCTCCGAAACTCGACCCCCCTACTAATAAAAGCTAACACACCATATGCCTTCTTAACAGCCCTATTAACCTGGGTAGCAACTTTCAGGGATTTAACACCTGGACACCAAGATGTCTCTGCTCATCTACACTACCAAGAATCTTCCCATTAGCCCAGTACTCTGCATTTCTGTTACTCCTTCCAAAGTGAATCACCTCACACTTTTCCGCATTAAACTCCATTTGCCATCTCTCAGCCCAGCTCTGCAGCCTATCTATGTCCCTCTGTACCTTACAACACCCTTCGACACTATCCACAACTCCACCGACCTTCGTGTCATCCGCAAATTTACTAACCCACCCTTCTACGCCCTCATCCAGGTCATTTATAAAAATGACAAACAGCAGTGGCCCCAAAACAGAACCTTGCGGTACACCACTAGTAACTAAACTCCAGGATGATCATTTGCCATCAACCACCACCCTCTGTCTTCTTTCAGCTAGCCAATTTCTGACCCAAAGCTCTAAATCACCTTCAACCCCATACTTCCGTATTTTCTGCAATAGCCTACCGTGGGGAACCTTATCAAACGCCTTACTGAAATCCATATACACCACATCCACGGCTTTACCCTCATCCACCTGTTTGGTCACCTTCTCGAAAAACTCAATAAGGTTTGTGAGGCACGACATACCTTTCACAAAACCTGACTATTGCAAATGAACTTATTCTTTTCAAGATGATTATAAATCCTATCCCTTATAACCTTTTCCAGCATTTTACCCACAACCGAAGTAAGGCTCAAAGGTCTATAATTACCAGGGCTGTCTCTACTCCCCTTCTTGAACAAGGGGACAACATTTGCTATCCTCCAGTCTTCCGGCACTACTCCTGTCGACAATGACGACATAAAGATCAACAACAACGGCTCTGCAATCTCCTCCCTGGCTTCCCAGAGAATCCTAGGATAAATCCCATCTGGCCCAGGGGACTTATCTATTTTCACACTTTCCAAAATTGCTAACCCCTCCTCCTTGTGAATCTCAATCCCATCTAGCCTAGTAGGATGTATCTCAGTAATCTCCTCGACAACATTTTCTTTCTCTACTGCAAATACTGACGAAAAATATTCATTTAACGCTTCCCCTATCTCCTCTGATTCCACACACAACTTCCCACTACTATCCTTGATTGGCCCTATTCTAACTCTAGTCATTCTTTTATTCCTGATATTCCTAAAGAAAGCCTTAGGGTTTTCCTTGATCCTATCCGCCAATGACTTCTCGTGTCCTCTCCTTGCTCTTCTTAGCCCTCCCTTTCGATCCTTCCTGGCTAGCATGTAACTCTCAAGCGCCCTAACTGAGCCTTCACGTCTCATCCTAACATAAGCCGCCTTCTTCCTCTTGACAACCACTTCAACTACTTGAGTAAACCACGGCTCCCTCGCTCGACAACTTCCTCCCTGCCTGACAGGTACATACTTATCAAGGACACGCATTAGCTGCTCCTTGAATAAGCTCCGCATTTCGTTTGTGCCCATCCCCTGCAGTTTCCTTCCCCATCCTACACATCCTAAATCTTGCCTAATCGCGTCACAATTTCCTTTCCCCCAGCTATAATTCTTGCCCTGCTGTATATACCTGTCCCTGCCCATCGCTAAGGTAAACCCAACCGAATTGTGATCACTATTACCAAAGTGCTCACCTACATCTAAATCTAACACCTGGCCGTGTTCATTACCCAGTACGAAATCCAATGTGGCATCGGCCCTGGTTGGCCTGTCAACATACAGTGTCAGAAAACCCTCCTGCACACACTGGACAAAAACTGACCCATCTAAAGTACTCGAACTATAGTATTTCCAGTCAATATTTGGAAAGTTAAAGTCCCCATAACCACTATTCTGTTACTCTCGCTCCTGTCGAGAATCATCTTCGCTATCCTTTTCTCTACATCTCTGGAACTATTCGGAGGTCTATAGAAAACTCCCAACAGGGTGACCTCTCTTCTCCTGTTTCTAACCTCGGCCCATACTACCTCAGTAGACGAGTCCTCAAACATCCTTTCTGCCGCTGTAATACTTTCCTTGATTAAGAATGCCACCACCCCCCCCCCCCCTCTTTTACCCTCTTCTCTGTTCTTACTGAAACATCTAAATCCCGGAACCTGCAACATCCATTCCTGCCCCTGCTCTACCCATGTCTCCGAAATGGCCACAACATCAGGATCCCAGGTACCAACTCATGCTGCCAGCTCACCCACCTTATTCTGGATGCTCCTGGCGTTGAAGTAGACACACATTAAACCAAGTTCTTGCTTGCCAGTGCCCTCTTTCGTCCCTGTAGCCTTATCCCCTACCTCACTACTCTCAACAGCCTGTACACTGGATCTACAATTTAGGTTCCCATTCCCCTGCTGATTTAGTTTAAACCCCCCCGAAAAGCACTAACAAATCTCCCCCCCCCAGGATATCAGTACCCCTCTGGTTCAGGTGAAGACCATCCTGTTTGTAGAGGACCCTCCTACCCCAGAAAGAGCCCCAATTATCCAGGAAACCAAAACCCTTCCGCCTACACCATCCCTGCAGCCACGTGTTCAACTCCTCTCTCTCCCTATTCCTCGCTTCGCTGGCACGTGGCACGGGCAACAACCCAGAGATAACAACTCTGGTTGTTCTCGCTCTAAGCTTCCACCCTAGCTCCCTGAATTTCTGCCTTAAATCCCCATCTCTCTTCCTACCTATGTCGTTGGTGCCTATGTGGACCACGACTTGGGGGTGCTCCCCCTCCCCTTTAAGGTTCCCAAAAACACGATACGAGACATCACGTACCCTGGCACCTGGGAGGCAACACACCAACCGTGTGTCTCTCTCATTCCCACAGAACCTCCTATCTGTTCCCCTAACTATGGAGTCCCCAATGACTAATGCTCTGCACCTCTTCCCCTTTCCCTTCTGAGCAACAGGGACAGACTCTGTGCCAGAGACCTGCACCCCATTGCTTACCAATGGTAAGTCGTCCCCCGCAACAGTATCCATGTGTCATTGACAGCGGACCGACTCCATGGTTCAGGGCCACTATCTGAGTGTAAACTGACCAGTGTATATTGCATAGAGATTCACTGACATGGCAATTTACCGCTGAAATTACCTGAACTCGGCAACAAGGAATCTGCTCCCATTTCCTACCAGTGCCATCAGACTTCTGCTCTCATATTATCTCGCCTTCCCAATACTTTGGCAAATGCACTTTAGTGATGTGAAATCTCTGTGAAATGTTACATTAGATTGCACAAATATACACATAAAATGCTTACTATATATGTAAAGTGCCTGAGTGAAATGAGTTAATTTCAGTCGTTTACTGCCTGTATTTAATACCAGTCTCCATGGGAAATTCTTGTCTCTGGTTTTTGCTGGTTCCAGTTCAATGAACAAAGTAGATTCACGCAGTATTCTTTCCACTGCTAATTAATGGAATATATTTGAAAGATTTTACAGGTCTGGATTTGCTCACATCAGAGAAAATTTAATTCAAATCATTTTCTGATAAACACTCGGTACAAAACTAAGAGACGTTAATCTCACACAGTGAAGTTTAACTGTTGGTATCAGATCCGCTATGCTGGATTTAAAATACTGTCCTTTTGGTGGAACGGTGCTAGCTCAACATCAGGGCTGAAAAAATGTGGTAACAAGAACAAAGAAAATTACAGCACAGGAACAGGGCCTTTGGCCCTCCAAGCCTGCGCCGATCCAGATCCTCTATCTAAACATGTCGCCTATTTTCTAACGGTCTGTATCTCTTTGCTTCCTGCCCATTCATGTATCTGTCTAGATACATCTTAAAAGACGCTATTATGCCCGCGTCTACCACGCTGGCAACACGTTCCAGGCACCCACCACCGTCTGCGTAAAGAACGTTCCACGCAGATCCCCCCTAAACTTTTGAAATCAGCGGAGTGACTCCCTGCTGCCATTAGGCTGGCTATCGTTATCTTCATGTCAAATGTACATGGAAAATCGTCACCAACACGTCACTGGCAGCAGGAAGTGGAAGTGCACCTAGCCTTCCACTTCAACAGCAACCCATTGAGAAATGGTTTATACCGACGCCTCTCAACAGGTTTCATGCCCATGCCCTTCCCCACCTTCTTGAGGGAGGCACTGATGCACCAGATTCGACCATAGGCCGAGGACCACATGAATTTTATAGCAGAAACCCCTGCATATTGTAAAGAAGTCCCGGAGTGGGCGATGGCGGTCTGTGGGATGGGGCAGCTCGCCTGAACATGCCCCACCCCATTACAGGCATGGAACCGCGCCCCATCCAAGGTCCAGAAAACAGTCGGCCGCTCCCTGGAACTCGACACTTAATTGGCCCTCTGTGACCTCCTCCCTCACTAGCTGCATATATAACTGGTGGTGGAAGGAGTCCACATGCCAGAGGCTGTCCTCCCGAAGACCGAGCGGGACTGGGGTGCTCCCCGACCTCACGTCCCCCAGCTGTTGCATGTGGGGGTGGAGGAGCTCACCAAAAATGAAGTGCGGGACATTGGATAGCATGACTTCCTGTGCAGTGGCTCCCAGAGGATCCACTGGCAGGAAAGTCCTACTCACTGTGAGCCCCTTACTCTGGGCCAGGAACATCGCCGGCTCGGTCTTCAGGAGGAACATAGCCTTTCCGCACATCTTCGAGGCTGGAACAATGACCGAGGGGCGACAACGTCGGCCATTGGCTTTATGCAGTCTCTGTAAACATGTTGGGGTGGTCACAACTCTTTACCCCTTGGCTATACGTTATTAATTTAGAGGGTGACGGGATCACGTTGGCGGTCACAGAGGTGTTCGAGGACCGTTCCACGGTGAAGGACAGCTGGCCACGGGTAAACAGACACGCCAACCCCAATAGTACGCCCACAAATTGCGAAGTTTTGCAAAAAGAAAAGAAACAAAACAAATCAATGATTACAAAATAAATAAATTAGGGGAGAGGCTGTTGGAGTGCAATAAAGAGACAGGCTGGGAGCGATGGCATGGCTATGGTGTCGTGGTGAGCACAGAAAACCGTCTCTGAAATGTTTCCTTGTTTTCTAGTCTTCTTTTTTTCCAGTTAGAGGAGGCATCTTCACCGGGGTCAACTGAAAGCTGTCCAGGCACTATCCTCCCTCTGTTCTTTCCTTAGTCAGGCAGCTCCTGCCAACCCAGGCTGGGCAATTGGGTTGTGAAATGAGCATGACTGTGTGTTTAGTGAAAATGCACAGCTGCTTTAGGAAATGGCAGTCCCACCCTTTGTTTTCCTGCCTCTGCAGCCTCCTGAAATAATCCAACACAACGAAAGCTTCAGGTTCTTCTCACCTACCTCCAAACACAGCCTGATTAAAGTCTCTTGCAATCAAAGTTGTTGAAAACTGGAGCACTTGCTTCTCCTGTGGCAGCTACGCTCCCCAGCAGCAACTCCTGCAACTGACTGACTGCAGCAGTCAGCTGAACCTTGTTGCTGCCATCAGCACACAGTAATCCAATTAGGCAGCTGTCAACCCAGTTTTTTTTATTGTCGAGGGGGCCTTTATCCTTAGGCCCCCTTTATGTACATATTTACATTCGAAAAATAACTTTATTAACACAAGATAAATAATCAAAAGACTCAAATTAAAATGCCATTCCCGGCGTCAATGATGCACTCCAGTCCCTGCGGTGCCCACTGGTCGCGGAAGGCCTCAAGCGTACCGGCGGACACCGCATGCTCCTTCTGCAGGGACACCTGGGCGCGATCTTAACCGCGGAAGAGGGGCAAGCAATCGGGGACGACGGAACCGCCGACGGCCCGCAGCCTGGACCTGTGAATTGCTACCTTGGCCAGGCCCAGGAGCAGACCAACGAGGAGATCCTCCTCCCGGCCCACACCCCTCCGCACCGGGTGCTCAAAGATCAGGAGCGTGGGACTGAAGTGCAGCGAGAACCTGAGGAGCAGCCCCTTCAGATACTCAAGATGGGCTGCAACCTCGCACACTCCATATATATGTGGAACACGGACTCGTCCAGGCCGCAGAAAGTACAGGCGGCCTGGGAGTTCGTGAACCTACTTAAAAGCCTATTGCACGGGACTGCCCTATGCAACACCCTCCACCCCAGGTCCCCGATATAAAGGGGGAAGACTCCCGCATAGAGAGACCTCCATCGGGGTTTGCCCTCGCCGCCAGATGGCAACGCAGACCGCCAGGGCATGTCTGGCCGGCTGACGTGGGCGAGGAAGTGGAGAGTGTGCAGGAGCACCCCGAACAGGAAACCCCTCTGCGCCGATTGGAATGGCATGGAGGGCATTTGTGAGAGGCGGCTCGGGTTGTGCGGGACCGGCTCCCGAGGAGGGTTTCGGGGCCTGGGTTTGATGAGCAGTTCCGGCCGAGCGGGGGTCGGCTCGGCCGGGATCGCTCCGCACTCCCGAGCCCACTCGCCACCCGCAG
Source organism: Heterodontus francisci (assembly GCF_036365525.1). Taxonomy (NCBI): domain Eukaryota; kingdom Metazoa; phylum Chordata; class Chondrichthyes; order Heterodontiformes; family Heterodontidae; genus Heterodontus; species Heterodontus francisci. Next base: position 4,530,035 of record NW_027140606.1, on the reverse strand, counting down.
TGAGGGGCGTCCCGGGGGTTTTGGCTACTCCGCTGCCCGCCGGACTGTCCCCGGAGTCGGCCGCCCGGACAGTCGAGGCGCTCTCCACTGCCGGCGGGGCAGCACTCTGACTGGAGGCGACCATGTTCCAGACTCGGAATAGATCCCGGTAAAAGACAGGCAACTCCCTCAGAGAGGTGCAGCTAATTGACTCCACCGGGAGCTGCGTGTCGTCTTGAAGGCAGTGACACTGGCAGATAAAATACATCGCCAGCGCACACCATCTAGGAGGACGCTCGATGTACAGGTATCTCAGCAGGGTCCGAAGGCAGAGAGTCACAGCTTGGGTGCGGATGCACACCAGCGACTGGCTGCCCTCCTCTATCGGGAGACTCAGGACCGCGGCAGAGACCCAGTGTTTCCTCTTGCCCCAGAAGCAATCGACGAGTTTCTTCTGGATCTTGTTGGCAAATGCAGGGGCCGGGCCAAAGTGGCCAACAGGTATCACAACATGGAGGCCACCAGTTGGTTTATGAACAGCGCTCGGCCCCTGTAGGGAAGAAATCACAGTAGTCCTGTCCAGAGCCCCAGCCAAGTGGTGACTTTCGTCTCCAACTCCTGCCAGTTTGCCGGCCAGGCTTCCTCAGCGGGGCTAAGGTGGACTCCCAGATAGAGGAGGTGCGTGGTGCTCCACGCAAAAGATGTCAACTCCTCCGGCAGGGAGTCCACCCACCACCGACCGACCAGGAGTCCGGAACATTACTCCCAATTGATCCTCGCGGAGGACGCAGCAGAAAAGGTCTGCTGGCAGTCGCGCATCCTCCCCAAGTAAACGGGATCTGTGACGAGGAGCACGTCGTCGGCGTAAGCCAAGAGGATGACCCGCATGGCCGGCTCGTGCAGAGCCAATCCCGTCAACCTACTGTGAAGCAGGCACAGGAAGGGCTCCATGCAGATGGCGTACAATTGGCCAGACATGGGGCATCCCTGACGCACTCCTCTCCCAAAGCGAAGGTGTGCCATCAATGACCCGTTAACCCTGACTAGACACTCTGTGGCGGCGTATAAAAGTCGGACCCGGGACACGAAATGCGGCCCGAGACTGAAAGCGCACAGAGTCCCAAAAAGGTATTTGTGATCCACCCTGTCGAACGCCTTCTCCTGATCGAGTGAGAGAAAGACGACCGACTGACCATTCCTCTGGGAAATATGGATCAGGTCCCGGACCAGATAGGGTCTCCTGGATGGACTGGCCCGGGACCGTGTAGGATTGGTCGGGGTGGATCATGTGGGCCAGCACGGAGCCCAGGCAGGCAGACATAGCCCGGGCAAAGATCTTATAATCCATGCTGAGGAGGAAGACCGGACGCCAGTTTTTAAGCAGGCGGAGATCGCCCCTCTTTGGCAGCAGGACGATGACCACCCTGCGCCACGAGAGGGGCATCTCCCCGGTCGCCAGGCTTTCCCACAGAACCCGCGTGTAATTCGTCCCCCAGGACGTCCCAGAACGCCCTGAGGAACTCAACGGTCAACCCATCCAGCCCTGGGGATTTGCCCCTTGTAAGCTGGTGGAGGGTGCCAGTCAGCTCCGCCAATGTGAGCGGAGCCTCCAATCCTTTGGTGCTCTCAGGGCTGACCTGCGGCAGATTCTCCCACAAAACTCTGAGCGCATCTTCGCTGGACGGATCTGGAGAGAACAACACACTGTAAGATATATGGACCAGGAGGCCCATTCCCTCTGGATCCGTGATGGTGGATCCGTCGTCGGCCAGCAGCTCGACGAGCTTCTTACGGACCCCCCGCCATTTTTCCAGCGAGTCGAAGAAGGGTGAGGCGCGGTCCAAATCTTCCAGGATCTGGATCCGTGACCTCACGTACGTGCCTCGGGTCCCTATGAGCTGCAGCTCCCTCAGCGCGCCCTTCTTCTCTTTCTACGCCAGCCACAGGGCCGGGTCCACGACGGCATGACTGAGGCGGGACTCCAAGTCGAGCACCTCCCTCTCAAGGCGCCCGATCTCGGCCTCCCGCCTCTTGGTCGACCCCTTAGAGTACTCCTGATAGTAGTCTTGCCCACATCCCACTATAGCCTTAAGGAGGGGAAGCCCCCCTGCTTCCGTCTCCAGTCGGCCCAGAATCGACAGAATGATTCCCGAAATCCCTCGTCCTCCAGCAGCCTATTCTAAAGTGCCAATACGCGGACCCCGCCCGCGTGCGGAGCGGAGTGAACTCCGCCCACACCAGGCGGTGGTCCGAGCACGGCACCAGCCGCATGGAGGCCGCCGAGACGCGGGAGACGTACGCCTGCGAAAAGTACAGGCGGTCGATTCGGGACCCTCCTCCTCCAGACCTCCACGTGAAGGCGCTGGAGTCGGGATGGAGATTCCGCCAGCCGTCCATCAAGTTAAGGGAGCTGATCAGTCCCCTCAACCTCTCCACAGACGATTGGCCGCACTGGGGACCAGAACGATCCCCCACCTCGTGGGTGCAGTTAAAATTCCCCCCGAGGATGATGCACTCGCCGCTATCGCTGGAGCTCAAGAGATCGGACACTTCTTCAAAGAAGCACGCTTGCAACGCGCCAGGCCTGGGTGCGTACACGATCACAAAGTGGAGTGGCACACTACCCAGGCGAACAGCGATATGGAGCAAGCGGCCCGGCACTAGCTCCTTGACCCCCAAGAACTCTGGCTGAAAAGTCGGGGCCAACAAGATAGCCACCCCACTAGAAATAGGGATGAGGTGACTCATGTAGACCCCACCCTGCCACTCCAGGAGCCAGGTGGCTTCGTCTCCTGGAATGCTGTGGGTTTCCTGCAGAAAGCTCACCACGTACCTCCCTTCCCTGAGGACTGAGAGATTGTGAAATCTGCGGTGAGACACCCTGCTGCCGTTGATGTTGAGGCTGGCTATGGTTATCGTCATGTCAAAGGTAATTAAAACCCGTCACCAACAGCTCACAGTGAGGAGGGAGTGGTAGTGCACTTGGCCCTCCACTCCCCCAGCAACCCATTGAGGAATACATTAAAACGGCACCTCTCAAACAGTTTCATGCCCGCGTGCTTGCCCGCTATCTTAAGGGCGGCATGGATGGACTGGATGATCAGCGCCAGATTCGACCAACGGCTGAGGGCCAGCTGAACTTCATTACGACAACGCCTGCAAACTGCGAGGAAATCCCGGAGTTCCGATGTGGGGATGAAAGGAAACTCGGTGGGAGGCACGAGGGACTCCACCACCTCACTGGCGATGGAATCAAGGTCATCCTTCGTGCCCCACACCGAATTCCCATCCTCCTCCGGGTCGTCACCGCCAGCGGCCGACACATCCACCACACACTGTGGGGCGGACGTCCCGGCCGCGCCAGCTGGTCCTGCCTCCGTCACGATCCCACCCCCAGGATCGATGGTGGAGGAGTCCTCTCTGGGTTCTACTGTGAAACTGGAGCCTGTTGGCGCCAGCAGTTCTGGACCCCCCTCCACCTCCGTCCCCAGGCCAATGAGTGGTCCAGGGGAGACAGAGGTTCCCGGGTCCGGAAATCCAGCTGGAGCCGAGACCAGAGGCAGAGAGAGGAGGCCATCTTCCGCTCTGCCAGCACCCACAGGCTCAGCATATGGGGCAGCATTCTCAGTTATAACCGGGTCGGGTGTCTCCTGGTTGGTGGTGGACACTGGCACTCAGGGCACCCGACCCAGTAGCAGTGGCAGAAAGTATCAGTGGCAGAATGGGCGGCGTCCCCAGGCTCCCTCACCACAAGCAGGGCCCCACTTACTCCTTCAGGAGGGGCCTCAAGTACAGGGGCCTTCACCTCCACTCCATCCTGAGGAATAGGGTGCTCCTGCCTGGACATTGTCGCCTTGGTGGTGGCGGTAGGGGAAACCTGGGGACCCGAAACAGGAGACAGCTCCCCTCCAACAGATGGGCCCTGCGCCTCAGGGCCCCTCATTACCTCTGTGGAGGGTTGCCTTCTCCTCTTTTTCCCACTGGGGCGCAGAGGCTCAGAGGCCTCCATGTCATCAGAGTCCTCCGCCTCCGCACCCTCCCTCATTTTAATCACCCTGGACTTGAGCCCAGCCCTGGGACAGGTGGATTCCGTGAGAACGGGCTTTGGGCTGAGCTCAGGCACGGGTTGTTTCATTGTGTCCAGGGGACGCGCCTCTTGATGTTTCTTTTGCCTCCGCATCTTCCTTCCACTCGGACGGGCACTCTACTCCCCACTGGAGGCTGTGAAAACCACAGCCTCTGGAACCGACTGAGTGTCTGTTGGATGTGTGGGGGGAGTGGGAGGACCCTGGGCCGCCGAGGTGGAGCTGGCGGCCGGGAGGTTGGGGCAGTATTTACGAACATGCCCCATCCCCTTGCAGACATGGCAGCGCGCCCCTTCCGAGGTCCAAAAGACGCGGTAGGCCGTCCCCTGGAACTCCACTTGAAATTGGCCTTCCGTGTCCTCCTCCCACGCCGCTGCATAAATACCTGGCGGCGGAAGGAGTAGACATGTTGGAGGCTGTGCTCCCGAAGACTAAGCCGGACTGGGGTGATCCCCGACCTCACCTCCCCCAGAAGGTGCAGGTGGAGAAGGAGGAGTTCACTGGGACGTTTGATAACAATATCCGCTGCGCAGTGGCCCCCAGAGAGTCCACCTGCAGGAAAGTCCCACCCACAGTGAACCCTTTATTCAGGGCCTGGGATACGGCCCGCTCGGTCTTCAGGAAGAACACAGCCTTCCCGCACATTTTTGAAGATGCCACAATGGCCGACGGCCGACAGCCTTGGCCATTGCCTTTCCACAGGCCTCTATAGACATATTGGGGTGGAGTAGCTCTTTACCCCATGGCACGAAGCAATTAATTTAAAAGGTGACGGGGTTACACGGGCGGCCACAGAGGCAGCAGCCGAATAGGTATGAGAAGGCCCCGCCACCGGTGATGATGGGCTTGCCGTGGCTCAAGAGCCAAACCCACCCCCAAATTGCAGGCAAGCAAACAAACAAACAAACAAAGGAACCAACTAGGAGGTTTGGAGAGAGGCTGAGGGTATACAGGAAAGGGGAAAGACAGGCTGCAAGCGATGACTTTGCTTCTTTTTCCTTAAAGGGTGGTACTCAGAGCACTGTAAAGACTTGTGGTCTTCTGGTTGTGGGAGGGTTCTTCACCTGGGTCAGCCGAAAGCTGCCCAGGCTCCAGTTCGATCCTTGTGTCTCTGTAGCCAGGCAGCTTCAGCTGACTCAGACTGTGCAATTGGGGAGGGGAGGGAGCTTTCCTGCAACATTAGTGCAACTGCACAGCTCCCTGCAGAATTGTACAGCCCCCACCCCTTGTTCTTCTGGCCTCTTCCACCTCCCACAACAGTCCAAATGAAGTAAGAGTCTGGTGCTCAACACACACCTCGAAATACAGCCTTATTCCAAATTCTTTCCACTGCAGCAAAAGTTGTTGAAAGGTTTTTGCAGTTCCCTCCTCAGCTCTCCCTCTCCAGCAGCACCTCCAGCAATTGACTGCAGCAATGTTAGCTACACCTCGTTGAGGCACTCAGTATTCCCAATCACAGAGGAGCCAACCCCGTGCTGTTCCTGCCCTGGGAGTGTTTGATGGGGAAAGTGCAGAGGGAGCTTGACTCTTTGTCGAACATCATGCTTTTTTAAATATGCTCCCCTCTCACTGGGCGTCTGTGGGTCACCCGGTTTCGGTGCTTTTTTAATATTTATCAATGATTTGGATGTGGGGTCCAAATGTTCATGCCTGAGACAAAACTAGGTGGGAAAATGTGTTGCAAAGAAGATGCAAAGCGGCTTCAAGGGGATTTGGACAGACTTAGTGAGTGGGCAAGAACGTGGTGGATGGAATCTTATGTGACTACTTTGGGAATAGTGATCACAATTCTGTAAGCTTTAAAATATTCATGGACAAAGACGTGACTGGTACCAAAGGAAGAGTGCTAAATTGGGGGAAGGCCAACTATACCAAAAGTCGGCAGGAGCTGGGGAATGTAGATTGGGAGCAGCTGCTTGAAGGTAAATCCACATGTGATATGTGGGAGGCTTTTAAAGAGAGGTTGATTAGCGTGCAGGAGAGACATGTTCCTGTGAAAATGAGGGATAGAAATGGCAAGATTAGGGAACCATGGATGATAGGTGAAATTGTGAGACGATCCAAGAGGAAAAAAGAAGCATACATAAGGTCTAAAATAAAAGCAAAATACTGCGGATGCTGGAAATCTGAAACAAAAACAAGAAATGCTGGATTTACTCAGCAGGTCTTGCAGCATCTGTGGAAAGAGAAGCAGAGTTAACGTTTCGGGTCAGTGACCCTTCTTCTGAACTGAGTTAACTCTGCTTCTCTTTCCACAGATGCTGCCAGACCTGCTGAGTGAATCCAGCATTTCTTGTTTTTGATACATAAGGTCTAGGTGGCTGAAGAAAAACGAAGCTTTGAAAGAATATCGGAAATGTAGGACCAATCTGAAACGAGGAATTAAGAAGGCTAAAAGGGGGCATGAAATATCTTTAGCAAACAGGGTTAAGGAAAATCCCAAAGCCTTTTATTCATATATAAGGAGCGAGAGGGTAACTAGAGAAAGGATTGGCCCACTCAAGGACAAAGGAGGAAAGATTTGCGTAGAGTCAGAGAAAATGGGTGAGATTCTAAACGAGTACTTTGCATCGGTATTCACCGAGGAGAGGGACATGACGGATGTTGAGGTTAGGAACAGATGTTTGATTACTCTCGGTCAAGTCGGCATAAGGAGGGAGGAAGTGTTGGGTATTCTAAAAGGCATTAAGGTGGACAAGTCCCCAGGTCCGGATGGGATCTATCCCAGGTTACTGAGGGAAGCGAGAGAGGAAATAGCTGGGGCCTTAACAGATATCTTTGCAGCATCCTTAAACACGGGTGAGGTCCTGGAGGACTGGAGAACTGCTAATTTTGTCCCCTTCTTTAAGAAGGGTAGCAGGGATAATCCAGGTAATTATAGACCAGTGAGCCTGACGTCAGTGGTAGGGAAGCTGCTGGAGAAGTTACTGAGGAATAGGATCTATTCCCATTTGGAAGAAAATGGGCTTATCAGTGATAGGCAACATGGTTTTGTGCAGGGAAGGCCATGTCTTACCAACTTAATAGAATTCTTTGAGGAAGTGACAAAGTTGATTGATGAGGGAAGGGCTGTAGATGTCATACACATGGACTTCAGTAAGGCATTTGATCAGGTTCACCATGGCGGCACAGTGGCACAGTGGTTAGCGCCGCAGCCTCACAGCTCCAGTGACTCGGGTTCAATTCTGGGTACTGCCTGTGTGGAGTTTGCAAGTTCTCCCTGTGTCTGCGTGGGTTTCCTCCGGGTGCTCCGGTTTCCTCCCACAGCTAAAAAAGACTTGCAGGTTAATAGGCAAATTGGCCATTATAAATTGCCCCCAGTATAGGTAGGTGGTAGGGGAATATAGTGACAGGTGAGGATGTGGTAGGAATATGGGATTAGAGTAGGATTATTATAAATGGGTGGTTAATGGTTGGCACAGGCTCGGTGGGCCGAAGGGCCTGTTTCAGTGCTTTATCTCTCTCTCTAAATCTAACAAGTGAAGGTGCATGGTGTCCAAGGTGTACTAGCTAGATGGATAAAGAACTGGCTGGGCAACAGGAGACAGAGATTAGCAGTGGAAGGGAGTTTCTCAAAATGCAGACGTGTGACCAGTGGTGTTCCACAGGGATCCGTGCTGGGACCACTGTTGTTTGTGATATACATAAATGATATGGAGGAAAGTATAGGTGATCTGATTAGCAAGTTTGCAGACGACACTAAGATTGGTCGAGTAGCAGATAGTGAAGGGGACTGTCAGAGAATAGAGCAGAAATTAGATCGACAGGAATGTTGGGCAGAGAAACGGCAGATGGAGTTCAATCAGGGCAAATGCGAGGTGATGCATTTTGGAAGATCCAATTCAAGAGTGAATTATACAGTAAATGGAAAAGTCCTGGGGAAAATTGATGTACAGAGAGATTTGGGTGTTCAGGTCCATTGTTCCCTGAAGGTGGCAAAGCAGGTCAATAGAGTGGTCAAGAAGGCATACAGCATGCTTTCCTTCATCGGACGGGGTATTGAGTACAAGAGTTGGCAGGTCATGTTACAGTTGTATAGGACTTTGGTTCGGCCACATTTGGAATGCTGCGTGCAGTTCTGGTGGCCACATTACCAAAAGGATGTAGATGCTTTGGAGAGGGTGCAGAGGAGGTTCACCAGGATGTTGCCTGGTATGGAGGGCGATAGCTATGAAGAGAGGTTGAGCAGATTAGGATTATTTTCATTAGAAAGACGGAGGTTGAGGGGGGACATGATTGAGGTGTACAAAATCATGAGAGGTATAGACAGGGTGGACAGCAAGAAGCTTTTTCCCAGAGTGGGATATTCAATTAAGAGGGGTCACGAGTTCAAAGTTAAAGGGGAAAGGTTTAGGGCGGATATGCGTGGAAAGTTCTTTATGCAGAGGGTGGTGGGTGCCTGCAAAGCGTTGCCAGTGGAGATGGTAGACTCGGGCACGATAGCGTCTTTTAAGATGTATCCAGACAGATACATGAATGGGCAGGAAGTAAAGAGATACAGACCCTTAGAAAATAGGCTTCATGTTTAGATAGAGGATCTGGATCAGCGCAGGCTTGGAGGGCCGAACGGCCTGTTCCTGTGCTGTAATTTACTTTGTTCTTTGTTCTTTGTATTCCACAACCACCTCCCTTAAACTTTTCAGAGCTGTGCCCTCAGTAATACCATTCCACACCTACCTCCCTTCAACAATGCAGAGCTGTGCCGTAAGTAAGGTCTTACCCCCACACACCTCCCTTCAAATATGCAGAGCTGTGCCCCAAGTAATACCATTCCCCACCAGCCTCGCTTCAAATATGCAGAGCTGTGCCCTAGGTAATACCATTCCCCCATCGACATCCCTACAGCTATGCAGATCAGTGCCCTAGGTAATACCATTCCCCCACCCACCTCCCTTCAGCTATGCAGAGCCGTGCCCTAGGTCATACCATTCCCCACCCACCTCACTTCAGCTATGCAGAGCTGTGCCCTCGGTAATACCATTCCCCCACCGACATCCCTTCAGCTATGCAGAGCTGTGCCCTAGGTAATACCATTCCCCACCAACCTCCCTACAGCTATGCAGAGCTGTGCCCTAGGTAACACCAATCCCCACCCACCTCCCTACAGCTATGCAGAGCTGTGCCCTAGGTAATACCAATCCCCAACCACCTCCCTACAGCTATGCAGCGTTGTGCCCTAAGATGCTCAATTTGCCACCCTCCTCCCTTCAACTATGCAGAGCTGTGCCCTAAGTAATACCATTCCCACCCACCTCCCTTCAACTATGCAGAGCAGTGCCCTATGTAATACCATTCCCCAACCACCTCCCTTCAACAATGCAGAGCTGTGCCCCAAGAAATACCATTCACCACCCACCTCGCTTCAAATATGCAGAGCTGTGCCCCAAATAATACTATTCCCCACCAGCCTCGCTTCAAATATGCAGAGCTGTGCCCCAAGTAATACCATTCCCCACCAGCCTCGCTTCAAATATGCAGAGCTGTGCCCTAGGTTATACCATTCCCCCACCCACCTCCCCACAGCTTTGCACAGCTGTGCCCTAGGTAATACCATTCCCCCAACCGCCATCCTTCAGCTATGCAGTGCTGTGCCACAGGTAATGCCATTACCCCACCCACCTCCTTTCACCTATGCAGAGCTGTGCGCTAATTAATAACATTCCCCACCCACATCCCTTCAGCTATGCAGAGCTGAGCCCTAGGTAATACCATTCCCCACGCACCTCCCTTCAGCTATGCAGAGCTGTGCCCCAAGTAATAGCATACCACCCTCCCCCACCTCTCTTCAGCTTTGCAGAGCTGTGCCCCATGTAATACCATTCCGCATCCACCTCCCTTCAACTATGCAGAGATGAGTCCGAAGTAATACTATTCCGCATCCACCTCCCTTCAACTGTGCAGAGCAGTGCCCCCAGTAATACCATTACCCCACTCACCTCCATTCAGCTATGCAGAGCTGTGCCCCAAGTAATACCATTCCATACCAACCTCCCTTCAGCTATGAAGAACTGTGCCGTAAGTAATACCATTCCCCACACACCTCCCTTCATCTATGCAGGGCTTTTCCCCGATTAATACCATTCCCCCACCCTCCTCCCTTCAGCTATGCAGAGCTTTGCCCGAAGTAAAACCATTCCCCACCCACCTCCCGACTGCTATGCAGAGCTGTGCCCTAATTAAAATAATTCCCCACACACCTCCCTTCAGCTATGCTGATCTGTGCCCAAAATTCTACCATTCCCCACCCACCTCCCTTCAACAATGCAGAGCTGTGCCCTCTGAAATACCATTCCCCCACCCACCTCGCTTCAACTATGCAGAGCTGCGCCCCAGGTAATACCATTCCCATCCCGCTTCCCTTCAACTATGCAGAGCGGAGCCCTAAGTAACACCATTCCCCAGCCACCTCCCTTCAACTATACAGAGATGTTACCTAGGTAATACCATTCACCACCCAACTCCCTTCAGCTATGCAGAGCGGGGCCCGAAGTAATATCATTCCGCACCCACATCACTTCAGCTACGCAGAGCTGTGCCCTAAGTAATATCATTCCCCACCCACATCCCTTCAGTAATGCAGAGCTGTTCCCCCAGTAATAACATTCCCCACCCACCTCCCTTCAGCTATGCAGACCTGTGCACGAAATAATACCATTCCCCACACACCTCCCTTAAGCTATGCAGGGCTGTGCCCCATGTGACACCATTCCCCACCCACCTCCCTTCAACGATGAAGAGCTGTGCCGCCAGTAATACTATTTCCCAGCCAACTCCCTTCAACTACGCAGAGCTGTGTCCCAAGTAATAACATTCCCTACCCACCTCCCTTCAAACATGCAGAGCTGTGCCCTAACTAATACCATTCCCCACCCACCTCCCTTCAGCTATGCAGAGATGTGCCTTAAGTAAAAGCTTTCCCCCACCCACCTCCCTTCAACTATGTGGAGCTGTGACCTTAGTAATACCATTCCCACATCCAGCTCCCTTCAACCATGCAGAGCTGTGCCATAAGTCATACCTTTCCCCACCCACCTCACTTCAGCTATGCAGAGCTGTGCCCGAAGTAATACCATACCCCACCCACGTTCCTTCAACTATGCAGAGCTGTGCCTGAAGTAATACCATTCCCCACCCACCTCCCTTCAGCCTTGCAGAGCCGTGCCCCAAGTAATACCTTTCCCCCATCCACTTCCCCACAACTATGCAGACTGTGCCCTACGTAATACCTTACCCAACCCACTCTCCTTCAGCTATGCAGAGCTGTGCCCTATGTAAAACCATTCCCCACCCACCTCCCTTCAACTATGCAGAGCTGTGCCCCAAGTAATACCATTCCCCACCCACCTCCCTTCAGCTACGCAGAGCTGTGCCCCAAGTGATACCGTTCCCCACCCATTTCCCTTCAAATTTCAGAGCTGCCTTGATGAATACCATTCCCCACCCACCTCCCTTCAACTATGCAGAGCTGTGCCCCAAGTAATACCGTTCCCCACCCACTTCCCTTCAACTTTGCAGAGCTGTGCCCTAAGTAATACTATGCCCCACACAGCTCCCTTCAACTATGCAGAGCTGTGCCCGAGGTAATACTATTCCCCAGCCAACTCCCTTCAACTACGCAGAGCTGTGCCCCAATTAATATCATTACCCACCCACCACCCTTCAACTTTGCAGAGCTGTACCCTAAGTAATACCATTCCACACCCACCTCCCTTCAACTATGCAGAGCTGGGCCTTAAGTAATACCATTCCCCATCCACCTCCCTTCAGCCTTGCAGAGCAGTGCCCTAAGTAATACCATTCCTCGACCACCTCCCTTCAACTATGCAGAGCTTTGCCCTAAGTAATCCATTCCCCAAGCACCTCCCTGCAACTATGCAGAGATGTGCCCCAAGTAATACCTTTCCCCCACCCACTTCCCTTCAACTATGCAGACTGTGCCCTAAGTAATACCTTACCCAACCCACTCCCCTTCATCGATGCAGAGCTGTGCCACCAGTAATACGATTCACCACCCACCTGCCTTTAGCTATGCAGAGCTGTGCCCTAAGTAATACCATTCCAAACCCACCTCCCTTCAGCTATGCAGAGCTGTGCCCTAAAATATACCATTCACCCACCCACCTCCTTTTTGCTCTGCAGAGCTGTGCCCCGAGTAAAACCATTCCCCCACCCACCTCCCTTCAGCTATGCAGAGCTTTGCCCTAGGTAATACCATTCCCCAACCATCTCAATTCAGCTATGCAGAGCTGTGCCCCAAGGAATACCATTCCCCACCTACCTCCCTTCAACTATGCAGAGCTGTGCCCTACGTAACACCATTCCCCCACCCACCTCGTCCAACTATGCAGAGCTGCGCCCTTGGTCATACCTTTCCTCTCCCACATCCCTTCAACTATGCAGAGCTGTGCCCAATGTAGTACCATTCCCCCACCCACCTCCCTTCAATTATACAGAGAAGTTACCAAGGTAATACCATTCCCCCACCCACCTCCCTTCAACTATGCAGAGTTGTGCTCAAAATAATACCATTCCCCTACTCACTTCCCTTCAACTATGCATAGCGGTACCCCCAGTAATACCATTCAGCCAACCTCATCCCTTCTGCTATGCAGTGCTGTGCCCTATGTAATACCATTCCCCACACACCTCCCTTCAGCTATGCAGAGCTGTGCCCCAAGTAATACCATTCCCCCACCCACCTCCCTTCAGCTATGCAGAGCTGTGCTCCAAGTAATATCATTCCTCCACCCACCTCCCTTCAGGTATGCAGAGCTGTGCTCCAAGTAATATCATTCCCCCACCCACCTCCCTTCAGCTATGCAGAGCTGTGCTCCAAGTAATATCATTCCCCCACCCACATCCCTTCAGCGATGCAGAGCTCTGCCCCAAGTAATACCGTTCCCGCACCCACCTCCCTTCAACTCTGCAGAGCTGTGCCCCCAGCAATATCAATCCACCACCCACATCCCTTCAACTGTATAGAAATGTGCCCCAAGAAATATCATTCCCCCACCCACCTCCCTTCAACTTTGCAGAGCTGTGCCCCAAGTAATATCATTCCCCCACCCACCTCCCTTCAACTTTGCAGAGCTGTGCCCCAGGTAATACCATTCCCCCCCACACCTTCCTTCTACTATACAGAGCTGTGCCCCGAGTAATACCATTCCCCGACCCACCTTACTTCAGCTATGCAGTGCTGTGACCCACGTAATATCATTCCCCCACCCACCTCCCTTCAACTATACAGAGCTGTGCCCCAAGTAATATCATTCCCCCACCCACCTCCCGACAAATATGCAGTGCTGTACCACAAGTAATATCATTCCCCCTCCCACCTCCCTTCAACTCTGCAGAGCTGTGCCCCCAGCAATATCAATCCACCACCCACCTCCCTTCAACTGTATAGAAATGTGCCCCAAGTAATATCATTCCCCCACCCACCTCCCTTCAACTCTGCAGAGCTGTGCCCCAAGTAATATCATTCCCCCACCCACCTCCCTTCAACTATGCAGAGCTATGCCCCAGGTAATACCATTCCCCACCCACCTCCCTTCAACTATGCAGAGCTGTGCCCTAAGTAATGCCATTCCCCATCCACCACCCTTCAACTATGCAGAGCTGTGACCCACGTAATATCATTCCCCCACCCACCTCCCTTCAACTATACAGAGCTGTGCCCCAAGTAATATCATTCCCCCACCCACCTCCCGACAAATATGCAGTGCTGTACCACAAGTAATATCATTCCCCCTCCCACCTCCCTTCAACTCTGCAGAGCTGTGCCCCCAGCAATATCAATCCACCACCCACCTCCCTTCAACTGTATAGAAATGTGCCCCAAGTAATATCATTCCCCCACCCACCTCCCTTCAACTCTGCAGAGCTGTGCCCCAAGTAATATCATTCCCCCACCCACCTCCCTTCAACTATGCAGAGCTATGCCCCAGGTAATACCATTCCCCACCCACCTCCCTTCAACTATGCAGAGCTGTGCCCTAAGTAATGCCATTCCCCACCCACCACCCTTCAACTATGCAGAGCTGTGCCCGAAGTAATATCATTCCCCCACCCACCTCCCTTCAACTATGCAGAGCTGTGCCCCAAGTAATACCATTCCCCCACCCACCTCCCTTCAACTATGCAGAGCTGTGCCCTAAGTAACACCATTTCCCACCCACCTCCCTTCCACTATGCAGAGTGCAGACTCCGATACTGACTTCTCCCCTCCCACCTCCCTTCTGGTATGCGGGTGGACACATTGATAGACAGAGACTTACCTGCACTGTGTCCAATTGCTGCCTATTGTCCTGTCCTGCCAGCTTCTCATATTCATGAATGGGACGGCACGTGACAGCTGCCCGTTCAGGGAAAAATGAGGAACTGAGGAGGTGAGAGCAGCGTGATGCATAATCAGGCAACGTATGTAACGCTTAGCATATGCAAATTGGGGTGGCGCTGCTGAGAGGATGGGGAGAGCCGCACCGAGGTCCTGCCACCGCTAGTTAAAATAAGGCGGGAGTCTTGGCGGGCCGCTCCTGGAAGAATTTTCCGGGCTCTCCCGCCACAACTCCCGACGCGGATGTCGAGTAAAATTTAGCCCTTAGTTTTTGAGTTATGGAAAGAGATTTTCAATGTTGGAACATTTTCCAAGGATTTGTGCTGATGTGGTCTCGCAGTCTCCGCCGATCTCCATTCATTGATTTTGCAATTTGTACTGGCTGCCTGTGTGGTAATGGTTGTTAACTGATTGCCTATGTTCCTGGATAATTCATCACAAGATATTCGGACTTCTCTCCTCCCTCCAATTGGTCTGCCCCACTGCCACACACTCACCATTGGTCACCCGACATGGCCATCCCCATGGTATTTCACCTTCCTGTGCCAATTAGAAAGCAAATTGATGCTTCATTACTCGATTGGTTGATTCTCTTTTTTCAGTGAAACAACCTTCCTCCCCATGTGCAATATTTTTATGACTAGGAAACAAAAGCTTTCACAGAAAGTATTTTAAAAGCACAATTGTATTTAATGCCCCTATGATTTTTCTCCTGGGTTGCTCACAGCAGTCCTGGAGATTAGTCTTTCAATTCTAGAACCTCTAGGATATTTCTAGTGAGGTCCCTGTGGTGATGAAAAGCCTTTGTAAAATTTACCAGTGAACAAATTCTGCTCAAATTTGGATCAGTTTCTTTCTTTCTGCCTGGCACATTGGCAACAGCCTTGGAATTAAATTGCTCAATTTGAGGTAAGTCACTGTGATACTGGGCAGTTTTAACTGATCTGAAGTGCGGTGATATCACTTTATTTTGATTTCCCTGATTCTTAACTAGGCAATTCGTCTGTATTCTAGGACTATAAGTATGTGCCAAAATAATAAGGACAAGCAAAATAAGGGATACATCTTCCTGGCAGCTGCAGTTACACTGCCAATTAGTTACAACAAATAACTCGATCTATACTCAGAGTAAGGTAATCCCCAGTGAAGAATAACGGTTAGCTACACTAAACATGATACAGCTGTTACTCTGACATTGAAAGATGATCAACATTTAGCAGACATGATCGGCCACATGTCGAATTTAATGCGTTTTCAAGTTCAGACTGAAAGTGGCTTACCAGAAACAAAATGCTAGTTGTTCAGTAATATGTCAGTCTATAGATCACATCGACTCAAACTGAAAGGAGGAAACAAGAGCTTTATAGTCAACCAGCAGGAGCAGTGGGAATATACTGCAGAGATGAATTAGTACATGATCCAACCTGTTAATCTGCTGTTAAATAGGAAGTAGGTCTCCTTCAAATCGAAATCATGGGACACAATCACTGACCAACGCTCTCAAATGGACCGCTGGGTGGACCACTACCTGGAACTGTACTCCAGGGAAAATGTTGTCACTGAGACTGCCCTCAATGCAGACCAGTCTCTGCCTGTCATGGATGAGCTGGACGTACAGCCAACAAAATCGGAACTCAGTCATGCCATTGATTCTCTAGCCAGCGGAAAAGCCCCTGGGAAGGACGGCATTACCCCTCAAATAATCAAGAGTGCCAAGCCTGCTATACTCTGAGCACTGCATGAACTGCTTTGCCTGTGCTGGGATGAGGGAGCAGTACCACAGGACATGCGCGATGCCAATATCATCACCATCTATAAGAACAATGGTGACTGCGGTGACTGCAACAACGACCGTGGAATCTCCCTGCTCAGCACACTGGGGAAAGTCTATGCTCATGTCGCTTTAAACAGGCTCCAGAAGCTGGCTGAGTGTGTCTACCTTGAGGCATAGTGTGGCTTTCGAGCAGAGAGATCCACCATTGACGTGCTGTTCTCCCTTCGTCAGCTACAGGAGAAATGCTGTGAACAGCAGATGCCCCTCTACGTTGCTTTCATTGATCTCACCAAAGCCTTTGACCTCGTCAGCTGATGTGGTCTCTTCAGACTACCAGAAAAGATCGGATGTTCACCAAAGCTACTAAGTATCATCACCTCATTCCATGACAATATGAAAGGCACAATTCAGCATAGCGGCACCACATCAGACCCCTTTCCTATCCTGAGTGGCTTGAAACAGGGCTGTCTTCTCGCACCTACACCGTTTGGGATCTTCTTCTCCCTGTTTCTCTCACATGCATTCAAGTCTTCAAAAGAAGGAATTTTACTCCACACAAGATGAGGTCGCAGGTTGCTGAACCTTGCCCAGCTAAGAGAGAAGACCAAAGTACGGAAAGTCCTCATCAGGGAACTCTTCTTTGCTGACGATGCTGCATTAACATTTCACACTGAAGAGTGTCTGCAGAGACTCATCGACAGGTTTGCGGCTGCCTGCAACGAATTTGGCCTAACCATCAGCCTCAAGAAAACGAACATCATGGGGCAGGACGTCAGAAATGCTCCATCCATCAATTTCGGCGACCACGCTCTGGAAGTGGTTCAAGAGTTCACCTACCTAGGCTCAACTATCACCAGTAATCTGTCTCTCGATGCAGAAATCAATAGGCGCATAGGAAAGGCTGCCACTGCTATGTCAAGACTGGCCAAGGGAGTGTGGGGAAATGGCGCACTGACATGGAACACACAAGTCCGATTGTATCCCAAGCCTATGTCATCAGTACCTTGCTCTATGGCAGCGAGGCCTGGACACTGCATGTCAGCCAAGAGTGATGTCCCAATTCATTTCATCTTCGCTGCCTCCGGAGAATCCTTGGCATCAGGTGGCAGGTCCGTATCTCCAACACAGAAGTCCTCGAGGCGGCCAACATCCCCAGCTTACACACCCTACGGAATTAGCGGCGCTTGAGATGGCTTGGCCATGTGAGCCACATGAAAGATGGCAGGATCCCCAAGGACACATTGTACAGTAAGCTCGTCATTGGTATCAGACCCACCGGCCGTCTATGTCTCCGCTTTAAAGATGTCTGCAAACACGACATGAAGTCCTGTGACATTGATCACAAGTCGTGGGAGTCAGTTGCCAGCGATCGCCAGAGCTGGCGGGCAACCATAATTTCGGGGCTAAAGAGTGGCGAGTCGAAGATACTTAGCAGTTGGCAGGAAAAAAGACAGAAGCGCAAGGGGAGTGTCAATTGTGTAAAAGCCCCAGCAACCAATTTTATCTGCAGCACCTGTGGAAGAGTCTGTCACTCTAGAATTGGCCTTTATAGCCACTCCAGGCGCTGCTTCACATTGTCTCTCGAGACAAGGAGGCCAAAGAAGAAGACTGAGTTATTCTCCCTGTTCTGGTACCTTGGTAATAGACACATTCAGTGACTCTCCCTGTGGTGATACGATCATAACGGACATACTCAGTGTCTCTCCCTGTTGAGAAACTATAAAAATACACCTACTCAGTGACTGTCCCTGTGGAGATAGTATAATTACTGACGCACTCAGTGAGTCTCCCTGCAGAGATTCTGTAAGAACAGAACCGAACAGTCTCCATGTTCAGATTCTATAGTGACAGACCCACAAACTGACTCTTCCCGTGGAGATACGATAATAACAGACCCACTCTGTGACGCTCCCGGTTCAGGTCCCATAAGAACAGTCCCATCGGTGATTCTGAGGAGATAGAATAATAACAGACCCACTCATTGACTCTCCCTGTGGGGGTACTATTATAACAGACCCACTCTGTGACTCTCCCTATGGCGATACTATAATAACAAACCCACTCAGTCAGTCTCGCTGTGGAGATACTTTAATAATGATACAGACACAGTGGTTCAGTCTGTTCTCCCCGCAGCCAGTGATACAGTCATTTAAGTCAATCTGCTCTCCCGGGGATCAGTGATACAGAGACAATGGGGACAGTCTGCTCTCCCTGGGGTCAGTGTTCCAGACACAGTGGGTCAGTCTGCTCTCCCCCGGGATCAGTGATACATACCGATTGGAGTCAGTCTGCTCTCCCCCTGGGCTCAATGCTGCAGACACAATGGGGTCTATCGGCTTTCCCCTGGTCAATGATTCAGACAGAGTGGGGTCAGTCTGCTCTCCTCAGGTCAGTGATACAGACACAGTGGTGTCAGTCTGCTCTCCCCGGGGTCGATGATACAGACACAGTGGAGTCAGTCTGCTGCCCCCCTTGAGTCAGTCATGCGGGGGCAATGGGCTCGGGCCTCTCTCTCCCCTGTGTTTTGTGACACCGAGACGGAGGGGTTGGTCTGTTCTCCCCTGGTTTAGTACATTCAGTGGAGACAGTTTTCTCTGCCTGGATTCCATGAGTTAAATACCGTTGAGTCAGTCGGCTGTCCTCGGGGGTCAGTGACATTTTAACAATCATCTTTAACATCGGCTTGACAACAACTACCCAGAGCAATAAACTGATGATTAATCATCAAATTTCTCATGACGCCAAAGCGCAGATGGAGAAATTTACAGTTAATTGTCACATTTCTCAGGAAAATAATACTCAGGGGAATAAACTGCAGTTAATTTTTATATTCGACCTAACTGTTTGTCTGCAGTATGAAATATTCATTTTCATCGCTACATTGGTCTTGAGAAGCAGACACAGAGCGATGATTTTGCATAAAATAAAAGCAAAATACTGCGGATGCTGGAAATCTGAAATAAAAACAAGAAATGCTGGAACCACTCAGCAGGTCTGGCAGCATCCGTGGCATGAGAAGCAAAGTTAACGTTTCGGGTCAGTGACCCTTCTTCGGAACTGACAAATATTAAAAATGTCGCAGGTTATAAGCAAGTGAGGTGGGGTGGGGCAAGAGATAACAAAGGATGAGGTGTGGATCGGACAAGGCCACATCGCTGACAAAAAGGTCATGTAGCAAAGGCAAACAATATGTTAATGGTGTGTTGAAAGACAAAGCATTAGTACAGAAAAGGTGTTGACGGACTGAATATTGAACAGCAGCAAGTGCAAACATGAAAAAAGACAGTGGATAAGCAAACTGAACAAACTAAGATGAAATGAAATAAATGCAAAAAAAGGGTAATAAATGAAGAAAAGAAAAAGGAAGAAAGAAAAAACAACTAAAAATGAAAATAAAATGGGGGGCTGTCATGCTCTGAAATTATTGAACTCAATGTTCAGTCCGGCAGGCTGCAGTGTGCCTAATCGGTAGATGAGATGCTGTTCCTCGAGGATGATTTTGCAGTTAGTTGTTCCATATTGATGGAACGAAGTAAGCTATTTTCTATGTTAGGCTTGATAATAGTTCTCATAGCAATAACGTTCGAGATAACATTTAGATCGACAATGCACAGGTTTAAATATAAAACAGAAAGCGCCAGAGAGACAATGGAATACCTGGCAACACAAATATATAGAGAGAGACTGAGTTAAAGTTCCAGCTGCATGACCTCACATTGGAATTTTTTTCAATTCAGATTTCCAACAGCCACAGTATTTTACTTTTCTTTTAATGCCTAAATAAAATTCATTAAATATTATTAATGGAAGTTAAATTACACTTAATTGTGAAATTATCCTTGATAACTAATGCACAGAATAATACATTTACAGTTAATTGCACAATTGGAGCGGATCACTAATACACAGATCAACAAAGTTACAGTTAATTATTATATTAGATTTGATAAGGGATACACTGTTTATAATGTTATTGCTAACTGTTGCACTGCTCCTAATAACAAGTACACAACTTACAAAACTGCACAAATTATTTAATATATTGAAGATAATGCTGAATGCACAGAAGTATAAAGGTAAATCTAATTGTTCAATCGGGTTGATAAGACATACTAATGGAAATAATGTTTGAGTTAATTGTTAAATTGGAAATGATAACCAATACACAGAGGAATATGAACATACGAATATATGAATTAGGAGCATAAACAGACCATTCGGCCCATCTAGCCTGCTCCACCATTCAATAAGATCATGGCTGCTCTGTTAGTGTCTCAAAATCCACACTCCCATCTACCTGCGATAACATTTGATTCTCTTGCCTAACAAGAATTTATCTACCCCGCCTTAAAATTATTCAATGACCCCGCTTTCAACACCTTCTGAGGCAGAGCGTTCCAAAGTTGCACAACGCTCTGCGAGAAAAAAAAAATCTCCACATCTCTGTCCGAAAAGGGCACCCCTAATTTTAAAACAGTGCCCCCTAGGTCCATGTTCGATGTTCTAGGTCTGGTCTCGCCCACAGAGGAAACATTGTTTCCACAGCCTCCTTGTCAAGGCCGTTCAGGATCCTATGTACTTCAATCAATTCTCCCCTCACTCTTCTAAACTCTAGTGAAAACAAGCCTAGTCTGCCAAACCTTTACTCATAAGGCAACCCGCTTATTCCAGGTATCTATCCAGTAAAGCTCCTCTCAACTGACTCTAACACATTTACATCTTGCCTTAAATAGGAAGACCAAAACTGCAGACAATATTCGAGATGTGGTCTCAACAATGCCTTGTATAACTGAAGCATAACATTCTTACTTTTATTTTAAATTTCCTTTGTAATAAAGGATAGCATTCCATTAGCCTTCTTTATTGCTTGCTTTACCTGCATACTACCTTTCTGTGACTCCTGCACTAGAACACCGAGGTCCCTCTGCACCTTGGATTTCTGCAGTCATTCTCCGTTTAAGTAATACTCTGCTTTGTCTTTATTCTTCCTGCCAAAGTGAACAATTTCAAATGAAGTTGCAGTTATTCATCACATTGAACATGATAGATAGCACACTTGCTGTGTTGGGCTTGATTTTTAAAAAACATCATGGTGTAAAGACTATATTTAGTTATGAAATTGAAATTGAGAAAATACACAGGGGAAGAAATTTGCATTGGAAGTTCATTTGGGTTTTATGGCAATTCACAGCAGAATAAAGTGGAAGTAAATTATTCAAATGCTTATAACTAATACATTAGCTAATAGAATTAGTTAATTGTTAAATGGTTCTTGATAACCGGTGTATGGGTTAAAAACTACAGCTGTTTGTTAATTTGGAAATAACAAAGCAGGCATAGGTTTGTTGTGATAAAATTGAATTATGTTTAATGGTTAAATTGGTCATGATAATTCATACACAAAGAAATAAAATTACAGGCAAATGACAAATTAGGCTTGATCACTGATACACAGTGAAATAAAGTTCCAGTTCTTGCTAAATTGCGCTTGATAACTCATATACAGGCTATCTAGTTGCAGTTAATTATTATACAGTGTTTGATAATAATTCACAAGTGAGTAATTTACAATTAATTGTTTAAGTGTACATGATAACCAATGTACAAGGGAAGAAAGGGACAAGTAATTGTAATATTGGACCAGATCTCTGGTACACAGGATATATAGTTGCCGTTAATTAGATTAGAGATACAGCACTGAAACAGGCCCTTCGGCCCACCGAGTCTGTGCCGAACATCAACCACCCATTTATACTAATCCTACACTAATCCCATATCCCCACCTGTCCCTATATTTCCCGACCACCTACCTATACGAGTGACAATTTATAATGGCCAATTTACCTATCAACCTGCAAGTCTTTTGGCTTGTGGGAGGAAACCGGAGCACCCGAAGAAAACCCACGCAGACACAGGGAGAACTTGCAAACTCCACACAGGCAGTACCTGGAATCGAACCCGGGTCTCTGGAGCTGTGAGGCTGCGGTGCTAACCACTGCGCCACTGTGCCGCAATGTAACAAAAGCACGAGATAATAAAATCATTCATTTAATTGGTCGGGATTAGAATATATGGGTTAAAAACATCACTGCAATGCCAAATTGGACATGGAAGCTAACGAACCATTTAAGGATATTACAGTTATTATATTTATTTAACAGCACCTAAGGGAAAAAAAATATCGCAATTTAAATCTGATATGGCAATTGTTATACTGGTGCCTAAATTTAACGCCATTGATGTATTGGGTTTGATAACAATATACAGGAAATTGATTGGCAAATGAAATATTCAATTGGGTATGGTAACCAATGCAGAATTTTGTCGCAGTAGAATTACACATGGTAACTCATACACAGGCGAATAGGGTTATTGTCAGTTGTTTAATCAGACATAATAATCAATACACAGGGGAACAAAGTCAGAATTAATTATTTAATTTGACCTGAGAAGTAATTCACAAGGAATAGCGTTGTCACCAATTGTTAAATTGGACCTGATAACTAGTACAGGGTATAAAAATTACAGTTAATAAGTACATTTGGCCAGATAGACTGTATGTAGAGGTATAAAATTACTGTCCCTTTTTTCAATTGAAAATAACAAATACACTGGGGCAAATGCCATTAGTTAATTGTTCAGTTGTTCATAATAACCCTTGTCTGGGGTATAAGGCTATAGTCACCTGTTAATTTGGACACAATAGCTAATAAACGGCTTAACAGAGTTACAGTTAATTAGAAAATTGAACATCTTAAACAATACATGGGGAAAATACATTATTTATATTTGATATGATAAATTATGCAAGGGTCAAACAACGACAGTGAATTGTTATATTGGATTATGATCAAAGGAAGGTGAATAAGCTGGTGCACCATTTCATGGTTAATTGTTCAATTGTTATACACGAATGAAAGGTGTTAATTCTTATACGGATCGAAATAATGACTGAACACGAGTACAACACGATAGGTAATTGCTAAATTTGGCTTGACAAGCAATAAAATTCGGAATAAATTTACAGTTAAGTGTTAAAGTGGACACGATGACGAACATGCAGGAAAGAGGATAGACAGTAAATTGTTATATTGTGCTACATAACCACATGCAAGGGAATAAAGTTGCAATTATTTCTTAAATGGGCCTTGATAACCGATACACAATGGAATAAATTTGCAAGTAGTGTTGCATTGTGCTTGATAACTCGTGTACAGCTAATCAAGCAGCGGTTAATTGATAGATTGAGATCCCGAACCAATACACGGGAAAGAGGGTTACCATTAATTACAAAATTGGACCTCATAACTAATGTACAGAGCATAAGTTTACAATAAGTGGTTTATTGTGCCTGATAACTAATGAACAGGGAATAACGTTGCAGTAGATTATTGTACGAGGATAGATGCAATGCAAGTGGGAATAAGCTTACTGTTAATGGCATAATTGCAAAATGACTGGTACACATGAAAATAAGGTTACAATACTGGCATATACCCGGCAATGTGCAAAATTGCTCAGCTCTGTCCTGTACACAAAAAGCAGGACAAGTCCAACCCGGACAATTGCCGCCTCATCAGTCTACTCTCAATCATAAGTAAAGTGATGGAAGGTGTCATCGACAGTGCTATCAATCGGGAATTACTTAGCAATAAGCTGCTGAGTGATGCTCAGTTTGGGTTCCGTCAGGGCCACTCAGCTCCTGACCTCATTACATCCTTGGTTCAAACATGGACAAAAGAGCAGAACTCAAGAGATGAGATGAGAGTGACTGCCCTTGACATCAAGGCAGCATCTCGAGTCACCAAAACAGGACCTTCGGCCCACCGAGTCCGTGCCGACCATCAACCACCCATTTTATACTGACCTTACATTAATCCCTTAATTCTCCTTCTACCTACCTATTCCAGGGTACTTTTTATAATCGGTAATTTACCTTTAATCCCACAAGTTTTGGCATGTGGAAGGAAAGCAGAGCACCCAGAGAAAACCCACAAAGTCACAGAGAGAACTTGCAGCCTCCGCCGTGGCAGTACCCAGAACTGAACCCGGCTGGTTGGAGTTGTGAGGCTGCCGTGCTAACCACTGTGTCACTGTGCCGTCATTCGGTGGCCGATGGCATCAAGGAGCTCTGGCTAAGCTGGAGTCACTGGGAATCGGGGGAAACGCTTCCCTGGTTGGAGTTGTACCTGACACAAAGGAAGGTAGGTGTCAATCATCTCAGTTCCAGGGCATCACTGCAGGAGTTCCTTAAGGTAGTGTCCTAGGCCTAAGCATAATCAATGACCTTCCTCCAATCATAAGGTCAGAAGTGGGGATGTTTGCTGATGATTGCACAATGTTCAGCACCATTCGTGACTCCTCACATACTGAAGCAGTCCGTGCAGAAATGCAGCAAGACCTGGACAATATCCAGGCTTGGGCTGATAAGTGGCAAATAACATTCACGCCACACATGTGCCAGGCAAAAGCCATCTCCACCAAGAGAAAATATAACCATGTCACCTTGACATTCAATGAATTTCTGATCGCTGAATCCCCCACTATCAACATCCTGGGATTACCATCGACCAGAAACTGAACTGGCTGCAAGAGCAGGTCAGAAGCTAGGACTTCTGTGGCGAGTAACTTACCTCCTGACTCGCCAAAGCCTGTCCGCCATCAACAAGGCACAAGTCAGGACTGTGATGGAATACTCTCCACTAGCCTGGATGGGTGCAGCTCCAACAACATTCAAGAAGTTCCACACCATCCAGGACAAAGTAGCCCACTTGATTGGTACCCCATCCATCAACATTTCCCCTCTCCAACACCGACACACAGTGGCAGTAGTGTGTACCATCTACAAGATGCACTGCAGCAACGTCACCAAGGCTCCTTAGACAACACCTTCTAAACCTGCGACCTCTACCAACTAGAAGGAAAAGGGCAGCAAATGCATGGGAACATCACCACCTGCAAGTCTCCCTCCAAGTTACACACCATCCTGACCTGGAACTATATCACTGTTCCTTCACTGTCGCTGAGTCAAAATTCTGGAACTCTCTTCCGAACAGCACTGTGGGTGTGCCTAGCCCACATGTACTGCAGCGGTTCAAGAAGACAGCTCACCAACACCTTCTCGAGGTCAATTAATTTTGGGAATTAAATTCTGGCCTAGCCAGCAATGAACTTAAAAAAATATTGGTTTACTCGGACACGATACACCATTGTTGAATTCAGCTTAATAACTAATATACATGACCTAAAGTTATTGCGAATTCTAACATTGGGTTTCATAACAGTTTAAGGGGAATTATGTTACAATTAGTTACCACTTTCGACTTGGTAACTGATACACAGTGGAATACAGTCCCAGTGATTGTTTACTCAGGATTGCCAGCTCATACACAGGGTATAAAGTTACTGTTAATTGTTTTATTTCATTTGATAACAATTAACAGGGGAGTAAGTAACATATAAGAAAACAGGCTCGCTCCTGGAGGTTACTTTAATGAGAAACACTACATGTTCTTCAGTCATTGGAAAGTACAAAGAGGCAACATGTGAGCATGAAGTGTGTTTCACAGTAATTTAAAAAAAAACACTACTTTCCTTGATTGGAACTCGTGGCTGGAGGCTTCGAGAGGCTTAGTAATCTTCTCCTATCAGCAAGTGTGGGCCCAGTTAATCCCATGTGCATCTATGCTGTAAAATTCGCCTCCCTCCAAGACATCGAGGATCAACTGGATGAGACACTTGAAGCTGCCATCAGGAGTATTCCCAAAACCCTGGGACTGTATCTTCAAGGGGAGTTCAACGAAAGGGTGGGTACCGACTCTTGACCAACGTGAATAGTGTACCAGGGGAATAGAAAGACGAACGGAAATGGACAGAATTTATTACAGTTATACTGACACCACGGACCCTTTGTGACAAAAAGCTACTCAGATCAACCGTGCTAAATGATGTGCTGACAGCATCTGAGAACATTTTCATGGCACCGGGGAGATCTTATCATCACAAGACTTATCACCCTCAACAGTGCCCTCATCACTCGCAGATATCAATGTGCTGACGATGACACTGATAATTCCCTGGTGTGTATCAAGGCCAAGCTTCATCCCAGGAAGCTTTACCCATCAAAGAAGATCAACATTTTCCGAACCACTGAACCAAAACGCTCCCAGGAGTTCCGAAACATTCTTTATGAGGCTCTTTCAGAGAACAACACCACAGTTCTGAGTGTGGTGTCGAAATAGGATCATCTGAACGTCACCATCTGTTACTCTGCACTCACTGTGTATGGAAAAGAGATCAGAGGAAGGCTGACTGCTTTGAGACTTATTGGACTGAAATGGAGACAGTGACTGTAATTAAAATGAAAACCTCCATGAACTACAAGCGTATTGCCAACAACAACAAAAAATGCTAGATCCTCTCAGAGCTGCCAGGAATAATTCTTAGCAGCCTGCCGGCACTGCGCCAATAAATACTGGTTGAATCTGCAACAACACACAATCTGCTGCTGACTCCAGGAATGCTAGAGGGGTGTATGAAGGAATTAACAAAGCAATGGGGCCAGCAGTAACTAAAACAGCTCCATTTAGATAAATACAGTGGTAATTATCACTGAATCTGGAAAGCAGATGGAAAGGTGTGTTGGGCATTATCGCAAACTCTGTGCAACTGACGACGCTGTCACTGAAGTAGCTCTCAGTGTTATTCAAGACCCCTGTTATGCAGGAGCCTCACAGCGAGACTTGGTGAGGACTGGACATGTACAGCAGTGTTTTTGATCAGTTGACATTGATGGCAGGTGGGGATTGCCTGGCCACTCAGGAGTGAAATGGAGGAATGGAGTCAGGAGGTGAGTTTATCCATTTTGATAGAAGGAATAGATGTGCAGAGTATTTCTTAAATGGTAAGAGATTAGAAAGTGTAGGTGCACAAAGGGACCTGGGTGTCCTCGTCAATAAGTCACTGAAAGTTAAGAGGCAGGTGCAGCCAGCAATTGGGAAGGCTACTGGTATGTTAGCTTTTATCACGGGAGGAGTAGTGAAGTCTTGCTTCAATTGTATCGAAGCTTGGTGAGACTGCACATGGAGTTTAGAACCAGGGGACACAACTCAAAGGAAGGGGGAAGTCACTTCGGACAGAGGTGAGGAGAAATTTCTATTCTCAGAGGGTTCTGAATCTTTGGAATTCTCTACTCCAGAGAGCTGTGGAAGCTCAGTCATTGAGTATTTTTAAAGCAGAGATTGAAAGATTTCTAAATACAAATAACATAAAGGGATATGAGGATCGCATGTGCAAAAGACGTCAAATTGAATGATTAGCCATGTAATTTTCTTTGTTCTTTGTTCTTTTTTCTATGATCGTATTGAATGGTGGAGCAGGTTCGATGGGCTAAATGGCCTAATGTTCCTATGCTCCTATTCACAAATTCACAGATTTACAGATTTGTTTCAGTGTCGAAGGATGCCATTCGGCTCATCATGTCTGCACTGGCTTTCTGAAAGAGTGATTCCCTCAGTCCCATTCCCCTGCATTCTCTCTGTGACCCTGCACAGTTTTCATTTTCTTTCCTCTGCCTGTCTAATTCCTTTTGAATTCTTCAATGGAAATATACTCCACCACTTTCTCAGGCAGCGTGTTCCAGACCTTAACCACTCGCTGTGTGAAAAAGCTTTTTTTTGTGTCACTTTTGCTTCTCTTACCAAATTATTTAAATTTTTGGACTCTCGTTCCCGATCCTTTCACGAGGTGGAACTGTTTCTCTCTATCTACTCTTTACAGACCTCTCATGATTTTAAACAGCTCTATTAAGTCACATCTCAGCCTTCTGTTCTCCAAGGAAAACAGCCCTAACTTCTTCAATCTATCTTCAGAACTGAAATTCCTCAACCCTGGAGCCATTCTCGTGAATTCTCGTGCACTGTCTCCAATGCCCTCACATCTTTCTTCAAGTGCGGCACCGAGAATTGGACACAATACTAAAGCTGAAGCTGAACTAGTGTCTTATACAAGTTCAATATACCTTTCCTGCTCTCATACTCTAGGCCACCTATTAATAAAACCCAAGATACTGTCTTGCAGTCATAGAGTTATAGAGCTCAGAAACAGGTCCTTCAGCCCATCGTATCTGTGCTGGCCATCAAGCACCCATCTATTCTAATCCCATTTTCCAGCACTTGGCCCGCAGCCTTGTATGCTATGGCATTTCAAGCGATCATCTAAATACTTCTCAGATGTTGTGAGGGCTCCTACCGCTCCCACTCTTTCAGGCAGTGTTCCAGATCACAACCACCCTCTGGGTGAAATTTCTTTTCTTCAAATCCCCACTAAACATCCTGCCCCTTACCTTAAATTTATAACCCCTGGTTATTGACGCCTCTACTAAGTGAAAAAAGTTTCTTCCAACCTATCCTATCAAGGCTACTCATAAATGTATATACCATCACCATCTCCATCTGCTGGTGTCCCTGTCTCACTGCAGCTTTTTCCCTCTCTCATCATCTCCATCTGCTGGTGTCCCTGTCTCAATACAGTTACTGCCCCTTCTCTCCCTCGCCATCTGCTGGTGTCCCTGTCTCACTGCAGTTACTGCTCCCTCACACAATTGCCATCTGCTTGTGTCGCTGTTCCACTGCAGTTACTGCCCAATCGCACCATCTCCATCTGCTGCTGTCCCTGCGTCATTGCAGGTATTGGTCGAACTCAAAGACAACATCTGCTGGTCTCCCTCTCTCACTGCAGTTACTGTCGGCTCCAACCACCTCCATCTGCAGGCGCCCCTGTCTCCCGACAGTAAGTATCTCTTCTCACCATCTCCATCTGCTGGTGCCCCTGTCTCAAGGCAGTTTTGCGATCTCTTACCATCTCAATCTGCTGGTTTCCCAGTCTGATTTCAATTACTGCCCCCTCTCTCCATCTCCATCTGCTAGGCTCCCTGTTAAACTGCTGGTGTCCCGGTCTCCCGACAGCAACAATCTCCTCCCACCATCTGCATCTGCTGGTGTCCCTGTCTCATTGCAGTTACTGCTCCGTCTCGCCAGCTCCATCAGCTGGTGTCCCCATCTTATTGCAGTTACTGTCCCCTCTCTCAAAGCTCCACCGTAATAGATCAGATTATCACTGAAATATAATCTAATATTTAGAGTTAAAATCATTTCTGTGCTTTGTGCTATGAATATAAAATGTATTTTCTGTCTTGTGGCGAGTGTAGGGAATGGAATATGAAATGGGATTTAGTTCCAAATCATTTATATTTACTACAAAGATCCCTGTGGAACACCACTAGTCACATCCCTCCATTCAGAAAAGCACCCTTCCACTGCTACCCTCTGTCTTCTATGACAGAGCCAGTTCTGTATCCATCTTGCCAGCTCACCTCTGATCCCGTGTGACTTCACCTTTTGTGCCAGTCTGCCATGAGGGACCTTGTCAAAGGCTTTACTAAAGTCCATATAGATAACATCCACTGCCCATTCTTCATTAATCATCTTTGTCGTTTCTTCAAAAAACGCACTCAAATTAGTAAGACACGACCTCCCCTTCACAAAACCATGCTGCCTTTCGCTAATAAGTCCATTTGTTCCAAATGGGAGTAAATCCTGTCCCGAAGAATCCTCTCTAATAATTTCCCTACCACTGATGTAAGGCTCACCGGCCTATAATTTCCTGGATTATCCTTGCTACCCTTCTTAAACAAAGGAACAACATTGGCTATTCTCCAGCCCTCTGGGACCTCACCTGTAGCCAATGAGAATGCAAGATTTCTGTCAAGGCCCCAGCTATTTCTTCCCTTGCCTCCCTTAGTATTATGGGGTAGATCCCATCAGGCCCTGGGGACTTATCTACCTTAATACTTTGCAAGACACCGAACACCTCCTCCTTTTTGATAATGAGATGACTGAGACTATCTACACTCCCTTCCCTAGGCTCATCATCCACCAAGTCCTTCTCTTTGGTGAATACTGATGCAATGTACTCATTCAGTACCTCGCCCATTTCCTCTGGCTCCACACATAGATTCCCTTCTCTGTCCTTGAGCGGGCCAACCCTTTCCCTAGTTACCCTCTTGTTCTTTATATATGTATAAATAGCCTTGGGATTTTCCTTAATCCTGTTTGCCAATGACTTTTCATGACCCTTCTTAGCCCTTCTGACTCCTTGCTTAGGTTCCTTTCTACTGTCTTTATATTCCTCAAGGGATTCGTCTGTTCCTAGCCTTCCAGCCCTGATGAGTGCTTCCTTCTTCATTTTGACTAGGCTCACAATATCCCTCGTTATCCAAGGTTCCCGAAACTTTCCAAACTTATCCTTCTTCCTCACAGGAACATTATAGTTCTGGATTCTTATTAACTGACGTTTGAAAGGCTCCCACATGTCAGATGTTGATTTACCCTCAAATAGCCGCCTCAATCTAAATTCTTCAGTTCCTGCCTAATATTGTTATAATTAGTTTCCCCCAATTTAGCACCTTCACCCGAGGACTACTCTTATCCTTATCCGCAATTATCTTAAAACTTGTGGAATTATGGTCACTGTTCCCTAAATGCTCCCCCACTGAAACTTCGACCACCTGCCCAGGCTCATTCCCCAATACCAGGTCCAGTATGGCCCGATCCCTAGCTGTACTATCTACATACTGTTTCAAGAAGCCTTCCTGGATGCTCCTTACAAATTCTGCCCCATCTAAGCCCCTAGCACTAACTAAGTTCCAATCAGTATAAGGGAAGTTAAAATCACCCACCACAGCAACCCTGTTACCTTTACATCTTTCCAAAATCTGTCCACATATCTGCTCCTCTACCTCCTGCTGGCTGTTGGGAGGCCTGTAGAAAACCCTCAACATTGTGACTGCACCCTTCCTATTCCTGAGCTCCACCCATTTGCCTCGCTGCACGTCCCCTCCGAGGTGTCCTCCCGCAGTACAGCTGTGATATTCTCCTGAACAAGTAATGTAACTCCCCCACGCCTTTTACATCCCCCTCTTTCCCGCCTGTAGCTTCTAAATCCGGGAACATTTAGCTGCCCATCCTGTCCTTCCCTCAATCAAGTCTCTGTAATAGCAACAACATCATAGATCCAATTACTAAGCCAAGCTCTAAGTTCATCTGCCTTGCCTGTTATACTTCTCGCATTGAATATAATATACTGGATGGATATTACAATTATGAGAGGCGTAACATTCATTTTCCATATTATTGTTTTAATCTTGTTGACTCCTGGCTTTTCTATTGTTAAATGTCGCTGATCTGCCTGTAGTGTACCCTGAATCCAGGGACAAAAGCAATTCTGGTTCACTCTGTTCCTGCCTTTTCCCAATTAAAATATGAAATTTGAGTCCTTGATTCGGGACCACATTCAGGTTTGCAGCCTAAAAACTATTGTGGGTGATATTAGGTTACAGACACTGTACACGTCCATTGGGGAGGCAGTCACGGAATCATAATAACAGTGGACTAGCAACCCAGAGCCCCAATGACTTCGCCCACAGCCCAAAACCTAAAAGCTTGCGGACAGGGTTCAAATACCACCATGACTGCTGCTGTAACTTAAATTCAATTAATTAACAAAAGTCTGCAATTGAAAACTATTCTATTTAAATGTGCCATGAAATAATCATCGATTGCTGTAAAAACCCATTTGTTTCGCTCAATACTTTTGGGAAGGAAATCTAACATCCTTACCTGGTATGGCCTACATGTGGCTCCAGACCCAGAGCAATGCGGCTGACTCTTAACTGACGTCTGAAACGGCCCAGCAAGTTGTCAAAGACAACAAATGATGAGCTTTTCAGCAGAGCCCACATCACATGAAAGAATAAAAGACAATCTTCTCTCTGCTATTTCACTGTAGATATTTACCTGTTTATTTTACTGTGGTTAATGCCTCTGGGAAAATTAGAATTTTGCCAACTCCTTACTCCTTTCCTCTAGTTCACCTCTGACCGGAGACTCATATTCCACATTCGTTCACTATCAACTGCTCCAAATCCCTGCTTCCATGTCCAACCCTCGTCAAGTCCAGCTCGCCAACATCTTCAGCCTAACTGACCTGCATTGGATCCCAGTCCTCTAAGTACTTCAATTTATAATTCTTCCCATGGATTAAAAATTTTCCATGTCCTCACCACTCCTCATCTCCAGTCACTGCTCCAAACATGCAGCAAATCCATCCGTGATCTTACCATACCTCTGTCATTGGTAACTTTCAGTGGAACTGCCCCCGCCTGGTTCCAATATTACGGATCTGATTGTAACCAGAGCATCTCCAGCCATGGCCTCTCTTCCCACACCAGCACTGTTACCTCTGGAATCAATCCATTCTTGCTCCCTCCTCTTCCGCATCTACACACTGCCCGCTGGCGACAATATCTACAGATATGGGGTTCGCTTCCACATGGGTGCTGACAACCCCCATTTCCAGCTCTCCATCGTCTCTCTCGACCCTCCACTGCCTCTGTTTTATCAGACTCTAGCAGTCTGTTTCCCATGAGCTGCAATTTCCTCCAATTATACATGGGGCAGAGTGAAGCATCCACCTTTGGCTCTACCACAAACACCAAACCCTTTCCATTGATTCCATCGTCATTCTTAGCTGTTGCATCAGGCTGAATATGATGTTGTGTAAAATACGATCCCTATTCATCCCTGACCTGAGCTTCTGACTTCATATTGGATTCAGCAGAAATGACGCCACTTTCACCCCCCGAACATCTTTGTCCTCTGCCCCTGCCTCAGCACATTAGGCACTGAAAACGCTCAATCACTCATCTGTGTAGGATTATTAGGTTACTACAATCTACTAACCAGTGTACTAATTGTTAAAATCTAGATATCATAAACTAACAATTGATTTTTTGTTATAAACTAACATTTAGCTTTATTAGAACCCTTCCTTGTAGTCTGGTAAAGTGGGGAAACTTGAGAAATAGGGCACAGTAGAGACAAGATATCAAGTTATACGGATTCTGGGAGATTATGTCATGTTTTGAAATGCTTATTTGCAAAAGGGTGAGACCATGAGAGCAGACAGTGGAAACAGCATCGATCTAGATTTGTCTCTTACTCAGATAAGGAAACTAGAAATGTAAGAGCATTGGGTAAAGTAATCAACACAACACTTGTGAAAATTGGAACGTTTAGCAACCATCAGATCATGATCCTTGGTTGGTTAAAAAAGACATCCTTTAATACAAAACTAGTCACTGATTTGCAGAGGGGATAGTTAACTGGAAAGCTGCCAGGATAAAAGAAGTCCTGTCTTTGACACTGTACGGCAGAGAATTTGAGAACAACAGGAGACCAGAGAAAGCTAGACTTACCAAAAACTTGAAGACCAAACGCTGCAAGAAAAAGAGTTATGCGCTCTGTTTTCCAGTCTCAAATATGGGTAGGATCTGTGTTAGACTGTTAATTATTGCCTGAGCTTGTGACTATGGTTTATCTTAAAACTGAACTAACTTGTCTTTGCCTTTATCTCAATTAAGTCGATTCACAACAAGCTTTGTGCTGCCAAATCTGTTTTCACCTTAGAAGGGGGTTATCAACCACCATCTTCTCGAATCTTACATTCTGAGACTTGGCACATTCCAAACACTTTTGGGAAGAATGGAAGGATCTCTGGATCGCGAGACTGGCCAACACAGGTTTTGAGAGGGAACCCGCTTTAGGAGGGTGTGGCGACCTTAATGTACCCAAAGGCATTTACACGAGAATATGTAATGCAAATTAATAAAGTCATGTCTTATAAAGATGTTAAATGGGTCTTCGAGGAGAAATACGAAGAAGTTATAGCGTTGATTAAAGATAAGACAAATAAGCAAAAGTTCAAGATGGACAAGACAAAAAACAAACCTTCTTTCTTACAGGATTTACAGTAATTTGGGGAGGTATGGCGTAGTGGTAATCTCACTGAACTAGTAATCCAGAGCTCAGGCTAATGCTCATGGGCCATGGGTTCGAATCCCAAGGCAGATGGTGCAATTTGAATTCAATTCATAAACCTGGAATTAAAAAGAAATTAGTGTAATGGTGACCATGAAGCATTTTTGAGTGATGTTAAAACTCATTTCGTGCACGGATGTCCCTTTAGGGAAAGAAATCTGCTACTCTTACCTTGTCTGGCCTACATTATATTTATTCGTTTGTGGGATGTGAGCATCATTGGCTCGGCTAGCATTTATTTCACATCCCTAATTGCTCTTGCACTGAGTCATTAGATAGGCAATTTTAAAGAGCACTTAAGTGGCGACCATATTGCTGTGGATCAGGAGTCACATGTAGGCCATACCAGGATATTTTCTTCTCTAGTGGACATCACTAAAAACAAAACAAAGTAATTCATGACAACGCTACTTAATCGTACACGTCATCAGGATGCGCCGCGGTGCGCACATGCGCAGACGGTCTCATGCCCCCTGCGCATGCGCTGCGGTCTGGCTTACCAGGACCGCTTTGCGCAGACGACGCGGTACGCGCATGCGCACACAGTCTCTTCATCACTGCGCATGCGCTGCGGTACTGCCTGCCATCATTGTTGTGCGCATGCGCAGTTGACGTCATCGCGTTATTTCGTCTTCCTCGCCGACGCGCCAGTTTGTCCTCTGCGCATGCGTCAAAGCTTCGGCGCGACTTTTTGAAAGTGGAAGGAGGGGAGGTTTCGCCGGGCATTTTCTCGCATTTTATCTGAATTATTTATTCGTTTTGGAGACGTGCTTCATTTTTATTTGACACAGGAGATTGTTCCAAGGTAAGTTGCTCTGCCTTTGTAAGTTGCTCTGAAAACATTTCCATTGTCTGGGCCACCGCATGTTCTCCAGTCCATGTTGTGAGTTGCTCTGAAAACATTTCCATTGTCTGGGCCACCGCATGCTCTCCAGTCCCTGTTGTGAGTTGCTCGGAAAACATTTCCATTGTCTGGGCCACCGCATGTAGCAGGATGAAGGCACAGTGACTGTGATTTCTGGCGCCAAACAGTACACACTGTAGATACATGATGGCCCGGCTACCTGCAGCTGCATCTTCTCCATTCAGACTTTGTTGCCTGGCAAACATGCTGTTGTTGTGCAGAGGCATCTGGGTCTGCCTTTGGACAGGCTCGCTTCCAATTGTCGCTGGCATGCATCTCAGACACCAACGATGACAGGCATGGCTGCTGCCATTGTGATTGCAGAGGAACAGCCAAGGCCCCTCAGCCACAATGAAAACTACCGCTTGCTTTCAGATCAATTGTACCAGCTACAACAGGCCGTTCTGCAGAGTGGAACGGCAGCATTCATGAGGAGACTGGACTGGCTGCGGAAACAGACTCTCCGCTGGCAGCCAGGACTGGCTGATGAGATGGAGCCATTTACTATGCCCAACAATTGCCCGGAAGCACCTTCGGATGGAGGTGGCCGCGTGCTGGACATCAGTCACGTGTCACAAACCCTGGATCCCGAGCGTCTCATCCCCTGGCCTAATGATCTGATGGACCATACATATGCCTGCCTGTTCAAATCTCCACTTCCCCTACCTGCGGTACCCTCTCCTTGCTGCTCAGTTACACAGTCACCTGCTCCTACACCCATCAGGGCAGTGCTCATGGGCACACAGTTACCTGCTCCTACACCCATCAGGGCAGTGCTCATGGGCACACAGTTACCTGCTCCGACACCCATCAGGGCAGTGCTCATGGACACACAGCCACCTGTTTCCCCATCCGACGTTGAAACAACCATGCAGAGCCTTGTGAGACTCCGCAATTGCCAGTTGCTGCCTGTCAAGCAGAGAGGGCGTCCAAAGGGGTCAAGCACTTGGGGAACATCCAGCAAGAAGAGACTGAGCACTAAAAGAAACAAGCATGCCGTGTCCAGTGGTAGCAGAAATGTGAATGCTCTTGCTGTGAACGCAACTGGTGATAGTCGTAGGCAGGATTAAATGGGAATGGATGGAAAGACGCACGAGTAACATAACCACTGGCAGGGAACTGCTGGGCTAAATGGCCAGCTTTATGTTCATAGCCCAAAAGAAATGTGCTTCTTTTCCAGCACCCTCACATCATTCATGTTTTTCCTGAGAGCAGCATTGAACCATCACGAGATAGGGGCAGTAACATCATCCTGCCTCCTACAGCTGAGGTGGGTACTAAGTGATTCATTGGCGGTGTTATCAGTACATGCCTTTACCGCAGAACACAAAGCATGCTCAACAGTAATTTCATTGGAGGGAGGGAAGCTCTGACACTGATGTACTTTCCTTATTTTCTTTCATGTAAAACGTGCCCTTGAGAAAACAATCCTTGACACTTAAGGACGGCATTCAAGCAAAGGTGGCAGTGCGGGAGAGGACGCAAGGATATGCTGATTCCTGCATCTGAGGTGGGTAATAAGTGCTTCATTGGCGACGTTATCAATTGGTGCCTTCACTGCAGAACTTAAAAAGGTGTGCACAACAGTAATTTCAGTGGATGGAGGGAGGCAAGCTCTGACTCTGATTTGCTTTTCTTCTATCCATGTAAAACATGCCGTCGAGAAAACAATCCTTGAGACTTAAGGTCAGCATTCAAGCAACGAAGGCAACTGGATCATGCTGCGGAGCTCGTCACGATGTGGAAAGGAACATTGCATTTATGGATGAATTGGGAATGCACATTGGAATGCGCTTGGGGAACATTCACCAAGAATGGACTGAGCTCAGACTCTTGTGACTTTGCCTTCTTTACATGGACAATACAGTAGTGGAAGAGAAAGCCAAGCGTTTATTCACCACAAGGCTCTCCAGGAACAATCTCTTTAGCTGTGCATAGCAGAGACTCGGCCTGTCTGTCTAACGGGAATGCTGGACACAACACTCATGTATCCATGCACAGCAGTTCCTCGGATACTTAATGAACTTAATAAAACTTTTCAATAATTAAACACAGAATTGTTGAGGTTTTGTTTTGCATGCTATTTCCCCGACTTTGCAACTGCACTTCAGATATTCAACTATAGTGGGGGTGGGGTAGGGGGAGGGGTGGGTGAAGAGGGGGAGGGGTGGGGAGAGCGGGGAGGGGTGGGGAGAGGGAGTATGCAAAATGCAGGGACCAAACAGTTGCAATGCCTGAAGAACTGTGGAGATGTAGAGAAAGCAACTGGGTAGGGGAGAAAGCAACTGGATTGGGCATCCGCAGCTGGAGGGAACGGCTGAATGGAGAGGGCCGGAAGCGAGAGGCCTCAGAGAGCCGCGGGGAGCGAGCGTGTGAAGACCTTGGTGTCACCGGGTCCAGGCACTGGCCAGTAAGTCTTTTGCTGTTGTGTTAATGGCGCATGCACTGAAAAAGGCACTCCTCTTCCGTTCCGCTGCTCCCCTCCCATTCTCTCCCCTTCCTCCCTCTCCCCCCAGCTTTCTCCCTCCCCCCTTCCTTACCCCTCCCTCTCCCTCTTTCTCCCCCCTTTCTCTCCCCCTCCCCCTCTTTCGCTCCCCCTCTCCCTCTTTCTCTCCCCCTCTCCCCCTTCCTCTTTCTCTCCCCCTCTCCCTCTTTCTCTCCCCCTCCCCCTGCCCCCTTTCTCTCCCCCTCCCCCTCTCCCTCTTTCTCTCCCCCTCTCCCTCTTTCTCCCCCTCTCCCTCTTTCTCCCCCTCTCCCTCTTTCTCCCCCTCTCCCCCTCCCTCTTTCTCCCCTCCCTCTCCCTCTTTCTCACCTCCCCCTCCCTCTTTCTCTCCCTCTCCCTCTTTCTTCCCCCTCCCTCTCCCTCTTTCTCCCCTCTCCCTCTTTCTCCCCTCCCTCTTTCTCCCCCTCCCTCTCCCTCTTTCTCCCCCCTCCCCGTCCCTCTTTCCCCCTCCCTCTCCCTCTTTCTCCCCCCTCCCTCTCCTGCTTTCTACCCCCTCCCCCTCCCTCTCCCTCTTTCTCCCCCCTCCCTGTCCCTCTTTCTCCCCCCTCCCTCTCCCTCTTTCTCCACCCCTCCCTCTCCCTCTTTCTCCCCCCTCCCCCTCCCTCTTTCTCCCCCCTCCCTCTTCCTCTCCCTCCCCCCCCTCGCCCGCCGGCACCGCCATCGCTGGTCTCCCCGCGATGCTGTCCCCGGCCCCCACGCAGCTCTCCCCGGCCCGCTCCACTCTCTCACTCCGGCCATTGAATTCTGCCACGTGTTTTTCAGGTTTCATCTCTGTGATTCTTTGAGCAGCGCCATCTTTCGTCCTGGCAGCTGCCACAGTCGCAAGTTGTGACGTTTTCGTGGCACATGCTGTATTTGCGCATGTGCCAAAACAGCGCCACCTACCGATCGCGTTGTCAACAATTGCGGTCTTAAAGATATGACAGCTCAGTATTTCATCCAGGACCTGTATTTAAATTTGTGACAGCTCAGTATTTTCTCAAGGCCCTGTGTTTACAGTTGTGACAGCTAAGTATTTTCTCACGGCCCTGTGTTTAAAGTTGTGACAGTTTAGTATTTCCCCCAGGACCCTTTTTTAAAGTTATGACAGCTCAGTATTTCATCCAAGACCTGTGTTTAAATTTGTGACAGCTCAGTATTTCATCCAAGACCTGTGTTTAAATTTGTGACAGCTCAGTATTTCATCCAGGACCTGTGTTTACAGTTGTGACATCTAAGTATTTCCTCCAGGCCCTGTGTTTAAAGTTGTGACAGTTCAGTATTTCCTCCAGGATCCTTGTTTAAAGTTATGACAGCTCAGTATTTCATCCAGGAACTGTGTTTAAATTTGTGACAGCTCAGTATTTCCTCCAGGTCCTGTGTTTACAGCTGTGACAGCTCAGTGTTTCCTCCAGGCCCTGTGTTTACAGTTGTGACAGTTCAGTATTTCCTCCAGGTCCTGTGTTTAAATTTGTGACAGCTCAGTATTTCCTCCATGTCCTGTGTTTAAATTTGTGACAGCTCAGTATTTCCTCCAGGTCCTGTGTTTAAATTTGTGACAGCTCAGTATTTCCTCCAGGTCCTGTGTTTAAATTTGTGACAGCTCAGTATTTCCTCCAGGTCCTGTGTTTAAATTTGTGACAGCTCAGTATTTCCTCCATGTCCTGTGTTTAAATTTGTGACAGCTCAGTATTTCCTCCATGTCCTGTGTTTAAATTTGTGACAGCTCAGTATTTCCTCCATGTCCTGTGTTTAAATTTGTGACAGCTCAGTATTTCCTCCAGGTCCTGTGTTTAAATTTGTGACAGTTCAGTATTTCCCCCAGTCCCTGTCTTTACAGTCGTGACAGTTCAGTATTTCCCCCAGTCCCAGTGTTTAAAGTTGTGACAGTTCAGTATTTCCCCCAGTCCCTATGTTTAAAGTTCTGACAGTTCAGTATTTCCCCCAGTCCCTGTGTTTAAAGTTGTGACAGCTCAGTATTTCCACCAGTCCCTGTGTTTACAGTTGTGACAGTTCAGTATTACACCCAGTCCCTGTGTTTAAAGTTGTGACAGCTCAGTATTTCCCCAAGTCCCTGTATTTACAGTTGTGACAGTTCAGTATTTCCCCCAGTCCCTATGTTTAAAGTTGTGACAGCTCAGTATTTCCCCCAGTCCCTGTGTTTACAGTTGTGACAGCTCAGTATTACACCCAGTCCCTGTGTTTAAAGTTGTGACAGCTCAGTATTTCCCCAAGTCCCTGTATTTACAGTTGTGACAGTTCAGTATTTCCCCCAGTCCCTATGTTTAAAGTTGTGACAGCTCAGTATTTCCCCCAGTCCCTGTGTTTACAGTTGTGACAGCTCAGTATTTCCTCCAGGACCTATCTTTAAAGTTGTGACAGTTCAGTATTTCCCCCAGTCCCTGTGTTTACAGTTGTGACAGTTCAGTATTTCCCCCAGGGCCTACGTTTACAGTTGTCACAGCTCAGTATTTCCTCCAGGACCTATCTTTAAAGTTGTGACAATTCAGAGTTTCCCCCAGGCCCTGAGTCTATCAATCTGACTGTTCAGGAATTCCCCCAAGCCCGTTGTTTAATATTGTGACAGTTCTGAAGTGGCTTAGTGTCAATTTTCTGTGTTTTTAAAATTAATTTGATTCAAGTGACATGTGTGTCAGTGGCAAGGCCAACATCTATTACCCATCCCTAATTGCCCTTTGAGAGGGTGGTGGTGAGCCATGTTCTTGTACCACTGCACTCCATGGCGGGTAGGTACAGCCGCAGTGCTGTTAGGGAGGGTGTTCCAAATTTTTGACACAGTGACAGTGAAGGAAGTGCAATATAGTTCCAAGTGAGGATGGTGTGTGACTTCAGTTGTTGTGTGTGGCCATATTTTTCAGATTTTGATCTTTCTGATATTTTTTTAACACGGTTAGATGTAAAATCTCTCCTCAAATCTGCCTGTCTCTCCCTGTCTCTCCCTCCATCTTTCTGCGCGTCGCTCCCTCCCTCTCTCTCTTTGTCTCTCTGAAGACTAAGATCGCATACGTCTTATGAATTACTCTCTTAATATATCCTATCGCCTTCAAAGATCACTGGTCGTGATCCTCCAGGTCCCTCAGTACCTGCACACGCTTGAGAAATATGACATAGTGCAATCAAACAATGTCAACATGGTTTCACGAAAGGGAAATCTCCTTTTAATCTTCTCTGCTCTAAGGAGAACAAGCCCAGCTTCTCCAGTCCATCAGTGTAACTGTAATAATCTCATCCAGGAACCGTTCTAGTAAATCTCTTCTGTACATTCACCAAAGCCTCCATGTACTTCCTAAAGTGTGGTCCCAGAATTGGACACAACACCTCAGCTGGGGACAAACTATTATTTTATAAAGGATTCACATCACTTCCTTTTTCAAACAGAAATGCATTGGCAGTGATATTATTAAAGCCCTTAGGAAGACGGAGAAGGCCATTCGGCCCCTCAAACCTGTCCCGCCATTCACTCAGGTCTTGGCTGATTTGCTCCTTATCCACATTGAGCTGTCTCGGCTCCGTAAACATTAATAACCTTTCCTAACAAATCTCGACCGACAATCAGGAATTAATGTCACTGCCTGTTAATACTGGGGAATTCCTTCCCTAAACCTCTCCGCCTCTCGACCTCTCATACTTGCTTCAAGATGTTCCTTAAAACTAACCTCTTTGATCGAGCTTTTAATCTCAATTTATATGGGTTTGGTGTCAGATTTTGCTTTTTAATGGACCCTGTGCAGCAGCTTTGGGACTTTTTATTTCTTGCCTTCTCCATCATCCGGTCTCTCTCTCTCTCTTTCTCCTCCTCACCCACCCCTCTCTCTCTTTCTCCCCCTCACCCCCTCTCTCTTTCTCCCCCTTACCCTGTATCTCCCTCCCTCTCCTCCTCACCTCTAAGACAAGTATATCCTTCCTTCAGTACTGAGACCAGGACTGTACACAGTACTCCAGGTGTGGGCTCACCAAACCCTGTCCCATTACAGCAAGACTTCCTCACTCTTGTACTCTAACCTCCTTGCAATAAAGGCCAACACTCCACTTGCTGTACCTCCATGTTAACTTTCTGTTATTTGTGTACAAGGATACCCAAATCCCTCTGAATACCAACATTTAATAGTTTCTCACCATTTAAAAAATATTCTCTGTTTCTATTCTTTTGGCCAAAGTGAAGAACCTCACATCTCTCCACATGATATTCCAGCAGCCACTTTCTTGCCCACTCGCTTAACCCGTCCATCTGCCAATGCAGTATCTTTGTGCCCTCCTCACAGCTTACAGTACCACCTATCTTTGTATCATCAGCCCATATAAACCATTCATAGGCCGTGTTTGAGAGGGGAACTTTTGTCCTGACAAGTATTAAGATACAACTGGTTGATATTTTGTGCAGGATATTTCTGTATATTTATTGGAGTTGTTAAGGTGAAAGATCTTTAATAAGAGATTAGAGTATGTCCTTAGTGTCCTCGCCCACCCTCACATCCAGAATTGGAAACACAAACAGACAGAGACACAAAGACAGCCAAGTAAACACAGACAGACTAACACGGCCAGATAAAAACACACACAGACACACACACAGACACACAAACACACACACACAGACACACACACAGACACACAGACACACACACACACACAGACACACACACACACAGACACACACACAGACACACACACACAGACACACACACAGACACACACACAGACACACACAGACACAGACACACACACACACACACACACATACACACACACACACACACACACACACACACACACACATAGAAATCCACACCCAGGCACATCCACTCCCACTGATCGAGAGAGAGAAAAACCCACACAGAGACACATATATTCACATTGACCAACTTAGACAGATAAACACAAATACTTCCTTCTGTTTAAATAATGTTTTTACAAACATCATAATCTCTCTTTTCTCCTTTTATATCTCACTCTCGGGTTTTAAACTTATTGTCAATCTGATTTCACAGGGACCAGGAGAATTTTTGCTTTCCTTTTCTTGCCTTTGGGGTCAGGGGTCATTGGTCAATCCCAGTGTCTGTACAGTCTGTGACCCCTGACCCAGCACTGTGACCCCGAGGGGGGTGGAGGGAGGAGGGAGAGAGTCAGTCCCAACCTCTTAAAGGGACCCCGCACTGCCAGAAATGCTCCTTCGGGTTAGAACTTCGAGGGAATCAGTAGGACTTTGAACAAGGATGGGAACAAAATGACATTGAATCTTTCAATATTAATTTATTCAGTGATGTTAATAAACAGCATATTATCTGTCAACCCCAAATTCACACAAATACTATTGTGAATTCGAATTAATAATTTTAAAGGAGAACTTGTTAATTACTTGCATTTCATTTGCTAAAAAATGACCAAGGCCTTGTTTATATCAGGATGTAATATTAATAAAGACCTTAGGAAGACAGGAGGAGGCTGTTCGGCCCCTCGAGCAAATCCCATCCCGAGGAGACATTCTATTCCTCGCCCTCTCCCTGACTGTGTGTGTGTCTCTCTCTCTCAGCCTGTCTCTCTCTCTATTCCTTTCCATCACAGGTATCTTTCTCTCCCTCACCCTGTCTCTCTCTATCCCCATCAGCCCATCTCTCTCTCTCTCTCTTTCCCTCACCCCGTCTATCCCTCTCTCTCTCTCTTTCCCTCACCCCGTCTATCTCTCTCCCTCTCTTTCCCTCACCCCGTCTATCTCTGTCTCTCTCAGAAGATGACTATAGAATCAAAGAGTAGTACAACACAGTAGGAGGTGATTCGATCCATTGAATCTGTGCTAGCTCCTTTGAAGAGCAGTCCACTTAGTGCCACTCTCCTGTTCTTCCCCAACACTTCATTCTTTTCCTGTTTCAGTTATTTATCCAATTCTCCTATTGAAAGATACTATTGAATCAATATCCATGGTACCATCAGACAGTGCATTTCAAACCCAAAGCGAGTATTGTTAAAAAGAAACGGTTTTCCTTCATGTTGCCTCTTTTTTTTTTGCCAATCACCTTCAGTCTACGTTCTCTGGTTATTGATCCTTCAGCCATTGGAAACAGTTTCTCTTTGTTTACGCTATCCAAACTTTTCATGATTTTAAACACGTCTATTAAATCACTTTTTAAACTTCTCCACCATAAAGAGAACAACGCCCGCTTCTCCAGTCTATCAGCGTATCACCCCTAGAACCATGCTAGCAAAACTTTTCTGTACATTGACCGAAGCATCTATGTCCTTCCTAATGTGTAGTGTCCAGAATTGGAGACAATACTCCAAACGAGGATAAACTATTATTTTATAAAGGATTAGCATCACTTCCTGACTTTTGTACTCGAGACCGCTGCATCCCCTATACCTTTTACATTAGTCTCAGTTATCAATGCACCAGTTAAGACCGGAATTGACCATGCTTCTGTTTATATTGTACGAACCCTGTCTCTGGTAAGAAAATGGTTAAAAAGTGAGTTAAAAAGGGTGAGATGTCTGTGGGCTTCCCCTGCATTTTTTTGTAAAGGGGGAGCTCCCACCATTTTATACACATTGGAGGAGCGCCCTCCATTTTAAATGTAGAGGGAGAGCTGTCATCATTTTGTACAGAGAGGGGATGTTCCCTCCATTTTATACACAGAAGATAAGCTCCCTCCATTTTTTACACTGATGTAAAGCTCCCACCATTTTATACACAGATGGAGAGCTCCCACCATTTTCTACACAGAGGGTGAGCTGCATCCATTTGATATGCAGAGGGAGCTCCCTGCACTTTATATGTAGACAGGAAGAGTATGTGGCTCTGTCACTGGTCCCAGTACATCACCCCAGGATCCCCACACAGCCTGTCTCCCGTCCCCTTGATTCAAAAGTGTCTCACGATAAACTGACACTTTCTACCTCTATGCTTCTGTCTCTATCCTTCACTATCTCTCTGCTCTCACTCCGTTTCTATCTCTCCCTATCTATCTGTTACTCTACCACTGTTCCTCTCTCTCTCCCTGCCTATCACTCTCTCTCACCATGTTGGTTATCATTAGGGTTCGAGTTAAATCATCGAGAAAATAAACACTTCACCTGTCTGTCCCGGAATAAATAGGAACATTTATGGTTATTTTATGTCTGTATTCAGGCAACATAGACAGCAAAGTATATTATATGATGGGATGCTGCA
This sequence comes from Heterodontus francisci, assembly GCF_036365525.1. Lineage (NCBI taxonomy): Eukaryota > Metazoa > Chordata > Chondrichthyes > Heterodontiformes > Heterodontidae > Heterodontus > Heterodontus francisci. Next base: position 4,485,356 of record NW_027140606.1, on the reverse strand, counting down.
CATCGATTTTCACTCATTTTGTCGGAAGAACAACTTAAAAAAACAATTATTCTCAGGTCTAGTCCTACTTAACTAAAGATTCGATCCGATAAGGAAAAGATTAAATATTCCACATAGGTTAGGATACATAGAATTCCAGTAAAACAGCACTAAAATCCCAGTGAATATTCCTGGAAAAATCAATACTGCAAATGATTCCCACAGACTCTCACCTAGTCTGTGTCTTTAATCTCACCAAGTTCCCACTGATGGATGATCAGTCGTTCAGGAGGGATCTTCTTCCAATAGCTGACCCGGGTATCTGGACTGCAGTGTCAGATAAAGGAAAGGGAGCCCCTTTTATCCAGGACTGACCGTCACTCTTCCCTCGTGCACCATGTCACTGGGCTCAGTGTTCGGGTCTTTCCCTGCATGATCAATCACTGTGTGTGATCAATATCTTTTCCTATACCCACATCTCATTGCACACGACTCCGCACACACATTGCAATTGCTTCTACATTCCAAGCCTCACCCGTACATAATCTCTTGTAATTAAAGACTCATTTTTATGATCCATGTCCTGCCTTCTTGTAATTCCAGGCCTTTGGTCATTTACTGTTCATATCTTGTCTTCGATATGCAGCACACAGGATATTCCATAGCAATGTCAGTTAAATGTTTATTTGTACAAGTGAATTGGCCATTTAATATGTTTAACTTACTTAACCCTTGTGTTCCCACAAAGATCAAGCTAGCAAATTCAACAGTGGCCACTTTGACTTCATCCCATCGTGTGTTATACACATTCTCACAGGATAGCAGGTATAACTGTAGACATAGCATGCAGCCGAAAATTGATCAGTTACATTGTCATTTCAGTCCACGTTTACAGTACACACAGGACCATACTGCCTCACATAGAGACAACATTTCACTGGGTCACCATTCTCACCAAATACAAAAGCATTCCACAATGCAAGACTCACAAATTCAACACAAGTTTCCTTTTCTGAGTCTCACTGGCCTGTTCTGATTCTCTGAGGCATTACTGATGCTTATCCTCCACATGAGCTGTCGTCCTAATCCCATGTGCCTGTCCTGCTCCCAAACCCGGAATCCACTGACATTAAGGCAAGTGACACAGGAGCGTCTCACTGACTGAGGCAGGTGAGTCTTGAGGCTGACCCGGTTACAGTGAGTGAGCCGGGTTAATCCGACATTCCAGGGACAGTTTAAATGGAGCTTTACTCCGTATCTAACCTGTCTGGTACCTTCTCTGAGTGTATTCGATGGGTCAGAGTAGACGTGGAGAAGTTATTCCTTCAACTACATATCCAAGTGTTTTTTTAATGTGATGAGGTTTCTATCTCTACCAGCTTTTCAAGCTGTGAGTTCCAGTCCCCTACCTGGGTGAAAAAATTACCCCTCATCTCTCTTCTAATCTTTGTACCAATTCCTTTAAATCTATGCTCTATACTTATTGACTCCTCTGCAAAGGGAAATAGGTCCTCCCGATCCACCCTATCAAGACATATCATCATTTTGTTACACCTCAATTAAATCTCCCCTTCAGGCTGACAGCCTGTCCAGTCTTTCCTCAAAGCAAAAATTCTCCATTCCTGAAAACATCCTCTGTAAATCTCCTTTGTATCCTCTCTTGTACAATCACATCCTTATTGTAATGTGGTGACTACAACTGTATGCTGTGGTCTAACTAGAGCTTTATATAGTTCTAGCCTAACCTCCCTGCTCTTATATTCTGCACATCGGCCAATAAAGGAGACTTCAATCGACAATCCTGTGAGAAAAACTATCAGCAATTGTCACAGTGCAACACAAGTGTGATTTATTAAACTTTGACAGAACAAAGTTTGTCACTATGTCGTGTGAAGTGCATTGCACTGTTACTGACCTTTACTCCAGTCCCTCAATCCCACTTCATCTCTGGGAGATTGTTATAAGATTCACCCCATCCTTTCAAACATAAATTTTACCCACATCAAACCAGAGCAATTAGAAATTGTACACAGCTGCTGATAGCTAATAACAAGACTGAAGGTATTCGAATAACCAGCAAATGAATTCATCCTCCAAATCAGAAAAATATATATCTTTATTTATCTGAATCTCTATCTGTGTGAATGGAGTCAAATGTAGGCCAGGCCTCTCCCATAAAGACATTGCTCGACCATTTCACTTCTTATTAAACACAGAAAGCTTTCCATCTGTCTTGTCTCTATTTTACTCAAATTCTTTCACTGATATTAATGAGATGTTTCTTTCTCTAGAATTTGCGATGACCTCTCCTGTGACAGAGAATCCACTGACAAGAACATCAGGTGACATCTTTCTCTCCTGAAATCTGTGTTTCCTGTTTGTTCTTTGCTGTCTTGTAGCCAATTCCATCTGTTTCGCTGTATTCAATTCCATCTTTTATGATTTTAAGCACCTTGATCAAATCTCCTTTTAAGCTTTGCTCCAAGGAGAACAGCCCCAGCTTCTCGAGTATATCAGCGTGACTGTAATAATCTCATCCCCGGAACCGTTCTCATATATCACTTCCATACATTCACCAAAGCCTTCATGTCCTTCCGAAAGTGTGGTCCCAGAATTGGACATAATTCTCCAGCTGGGAACAAACTATTGTTTTATAAAGGTTTAGCATCACTTCCTGACTTTTACACTCGATACATGTTTATAAAGCTCAGGATCCCATCGGCTTTACTAACCCATCAGTAAAGAGAGAAATTCTACCAGAACCATTGACCAGTTCCCTTAGACGTGAATCCAAGAGTCATTCAAAGGCTGGCAGGAGGGTTTAGGGGAGTCCAGAGAGAACCCCGACCTGGTCATATTTTTTCAAACAGAAATCCATCAGTGCATTGGCACCAATGACCTGGAACGAAGCTTCCTCCAGTTGGAACATTTGCAGCTGTAAATCAATGGATACAGAGTTCAAATCCATCACCACACCATCCTAGTGACTGCACACTGGAGATCTGCCTCTGAATTCTGTGCAGACATCTAGCGAGCTATTCAGCTGTGTGATCCATCCCACCTTTCTCTCAGTACTTCTCCACCTTGGCCTCGGCCTCGCCCTGTCATTCGCTGTGTCTTTCCCTCTGTCAACACCTCTTTGTCCTTTTCTCCCTTCCTGTCATAAGAACATAAGAAATAGGAACAGGACTAGGCCATATGGCCCCTCAAGCTTGCTCTGTCATCACCGCTAAGACAAGTATATCCTTCCTTCAGTACTGAGACCAGAACTGTACACAGTACTCCAGGTGTGGGCTCACCAAACCCTATACCATTGCAGCAAGACTTCCTCACTCCGGTACTCTAACCACCTTGCATTAAAGTCCAAAACTCCATTTACCATGCTAATTGATGCCTGTACCTGCAGGTTAACTTTCTGTGATTTGTGTACAAGGATAACCAAATCCCTCTGAGTACCAACATGTAATAGTTTCTCACCATTTGAAAATATGTACTGTGTTTCTATTCTTGCTTCTCCACATGATATTCCAGCTGCCACTTTCATGTCCACTCAAAACCCGTCCATTTTCCTTTGCAGCCTTTTTGTGTCCTCCTCACAACTTACTGCCCCACCTAACGTTGCATCTCTTTGTTTCACCCCTTTCTCTCTCCGTCACTCCAATGCACAAATTAAGAGAGAATTTGACCATGTCTCTGTTTATATTATATTCGATCGCGGCGCTGGTATAAAAATAGTTAAAAAGTGTTTTAAAGTGAGTGAGGTGTCTGTGGGATCCCCCTCCATTTTATACATACAGGTGAAACGCCTTCCATTTTATATGTAGAGGGGGAGCTCCTTCCATTTGTTATATAGAAAGGATCTCCCTCCATTTTATACATAGAAGGATATCTCCCTCCATTTTATACATCGAGGGGTAACTCCCTCCATTTTATACGCAGAAAGGGAGGTCCCTCCATTTTATACGTAGAGGTGGAGCTCCCTCCATTTTATACATAGATGGGGAGCTCCCTCTATTTGATATGCAGAGGGGGAGTGCCCTCCATTTTATACGTGGAGGGGAGCTCCCTCATTAATAATAAGTCAATTGTTAGTTTACAATAACTCGATTTTAACAATTAGTAATCTGGTTAGTAGCTTTTAGGGACCTAATAATCTTACACAGATGAGTGGTTGATCCTTTTCAGTGCCTGATGGGCTGAGGCAGGGACAGAGGCCGGAGATGTTATGGAGGTGGAAGGAGGTGTCATTTCTGATGGAGACAACATCAGGTCAGAAGTTCATGTCAGGGATGAATGGGGAGCATATTTTACGCAACATCATATTTAGCCTGATACAACAGCTAGGAATGGTAATGGAATCAATGACAACGGTCTGGAGTTCGTGGTGAAACCAAAGGTGGAGGTTTCGTTCTAAACTAAGTTTAATTGGAGGAAATTGCATCTCATAGGAAACAGACTTTTACAGTCTGATAACACAGAGGAAGTGGAGGGTCAGGAGAGATGACGGAGAGCTGCAGTTGGGTGTTGTCAGCGGACATGTGGAAGCTCACTGCATATCTGTAGATTATGTCACCAGCAGGCAGTCTGTGGATGTGGTAGCGGAGGGAACAAGAATACAAATTTCCGGGATTCCAGAGGGAATAGTGCTGGTGTGGGAAGAGAGGCCTTTGCTGGAGATGCTCTGGTTACAATCCGATCAGTAATATTGGAAACTGGCGGGGCAGTCCCATTGAAAGATAAGGAGTGGTGAGGACATGGAAGAATTTTAACCCAATGATAAGAATTATAAATTTTAAATACTTAGAGGACTGGGATCCAATGCAGGTCAGTTAGGCTGAAGATGTTGGGTGAGATGGACTTGGCTAGGGTTGGTCATGGAAACAGGGATTTGGAGCAGTTGATAGTGAGGGAAAGTGAACTTTGGATGTCTGGTCAGCAGTGAACTGGAGGAAAGGAGTCAGGAGTTGGTACAGTTCTAATTTTACTGGAACCATTAACCACTATAGAATAAACAGGGAAATATCTGCAGTGAAATAGCAGGTAGACGTTTGTCTTTTATTCTATCATGTGATGTGAGCTCCGCTGACAAGGTCAGCATTTGTTGCCTTTGACAACTTGCTGGGCCGTTTCAGAGAGCAGTTAAGAGTCAGCCACATTGCTCTGGGTCTGTAACCACATGCAGGCCAGACCGGGTAAGTATGGCTGATTTCCATCACAAAGTAATTACCGAGCCAAATGGGTTTTCACAGCAATCGATGATAGTCTCATGGCTCCATGACAGAGACTAGCTTTCAATTGCGGACCTTTGCTCATTAATTGAATTTAAGTTCCAGCAGCTGTCATGCTGGGATTTGAACCCCTGTCACCAGGCCATTGTGTTGGACCTCTGGATTACTATCCCAGTAATATTATCGCTACGCAACTGCCTCCCCAATGGACGTGTACAGTATCTGCCCCCAATATCAATACCTAGCCTGTAACTCTGAGCGTGGTATCGAATCAGAGACTTAAAGTTCACGTTTTAACTGGGAAAAGGCAGTAACAGAGTGAAACGGGATTGTTTTCGTCCCTGAATCCAGTGTCCACTGTAGACAGTTCAGTTACATTTACAATAGAAATGCCAGGAGTGAACAAGGTCAATACAACAATAGGGAAAATGTAAATGATGCCACTCATAATTGTCGCATGCGTTCAGTATGAGGACAGATTTCAGGTTTATTCCCGAGAGAGGACTTACTGAGAAAATGTCATTGACATTGGAATGATTGTGTTTTATCCACCACATTATTTACCAGTGTCAAAGCTGCTGATGTAATGTGTTTGTTCAGGTGAGTGTAACTAATAGCAATGATCAGGGGTATAACCGTGTCAGTGGAGACTTATCCCCTGTATAAATCAGGACCCACTAGAATGGATCAGCTCAGAGTGTCTGCTGGAGCTGTGGATTCCAGGCTAACAGAACTCAGCTTCTCTCAGAAATGGGATATCCAGTAATGTATCAGATAGAACGCATTTATTATCCTGTACTTGCAGCAATTGGAGTTCCTGGTAAGTCTGTATCTCAGCTGTTAATGGTGTAAATCGATATTAGTTGCACTGCTGTGCTCGGTATTATTTCTCACTGTGTGTTTTACACAACCGCCTGTACTTGTCCAGCAGGTTACTGATGGAATCTTCTCATTGTCTTCTCTTTCAGTCTGACTGGAGCTGTATGATGTCTTTAATGACATTGGTTTAACTAACCCTGGCATTGTTGCTGCATTATTCTGTGAATTGAATGCCGTTGAATGTGATGTCTTTGTTAGGATCAAGAAGCAGACCATCAGGAGATTTTAACAGTTTCATGATGTGGATCTAACCAGTCCTGGAATTTTTTTGGGATGTGTTTTGCGATGCTTGATAATGAGATATCTCACGGTCTCAGTGTTACAATGTCCTCCATCCCTATTAATATGGAGCAATGTAACAGAGATTTCAATATATTTATTGGTTATCACTGTTATAAAATATTATTTCATTCTGTGTGTGTCTGACGCTGCTTCAGAAGTCTGGTTACCGAACTGAGTTTGCTGCTGACTCTTTCACATCTCCTTCTCTGCTTCACTGCGGACCCTTCACTGTCACTGGACTACATTGTAAAACTGAAAGTATTGATGTGATCTTTTATTGGTTTACACTCTATCAGTTGGAATCCAGAGTCTTTCCATTTATCTGTAGATTATCAGCTGCAGCGCTGATGTCGGTGTTTTATTAATTAAACAATCCCACATTCTAACAGTGTACTTTATAATTCCAGGAGAAGGAATTTCAATGATTGTGAGGTTTGTCTGGAAGAAACTTTCGATCCTGTTTATTCCATGTATTGTTGATGAAGTGAAGAGTGTGGGTGAGCAGGTGGAGACTTGGGTGACCTGTAGACACTTTAAATTATTCACAGAGGTTTCACCATTAAATGAACTGACTCTGAGAATAGAATCATTGAACACAGGGCTGGGGAGCGGAACACAGGCACAGAATGTTAGGAATAAATTGTATGTGAAAAGCGGCTTTAAGGAACAGTTTGCAGGGTGTGAGCACATCGGAGAGATAGGGAGGGCGACTGAGAGAAGGAAGGAGAAAAGAAGCAGGGAGAACGAAACCGAGGGAAAGTGATAAGCAGAAGGAAAGAGAAAGAGAAAGAAGCAGCAGTGTGTTAATTTTACTGTTGGACTTGATCCTCAGTGTTTATTTCTGTCAGATATTTATTTTGTTTTGCAAAAAGTTCCGATTCCTTACTTACTGACTGAATAAACAGAATAGAATCAGTTCTTCACTGATGGTAATTCATTATTTAAATACTACACTTTAAAAACTCTGTGACTGCTGAATTCAATAAAGAACGAGGCCGATATCAGAAATATATTTAAATTTATATTTAATTGCCTGTACAAGTTAAATATATTTACTATATTGGACAACCAATGAACTGTTCTCCAACACCAATAACCGCAGGTATTACTGTTTAAATGTATTAATTGAGTTGTGCTACTGAGATCTCTAGCTGACATTTCCTCTAACACTCTACTGCAGTCTCTCCGTATGAATCTCAGCCTCTCCTCTCAATGTATTGAATCCTCTGTCTCCTCATCCATTGCTTCATTTTATCCATTTTCCCAAACCATCTGCTCCTGTCTCCCCTCCATCTCCAACATGTTCTTTTCCTTCTCTCCCTCCCAATCTCACTCACTGTCTCATCCTCCAGTTGCCTCTTCGAAATAAATCCCAGGCCAACTCACCGCAGCAGCTCTCAGTCTTTTCCCATGTTGTACCAGCCTCTGGCGGCTCTCTGAACCCACAGCAACAAACCATCGGCACCTTCCACTCTCCCCAAACCTGGAGACAAATTCCCATTTAACCCATTGGATTCCATCTCTGTAAAACACCTTCTCATTTCCCCAATGTCACTGCATTCTCACTCAGTACTTCCAGTGGATCCAGTGTTGACTTTATTCACTTTCTGTCTCAATTTCCCAATTCATTCTTAATAATTGTGTTTTAAACATTTCACTGTGACAAAACACTGCCCAGGTCAGTGAATCAGTTTTTACTGTTCGATGCAGCAACAAAGCTGGAAATTTCAGCCCAGATCCTGTCAGACTGCTGCTTTGTCTCCAGGTCTGATCAGTAATTTCTCTGCTTCCTTTTCTCTCTCTTCCAGTTAACTTGGTGGCGATTGTGGTCTTGTCCCGAGGAAAGTGCGGACTCTCCAAATGTATCACTGTCTACCTGGTGGGAATGGCAGTGTCTGATCTCCTGGTCGTTATCACTGATCCCATATTGAGTTGGATTGTTTTAATTTATATCCAGGATTCATTCCTGAGAATTACCCCCGTGTGTACTATCATTATCGTTCTGCTTTCTGCAGCCACTGTTGTTTCTGTCTGGCTCACAGTCGCTTTCAGCTTTGATCGATTTGTGGCCATTTGTTGTGAGAAGCTAAAAACAAAATATTGCACCAAGAAAACAGCGGCTGTGGTTGTAGGAACAGTGAGTGCTCTGGGCTGTTTAGAGTCTCTCACCTGGTACTTTATCTATAAACCAAAGTACATTATTGATAATGTTCCCATGGGTTGTACCATTAAGCCCAGCTTCTTTACTTCCCCCCTATGGGCCGCATTTGAATTGTTTCACTACATTTTAACTCCTTGTGTCCCGGTCTTTCTGATTTTTCTGCTCAATGTTCTGACGGTCAGACGTATTTTATTCTCCAGTAAAGTCCGCAAGGGATTCCGGGGCCACAGTAATGGAGAGAATCACAAAGACCCAGAGATGGATAATCGGAGAAAATCAATTATTTTACTCATCAGTATATCCGGCAGTTTTATACTGTTGTGGGTGAGCCGGATTGTGTATATCACTTATAGGCGAATGACACATATTCGGTATTTTTACTCCGACACTGACCCTGTCTTTATAACAGATCACACATCAAAGATGCTGCAGCTTCTCAGTTCCTGCACCAACACATGTATTTATGCTGTGACCCAGACTAAATTCCGACAGGAGCTGAAGAAGGCGGTGAAATACCCTCTCAATCTCAATGTTAAATTCGTGAAATCAGAGAAAGAACTGAAGGGTGTCAAACACTGGAACTAAATCACATTTCCACTGCAACGAGCCCGGAATTGAACTTAAATCTAATTCTGAGACTATATTTTATTGCTAATCAGACCTATTCTCCTGGGACCTGCTCTGCAGATGATTCATTAATTGTTTATCAAAAAGACAACCTGAAAAGCTCAGCTGGACTTGAACGAAGACCACTTGGAACCACAGTAAAACGGAGAAAGCAGCCAATCACAGTGATTAAGAAATGGAGAGAGAGGTCATCAACTGCAGCGAGACAGTGACACCAGCAGATGAGGATGGAGAGACAGGGCAGTGTATGCAGTGATACAGGGACACCAGCAGGTGGAGCTGGTGAGCTGGGACAGTAACTGCAGTGAGGCAGGAACCCCAGCAGATGGGGATGGTGAGCGGGTGGCAGTTTATGTAGTGACACAGGGACACAAGGAGATGGAGATGGTGAAAGGGGGCAGCAACTGCAGTGAGACAGGGTCGGAAACAGATGGAGATGGTGAGAGGGGGCAGTAGCTGCAGTGAGACAGGGTCACCAGCAGATGGAGATGGTGAGGGGCGACAGTAACTGCAATGTGACAGGGACACCAGTAGATGGAGATGGTGAGAGGGGCAGTAACTGCAGAGAAACAGGGCCACCAGCAGATGGAGATTTTGAGAGGGGTAGAAACAGCAGTCAGACAAAGATACGAGCAGATGGAGATGGTGAGAGGGGGCAAGTAGCTGCAGCGAGATAGGAACACCACCAGATGGAGATGGTGAGGGGGGGACCGAAGCTGCAGTGAGGCAGAAGCACCAGCAGATGGAGATGGCAAAGGGGGACATTAACTGCAGTGAGACAGAGACACCAGCAGATGGAGATGGTGAGGGGGGACAGTAACTGCCGTGAGAAAAGGACACCAGCAGTTGGAGATGGTGAGAGGAGGACAGTAACTGCAGTGAGGCAGGGACACCAGTAGATGGAGATGGTGCGAGGGAGGCAGTTTCTGTAGTGAGACAGGGTCACCAGCAGATGGAGATGGTGAGAGGGGACTGTAACTGCAGTGAGACAGGGATACCAGCTGATGGAGATGGTAAGAGGGGTAGGAACAGCAGTCAGACAAAGATACGAGCAGATGGAGATGGTAAGAGGGGGCAAAGTAGCTGCACTGAGATAGGAGCACCAGGAGATGGAGATAGTGAGAGGGGACAGAATCTGCAGTGAGGCAGGAGCACCAGCAGATGGAGATGGCAAAAGGGGACATTAACAGCAGTGAGACAGAGACACCAGCAGTTGGAGATGGTTAGGGGGGGGTCAGTAACTGCAGTGAGAAAAGGACACCAGCAGATGGAGATGGTTAGGGGGGTCAGTAACTGCACTGAGACAGGGACACAAGCAGATGGAGATCGTGAGAGGGAGGCAGTTTATGTAGTGACACAGGGTCACCAGTAGATGGAGATGGTGACAGAGGGCAATAACTGCATTGAGACAGGGTCATTAGCAGATGGAGATGGTGAGAGGGGCAGTAACCAGAGAAACAGGGACACGAGCAAATGGAGATGGTGAGAGGGAGCAGTAACTGTAGTGCGACAGAGATACCAGCAGATGGAGCTGGTGAGAGGGGCACAGTAACTGTTTGGAGACAGAGACACCAGCAGGTGGAGACGTTGAGAGGGGACGAGTAACTTCATTGAGACAGGGACACCAGCAGATGGAGATGGTGAGAGGGAGACAGTAACTGCAGGGAAACTGCTACACCAGCAGATGGAGATGGTGAATGGGACGGTAACTGCAATGAGACAGGGACACCACCAGTTCCACATTGTGAGGGGGAGCAGTAACTGCAGTCAGATCAGGACACCAGCAGATGGAGATGGTGAGAGCCGGACAGTAACTGCTGTGAGACAGGGATGCCAGCAAATGGAGATGGTGAGCGGGGGACAGTAACCAAAGGGAAACAGGGACAACCGCAGTTGGAGATGGTGAGAGGGTGACATTATTGAAGGGAAACAGGGACAACAGCAGATGGAGATGGTGAAAAGGGGACAGTAACTGCAGTGAGACAGGGACACGAGCAGATGGAGATGGTGAGAGTGGGGCAGTAACTGCAGTGAGATAGGCACACCAGCATATGGAGATGGTGAGAGCAGGACAGTAACTGTAGTGAGGCAGGGATGCCAGCAGATTGAGATGGTGAGAGAGGAACAGCAACTGCAGGGGAATAGGGACAACAGCAGATGGAGATGGTGAGAGGGACAGTAACTGCAGTGAGACAGGGACACCAGCAGATGGAGATGGTGAGAGGGGGACAGTAACTGCAGTGAGACAGGGACACCAGCAGATGGAGATGGTGAGAGGGCTTGTGTGATTCTGTGAGATAGCGAACGTTTGTCGCCTATTGTTAAATAAATGTATTCCATGCTTCAATTTCTGATGCATTAATATTTGTTTTAATGGATCAGACAGTTATTTTCTTTAGGTGTTGTGTTATTTCTTAGTTTCATGGTTAGTTTTATCAATGCAGGAAAATCACACCACACGTCTGTCCCTGATAATCACAGTGCATGTCCCCTTTCCACTTCCTATGTGTCGCTGCCATATGTGTGGCTTGTTTAGTGTTCAGAACAGGGTTTGTTCCAACCGTCCTTATTCCGAGGAGTCTCCCTTTTCTCCCTTACGGGAAATTCTGAAGTTTCCCAGGAAACCTGACTTACAGTTTTTTGCTCAATACCACCACAATGTTGGATTTGTCTGACTGATATTTCCACGAATACATTTCAACTGTACTCCAAATCCTTCATCCACAACTACAAATCATTACTTTCCTGCTTGTCATTAAAATGTAATTAGCCTTTTCATTCACCCGCTAGTATTATTAATGCTGTTACACAGCTTGGCGTGTTCCCTGAGCCGCAGTTTTACACTGGCATGTGTATGTATTGTTAATGTGGGTCATAAATTCAGAACAACACAACTTAGTCGCGTTTTGTGATGATTTGTAAGCCACAGTGCTTCTTTTCCAGCTCCCTGTTGATCTAACTGATTCTAACGTGTAAAAGGCAGCATCTCTGGTACTGGTACAAGTGTATTCAAAGCAGACCCTCTGTTCATGTTCAACTGCGTAGCCTTATCATGTTAATGTCAGTTTGCCTGATGTAAAGTGACCCTACAGCTTTGTATCTGCGGGCCTCATAATTGTTAGGGTTCAATTTTGCCAGAGTTTATTCCAAGAAATATTATTCCCAATCAGTAGTATAACGTGCAACATCTTCATCACTCGTTATCATGCAGACATAAGACTAAATGTAACACTTATTCTCAATTCAACACCAGTCCCCTTCTATTTAGATAGTTTACACCGAGTGCTATGATACCACAAGTACTGCATTTTCTTTCATCGTCTCTGGATGGCCAATGTCATGTTGGTTCCTCCCAAGTTATATATGATGTCCGACAAATCTTCCCTATCAGCCATCCAGACAAGCCCCATACGAAACATTATTATTAGCATCAATTCATTACCAATTGTTTAGTGCCCATCACCCCTTCCCACTCCCTCCATGAAATCACACAGCTTACTTGTTAGGGCCTCTGCTCAGGGATAGGAGCTAACAACCCCACTGCCTTGTGGGCGTCTCGAGAGAGACCAAGGCTAAGGGAGTAAACCCTAACAGAAAATCAAGAGTGGAACCCCACAAGTGGTCATGTGTCACCTTTGCATTTTTCCGGCAGTTTCTGCAGCCATACCGGTGCCAAACGTCGTGCTCTGCACTCCTTTGGACCCCACCAGGAAGGGGGTTTTGACGCTTGGGAAACTCACAACCTCCATACATTCGCCCAGACATGCGCCATGGAGAGGTCACTCTATAGTCGCCTCACAGCGACCAAAACAACACAGAAGGCAGCAGTTACGGGTTTTTGGTCCAGCTCAATTGGCATAGAGATTGGGCGCCACGGGTTGCCTTTGAGGGTGGGAGAGTTCATCGCATCTCACTGGACAGCTACCGCCCGCCTCAAACCGGGCAACCCCAGGTCAGTACGGCTCTGTCCCTCCACAGTCCACCTGCTTCAATGGGTGCTTGGAGATCAAGGTCATTGCCCGACAAGAAGACTGTAACACCGCACCAAACAGCACGATAAAAAAGGAAAGAAGGTACCAGCCCTTCGTTTTGCAAGCTGGAACGTCAGAACTATGTGTCCTGGCCTGTCGGAAGACCTTACACAAATCAACGATTCTCGGAAGACCGCCATCATTAACAACGAGCTCAGGAGACTCAATGTGGACATTGCAGCACTTCAGGAGACACGTCTCCCTGGGAGCGGATCTCTAAGAGAGCAAGACTACACCTTCTTCTGGCAGTGTAGGGATCCGGAAGAATCAAGACAGCATGGAGTGGGCTTCGCCATTAGAAACTCTTTGCTCAGCATGACAGAGCCAACTTCAAATGGCTCGGAACGGTTGTGGAGGGAGTGAATGTTTGTGGATGGGGTGGCAATCAAGCAGGCTGTTTTGAACTGGATGGTGTCGAGCTTCTTGAGTGTTGTTGGAGCTGCACCCATCCAGGCAAGTGGAGAGTATTCCATCGCACTCCTGACTTGTGCCTTGAAGATGGTTGGCATGCTTTCGGGAGATGAGTTACTCGCCGCAGGATTCCTTGCCTCTGACCTGCTCTTGTAGCCACGGTATTTATATGGCTACTCCAGTTCAGTTTCTGGTCAATGGTAGCCGCAAGGATGTTGATAGTGGGGGATTCAGTGATGGTAATGCCAATGAATAACAAGGGGAGATGGTTAGATTATTTCTTGTTGGAGATGGTCATTGCCTGGCACTTGTGTGGTGCGAATGTTACTTGCCACTTATCAGCCTAAGCCTGGATATTGTCCAGGTCTTTCTGCATTGTTGGTCCCAGGAATCTACCCTGAGGAACCTCTGCGGTGATCTCCTGGAGCTCAGATGATTGACCTCCAACAACCACAACCATATTCCTTTGGATTCTGTATGACTCCAACCAGTGGAGATTTTCCCCCCTGATTCCCATTGACCTCATTTTTGCTAAGGCTCCTTGACGCTCCACTCGGTCAAATGCTGCCTTGATGTCAAGGGCAGTCACTTTCACCTCAACACTTCAGTTCAGCTCTTTTGTCCACGTTTGGACCAAGGCTGTAATGAGGTCAGGAGCTGAGTGGCCCTGGCAGAACCCAAACCGAGCGTCTCTGGGCAGGTTATTGTTAAGCAATTGCTGTTTGATGGTACTGTTGATGACACCTTTTACAACTTTACCGATGATTGAGAGTTGACTGATGGGGCGGTAATTGGCTGAGTTGGATTTGTCCTGATTTTTGTGCACAGAACCTACCTATACAATGTTCCAAATTGCCGGGTTGATGCCAGTGTTGTAGCTGTACTGGAACAGCTTGGCTCGGTGTGCAGCAAGTTCTGGAGCACAGGTCTTCAGTACTATTGCCAGAATATTGTCAGGGTCCATAGCCTTTGCAGTATCCAGTGTCTTCAGTTGTTTCTTGATATCACACGGAGTGAACTGAATTGTCTGAAGTCTGGCATCTGTGATGCTGGGTACTTCAGGAGGTGACCGAGATGGATCATCAACTCGAACTTCTGGCTGAAGATTGTTGCTAATGCTTCAGCCTTATATTTTGCACTGATGTGCTGGGCTCCCCCATCATTGAGGATGGGGATATTTGTGGAGCCACCTCCTCCTGTTAGTTGTTTAGTTGTCCGCCACCATTCACGGCTGGATGTGGCAGGACTGCAGAGCTTCGATCTGATCCGTTGGTTATAGGATTTCTTAGATCTGTCTATTGCATGCTGCTTACGCAGTCTGGCATGCAAGTAGCGTTCTGTTGCAGCTTCATCAGGCTGACACCTCATTTTGAGGTATGCCTGGTGCTGCTCCTGGCATTCCCTCCTGCACTCTTCATTGAACCAGGGTTGGTCTCCTGACTTGATGGTAACAGTAGAGTGCGGGATATGCTGGTCAATGAGGTTATAGATTGTGGTTGAGTGCAATTCTGCTGCTGATGATGGCGCACAGCGCCTCCTGGATGCCCAGTTTTGCATGCGAGATTTGTTTGAAATCTATCCCATTCAGCACGGTGATAGTGCCACACAACATGATGGACAGTATCCTCAATGTGAAGGCGGGGCTTCATCTCCACAAGAACTGTGCAGTGGTCACTCCTAACAATACTGTCATGAACAGATGCATCTGCAGCAGGCAGATTGTTGAGTACATGGGCAAGTTTGTTTTCCCTCTTGTTGGTTTCGTCACCACCTGCCGCAGACCCAGTCTAGCAGCTATGTCCTTTAGGATTCTCCCAGCTCGGTCAGTAGTGGTGCTACCGAGCCACTCTTGGTGATGGACATTGAAGACCCCCACCCAGAGTACATTCTCTGCCCTTGCCACACTCAGTGTTTCCTCCAAGTGTTGTTCATCAGCTAAGAGAACGTGGTAGATGGTAACCATGAGGAAGTTTCCTTTCCCATGTTTGACATGATGCCATGAGACTCATGGGGTCCAGAGTCGATATTGAGGACTCCGAGGAGAACTCCCTCCCGACTGTACACCACTGTGCCGCCGCCTCTGCTGCGTCTGTCCTGCCAGTGGGATAGGACCACCCGGGGATAGTGATTGCAGTGTCTGGGACATTGTCTGTAAGGTATGATTCCATGAGTATGACTATGTCAGGCTGTTGTTTGACTACTCTGTGGGACAGCTCTCCCAACTTTGGCACAAGCCCCCAGATGTTAGTAAGGAGAACTCTGCTGGGTCGACAGGGCTAGGTTTGCCATTGTCATTTCCGGAACCTAAGTCGAAACCAGGTGGTCCGTCCAGATTCATTCCTTATTTATTGACTACGTAGTGGTTAGATACAACTGAGTGGCTTGCTAGGCCATTTCAGAGGACATGTAAAAATCGACCACATTGCTATGGATTTGGAGTCATCTGTTGGCCAGACCAGCTAAGGGCAGCAGATTTCCTTCCTGGAAGGGCCTTAATGAATCAGATCTGTTTTTACGGTTGACAATGATTTCATGACCATCATTTCAATTCCAAATTTTTTTATTAATTGAATTCAAATTCCACCTTCTGTTGTGGTGGGATTCGAACCCATGGCCCCAAAGCAATACCCTGACTCACTCGTTCAGTGATGATACCAGCCACCGCCAGCCGTAAAGCATTCCACAATGCAAGGCTGACAAATTTAACACACGTCTCCTTTTTGAGTCACGCTGCTCTGTTCGGATTCTCTGAGGGATTACTGATGCTTACCCTGCACATGAGCAGTCGTCCTAATCCCGTGTACCTGTCCTGCTTCCAAACCCGGCATCCACTTACAAGAAGGCAATTCACACAGGAGCGTCTCAGTGACTGAGGCAGGTGAGTCTTGAGTCTGAGTCGGCACAGTGTGTAACCCGGCTTAATCCGATACACCAGGGACAGTTTAAATGGAGCTTTACTCTGTACATAACCGGTGTTGTACCTTCTCTGAGAGTATTCGATGGGACAGGGTAGACATGGAGAAGTTACTTCAATTGCAAATCCAAGTGTTCTTTAAATGTGATGAGGTTTTCTGTCTCTGCCACCCTTTTAGGCTGTGAGTTCCAGTCCCTCAGCAGCCGCTGGCTGAAAAACAAAATAGTCTGGGACAGGGTAGATGTGGAGAAATAATTCCTTGAAGTACGTATCGAACCAGAGCACTATATCTCTCTCTGCCACTGCCTCTTCTCTCTCTGTCTCTCTCTCTCTATATCTATCTATCGCTCCCCCTCTCTGTCTGACTCTCCCCCTCTCTCCCTCCATCTGTCCCCCTCTCTCTCACTGTTTGCATCTCCTTCTGTCTCTCCCTCTCTCCCTATCTGCCCCCTCTCTCTGTGTCTTTCTCTGTCTCTCTCTCTCTCTATGTCTCTCCCTCTTACTCCGTCTGTCTGTATTTCGCTTTCTCCACCTCTGGCGATGGCTTTGTCTGTCTCCCTCTCACAGCATCTCTCCCTCTCTCTTTTCGTCTCTCTCTCCCTTCCTCTGTCCTTGGACAGTAATGTTTTCAGCCATTTCATGGTTATTTTCGAACCTGTAACTCTTGCCCTTGCTGGGAATGTCACTGCAGTTTGAAAATATCAAAAGCAGATCCAATACTCACCCCTAAAGCACTCACACTAAAGCCCCAAATACTGGACTGAACATGGCATGGGGATTATAACTGAGGTTCTTCCCAGGTCTCCTCACACCCTGTCTCCCTTTTCCCCTGGTTGTAAAGTGTATCAGTTTTTAATTTTTTTTCAACGACATTATATGTAAAGTAAATATAAACAAGTGGCTCAACATCAATTGCCATATGAGGAATAGAGTTCTAAACCGATACCACACTTGGTGTGTTGATTTTTTTTCCATTCCGCTCCTGAAAGGTTTTTAGACTAGGTTTAGATTTATAAAATTAGTCCCCAAGTTATAGACTCCACAGCCAATGCGAATAGTTACTCTCTGCGTACCCGATCAGTTTCCCTTAGTATCTTGAAAACTTTAATCAAATCACCCCTTAACCTTCTAAATTCTAGGGATCAGAGTAAAGTTTCAGCGACACTGACCCACTAAACACTCCCAAGCCAAGAACAGTGTGGGGTTAGACACAGAGTCAATTTCCGTCTTCACTGTTGTATTAAACACTCCGAGGGAAGAGGCAGCATGGGGTGAGGTACAGGGTAAAGACAGGGCCTATTGCATTATAAACTGATAATGGGTCTTGTGCAGTACAGACTGAGACCGGGTGAAATGTGGCATAAGCAGAGACCTGGCCGAGTGTGACAAACTGAGAAGTTGCCTAGTGCAGTAATAATGGAGGCAGTTTCTGGTGTATTATGAACAGAGGCAGGATCTAGTGCAGTAATAACTGAAATAGATTATTGGTCTTAAATAGATTAAGACAATGGGGCTACTTGAATGGGGGATGAAGGGATGGAGAGTAATGTATCCAGTTAGCTGATAACACAAATTGAGGTGATACAGTAAGCTGTGAGGAGGACACAGAGAGTGTATGGAGTATGGAGTGTGGAGTGTGGACAGGTTCAGTGAGCGGGCAAGAAAGCGGCTGATGGAATATACTGTAGAGAAAAGTCAGGTATTCACTTAGGCTGAAAGAAAAAGGTCATTGACATTGAAATGATTGTGTTTTATCCACCACATTATTTACATCAGAGTCAAAGCTGTTGATGTAATGTGTTTGTTCAGGTGAGTTTAACGAATGACAGTGATCAGGGTTATAACCGTGTCAGTGGAGACTTATCCCCTGCATAAATCAGCACCCATTGGAATGGATCAGCTCAGAGTGCCTGGTGGAGCTGTTAGATCCAGGCTAACAGAAGTCTTTATTTTTCACAGAAATGGGATATCCAGTAATGATTCAGATCATATCCATTTATTATCCTGTACTTGCAGCAATTGGAGTTCCGGGTAAGCCAGTATCTCAGCTGTTAATGGTGTAAATCTATGTTACCTGTGCTGCTGTATTCGGTATTATTTCTCACTGCGTGTTTTACACAGCCAGTTGTTTCTTTCCCAGCAATATACTGATGGAATCTCCTCATTGTCCACTCTTTCAGTCTTGCAGGAGCTTCATTATGTCTTTGATAATATTGGTTTTAGTAACCTTGGCATTGTTACTGGATTATTCTGTGTACCGAATGTATTTGAATCAAGCGTCTCGGTTAGGATCAGGAATCAGACCATCAGGAGCTTTTCATAGTTTTATGATATGGAACTAACCGATCCTGGAATATGTCTATGATTTTTTTTCATTGATTGATAATGAGAGATCTCATGGTAACAATACTACAAGGGGTCAGCATAATGTCCTCCCTCCCCAATAACATGTTCAGTTTAACTGGGATTTCAATGAATTTATTGGTTATCACTGTTGTGAAATATTATTTCATTCTGTGTGTGTCTGATGCTGCTTCAGAGGTCTGGTTACTGAACCGAGTTTGCTGCTGACTCTTTCACATCTCCTTCTCTGCTTCACTGTGGAACCTTCACTGTCACTGGAATACATTGTAAAACAGAAAGTACTGATGTGATGTTTTATTGGTTTACACTCTATCAGCTTCAATCCATTTATCTGTAGATTATCAGCTGCAGCGCTGATGTTGCTGTTTTATGAATTAAACAAACCACATTGGAAGACTTAATTTATAATTCAAGGGAAGGAATTTCAATGGTTGTGAGGTTTGTCTGGAAGAAGCTTTCGATCCTATCTGCAGACACATTAAATTATTCACAGAGGTTTCACCATTGAACAAACCGACTCTGAGAATAGAATCATTGAACACGGGGCTGAAGAACAGAACACAGGCACAGAATATTAGGAATATATCGTATGTGAAAAGCAGCAATGGGGAAGAGTTGCAGGGTGTGAGTACTTCAGAGAGATAGAATTTAGAATTTAGAATTTAGAATATTACAGCGCAGTACAGGCCCTTCGGCCCTCGATGTTGCGCCGATCATCTGACCTACACTATTCCATTTACATCCATATGTCTATCCAATGACCACTTAAATGCCCTTAAAGTTGGCGAGTCTACTACTGTTGCAGGCAGGGCGTTCCACGCCCCTACTACTCTCTGCGTAAAGAAACTACCTCTGACATCTGTCCTATATCTTTCACCCCTCAACTTAAAGCTATGTCCCCTCGTGTTTGCCATCCTCATCCGAGGAAAAAGACTCTCACTATCCACCCTATCTAACCCTCTGATTATCTTGTATGTCTCTATTAAGTCACCTCTCCTCCTCCTTCTCTCTAACGAAAACAACCCCAAGTCCCTCAGCCTTTCCTCGTAAGACCTTCCTTCCATACCAGGCAACATCCTAGTAAATCTCCTCTGCACCCTTTCCAAAGCTTCGACATCCTTCCTATAATGCGGTGACCAGAACTGCACGCAATACTCCAGGTGCGGCCTCACCAGAGTTTTGTACAGCTGCATCATGACCCCGTGGCTCTGAAACTCGATCCCCCTACTAGTAAAGGCTAACACACCATATGCCTTCTTAACAGCCCTATTAACCTGGGTAGCAACTTTCAGGGATTTATGTACCTGGATACCAAGATCTCTCTGCTCATCTACACTACCAAGAATCTTCCCATTAGCCCAGTACTCTGCATTGCTGTTACTCCTTCCAAAGTGAATTACCTCACACTTCTCCGCATTAAACTCCATTTGCCATCTCTCAGCCCAGCTCTGCAGCCTATCTATGTCCCTCTGTACCCTACAACACCCTTCGACACCATCCACAACTCCACCGACCTTCGTGTCATCCGCAAATTTACTAACCCACCCTTCTACACCCTCATCCAGGTAGGGCAACTGAGAGAAGGAAGGAGAAAAGGAGGAGGGAGCACGAAATCGATGGAAAGAGATAGTTAGAAGGAAAGAGAAAGAAGCAGAGGTGTGAATATTTCACGAACATAAAGTGCTGGAATATCCAGAACAATTAGTGAGAGTTGAAGTTGTCAGTTGTCAGATTGCGTTAATTTTACTGTTAGACTTGATCCTTTGTGTTTATTTCTCTCAGGTCCTCATTTTGTTTTGTAGAAAGTTCATATTCCTTACTCAGTGACTGAATAAACAGAATAAAATCAGTTCTTCACTGATGTTAATTCATTATTTAAACACTGCACGTTAATATTTCTGTGACTGCTGAATTCAATAAAGAGCGAGGCCGGTATCAGAAATATATTAAAAATCATATTTAATCGAATGCACAAACGAAAACTGTATGGCATAACCAATGAACTGTTCCCCAACACTAATAACCACAGGTATTATTGTTTGAATGTACTCATTGAGTTGTGTTACTGGGATCTGTAGATTAGATTTCCTCTTGCACTCTGCTGCAGTCTTTCCCTGTGAATCTCAGCCTCTTCTCTCACTCGACTGAATTCTCTGTCTCCTCATCCATCATTTCAGTTTATCCACGTTCACAAACCATCTGCTCCTGTCTCCCCTCCAGCTCCAACATGTCCTTTTCCTTCTCTCTCTCCCAATATCACTCACATGCTTCACGTCCGGCTGCCTCTTCCAAATAATTCCAACCCTCAAACACACCGCAGCAGCTCTCAGACTTTTTCCATTTCGTACCAGCCCCTGTCGGCTCTCTGAACCCACAGCAACAAACCATCTGCATCTTCCACGATCCTCAAACCTTCCCGACCAATAGTCTGGAGAAAAATCCCCATTTAACCCATTGGATTCCATCTCTGTAAAACACTTTCTCACTTCCCCACCGGTACTGCATCCTCGCTCAGCACTTCCAGTATTTCCGATGCTGACTTTATTCATTTTTGTGTCACTTTCCCAATTCATTATGAATAATACTGTTTCAAACATTTCACTGTGGCAAAGCACTGCCCAGATCAGTGAATCAGTTTTCACTGTTCGATGCAGAAACAGAGCTGGAAATTTCAGCCCAGATCCTGTCAAACTGCTCCTTTGTCTCCAGGTCTGATCAGTAATTGCTCTGCTTCCTTTTCTCTCTCTTCCAGTTAACTTAATGGCGATTGTGATCCTGTCCCGAGGAACGTGCTGTCTCTCCAAATGTATCACTGTCTACCTGGTGGGAATGGCAGTGTCTGATCTCCTGGTCGTTATCACTAGTCCCATATTGTTGTGGATTGTTTTAATTTATTTCCCAGATTCATTCCTGAGAATTACTCCCGTGTGTTGCCTCATTGTCTTTCTGTTTTCTGCAGCCACAAATGTTTCTGTCTGGCTCACAGTCACTTTCACCTTTGATCGATTTGTGGCAATTTGTTGTGAGAAACTGAAAACAAAATATTGCACCGAGAAAACGGCGGCTGTGGTTGCAGGAACAGTGAGTGTGCTGGGCTGTTTAGAGTCTGTCCACATTTACTTTCTATTTATACCAAAATATATTATTGACAATGTTCCCATGGGTTGTGCCTTTAAACCCAGCTTCTTTACTTCCCCCATATGGGCCGCATTTGAATTGTTTGACCTCATTTTAACTCCTTGTGTCCCGGTTTTCCTGATTTTTCTGCTCAATGTTCTGACGGTCAGACGTATTTTATTTGCCAGTAAAGCCCGCAGGGGATTCCGGGGCCACAGTAATGGAGAGAATCACAAGGACCCAGAGATGCAGTATCGGATAAAATCAATTATCTTACTCTTCAGTATATCCAGCACTTTTGTACTGTTATGGGTGACCCGGGTTATGTATGTCATTTATAGGCAAATTGCAGATATCCGGTATATTTCCTCTTACACTGCCTCTCACTTTATCGCAGATAACACATCACTAATGCTGCAGATTCTCAGTTCCTGTACCAACACGTGTATTTACGCTGTGACCCAGACTAAATTCAAAGAGGAGCTGAAGAACGTGGTGAAATACCCTCTCAATCTCATTGTTAAATTAGTGAAATCATCGAAAGAGCTGAAGGGTTTCAAACACTGGAACTAAATCAAATTTCATCTCCCATTCCCTGTAGTCCCATTCAGGACAGAAGGTACATTTTACTTTCACAGCACTGAGCCCTGAAATGATTTTAAAACTGATTCCTAGATTATATTTTATTGATAATCTGACCTATTGAGGTAGCACGAGCATTGCCCCCCCTCACCATCTCCATCTGCAGGTGTCTCTGTCTCACTGCAGTTACTGCACACCTCACCACCTCCATCTGCTGGTGTCTCTGTCTCACTGGAGTTACTGTCCCCTCTAATAATCTCCATCTGCTGGGGTCACTCTCTAATTGCAGTTACAGCCCACTCTCACCATCCCCGTCTGCAAGTGTCCCTGTCTCATGGCAGTTTCTGTCTCCTTCTCACCATCTCCATCTGCTGATGTCCCCGTGTCACTGCAGTTACTGTCGCCTCTCACCATCGCCATTTGCTGGCATCCCTACATGACTGCAGTTACTGTCCCCCTCTCACAAGCTCCATCTCCTGGTGTCCCTCTCTCACTGCAGTTACTGTCAAAGGAACATCGGAAGATCGGAACAGGAGTAGGCCATTCAGCCCTTCAAGCCTGTCTCGCCATTCAATGAAGGCATGGCTGATCCGCGGACTGACTCCATAAACCTGCCTTTGGCTCATATCCCTTTATGTCTTTGCTTCACAAAAATCTATCTATCTCAGATTTAAAATTAACAACTGTTCTAGATTCAGTTGCTGTTTGTGGGAGAGAGTTCCAAACCTCTACCATCCTTTGCATGAAGAAATGCTTCCTAACATCTCTCCTGAATGGTCTGGTCCTAATTTGTAGACGATGTCCCCTAGTTTTAGAATCTCCAACCAGTTGAAATAGTTTATCTTTATCTAGCCTGCCTTTTCCTGTTAATATCCTGAAGACATCGATCAGATCACCCCTTAACCTTCCAAATTCATGAGAACACAGGCATAATTTGTGTAATCTCTCCTCTTAACTGAGCGCCTTAGTCCAGGTATCATTCTTGTAAACTTACCTTGCACTACCTCCAAGGTCAATATATCCTTCCGAAGGTGTGGTGCCCAGAACTGCTCACAGTACTCCAAGTGGGGTCTAACCAGGGTTTTGTACAGCTGCAGCATAACTTCTGTGTCTTTATACTCCAATCCTCTAGATATAAAGGCTAGCATTCCATTAGCCTTTTAGATTATTTTCTGCACTTGCTAGTGGCATTTTAAAGATCTATGCACCTGAACCCCCCAATTCTCTTTGGACATCCACTGAACTTAACCTCTTCTCATTTAGAAAGTAACCTGTTCTATCCTTTTTTGGTCCAAAATGGTTAATCTCACATTTGCCTGCATTGAAATCCATCTGCCACAGTTTTGCCCACTTACTGGTCCGTCAATATCTCTTGACAGTTTTATGCTATCATCTAGACTGTCTACAATGCCGCCTAACTTTGTTTCATCAGCAAATGTTGATATATGACTTACTATGCCATCATCCAAGTCGTTAATGAATGATTCGAATAATTGAGGCCCCAACACAGATCCCTGCGGGACACCACTAGTCACATCCTACCAATGGAAGTACTTACCCATTATCTCCACTCTCTGTTGCCTACCACTCAACTAACTTCCTAATCATGTCAATAATTTGCCCTCAACTCCATAACCTTAGTTAACAGCCTCTTATGTGGGAATTTATCAACTGCCTTCTGAAAGTCCATATAAATAGCATCCAAAGACACTCTCCTGTCCACTACCTTAGTTACCTCTTGGAACAATTCAATGAGATTTGTCAGAATGACCTTCCCGTCATGAATCAATGCTGGCTGTCCCTGATTAACTGAATTTTATCTTGGTGTTCAGTCACCCTATCCTTGCTTATAGACTCCTGTAACTTGCCTGCCACAGGTGCCGGGCTAACTGGTCTGTAATTTCCTTTGTTCCCCCTTTCACCCTTCTTAAAAAGTGAGGTGACGTGTGCAAGTTTCCAATCCAGAGGGACCACTCCTGAATCTAGGGAACTCTGAAGGACTATGGTTAAGGCATCTACAATGGGCTCACCTACTTACTGTAACACTCTCGGATGGAAACCGTCAGGGTCCTGGGGATTTTTCACTCTGCTGTTCCGTTAATTCGTGCACAGTGGCGCAGTGGTTAGCACAAAAGCTTTACAGCGCTAGGAACCCGGGTTCGATTCTGGATGCTGCCTGTGTGGAGTTTGCAAGTTCTCTATCACAGTGTAGGTTTTTGTTGGATGATTCTGTTTCCTCCCATAGCCAAAGACTTGCAGGTTGATAAATAAACTGGCCATTAAAAAAAGACCGCAATTGTTGACAACGCGATCGGTAGGTGGCGCTGTTTTGGCACATGCGCAAATACAGCATGTGCCACGAAAACGTCACAGCTTGCGACTGCAGCAGCTGCCAGGACCAAAGATGGCGCTGCTCAAAGAATCACAGAGATGAAACCTGACAAACACGTGGCAGAATTCAATGGCCGGAGTGAGAGAGTGGAGCGGGCCGGGGACAGCAGCGCGGGGGCCGGGGACAGCAGCGCGGGGGCCGGGGAGAGCAGCGCGGGGACACCAGCGATGGCGGTGCCGGGGGGCGAGGAGGGGAAGGGAGAGGGAGGGTGGGAGAAAGAGGGAGAGGGAGGGGGGAGAAAGAGGGAGAGGGAGGGGGGAGAAAGAGGGAGAGGGAGGGGGGAGAAAGAGGGAGAGGGAGGGGGGAGAAGGAGGGAGAGGGAGGGGGGGAGAAAGAGGCAGAGGGAGGGGGAGTAAGAGTGAGAGGGAGGGTGGAGAAAGAGGGAGAGGGAGGGGGAAAGAGGGAGGGGGAGGGGGAAAGAGGGAGGGGGAGGGGGGAGAAAGAGGGAGGGGGAGGGGGGAAGAAAGAGGGAGAGGGGGAGAAAGAGGGAGAGGGAGGGGGGAGAATGAGGGAGAGGGAGGGGGAGAATGAGGGAGAGGGAGGGGGAGAAACAGGGAGAGGGAGGGGGGAGAATGAGGGAGAGGGAGGGGAGAGGGAGAGGGAGGCGGAGAAAGAGGGAGAGGGAGGGGGGAGAAAGAGGGAGAGGGTGGGGGGGAGAAAGAGGGAGAGGGAGGGGGCAGAAAGAGGGAGAGGGAGGGGGAGAAAGAGGGAGAGGGAGGGGGAGAAAGAGGGTGAGGGAGGGGGAGAAAGAGGGAGAGGGAGGGGGAAAGAGGGAGGAGGAGGGGGAGAAAGAGGGAGAGGGAGGGGGGAGAAAGAGGGAGAGGGAAGAGGGAGAGGGAGGGGGGGAGAAAGAGGGAGAGGGAGGGGGAGAAAGAGGGAGGGGAGAAAGAGGGAGAGTTGAGAAAGAGGGAGAGGGAGGGGGGAAGAAAGAGGGAGAGGGGGACAAAGAGGGAGGGGGAGGGGAGATAGAGGGAGAGGGAGGGGAGAAAGAGGGGGAGAGGGGGAGAAAGAGGGAGAGGGGGAGAAAGAGGGAGAGGGGGTGAGAAAGAGAGAGAGGGGAGGGGGAGAGAAAGGAGGGAGGGGGAGGGGGAGAGAAAGGAGGGAGGGGGAGGGGGAGAGAAAGAAGGGAGGGGGAGAGAAAGAGGGAGAGGGGGAGAGAAAGAGGAAGGGGGAGAGGGGTAGAGAAAGAGGGAGAGGGGGAGAGAAAGAGGGGGAGGGGGAGAGAAAGGGGGGGAGAAAGAGGGAGAGGGAGGGGTAAGGAAGGGGGGAGGGAGAAAGCTGGGGGGAGAGGGAGGAAGGGGAGAGAGTGGGGGGGGGGGAGCAGCGGAATGGAAGAGGAGTGCCTTTTTCTGTGCATGCGCCATAAACACAACATCAAAAGACTTACTGGCCAGTCCCTGGACTCGGTGACACCAAGGTCTTCGCACGCTCGCTCCCCGCGGCTCTCTACGGCCTCTCGCTTCCGGCCCTCTCCATTCAGCCGTTCCCTCCAGCTGCAGATGCCCAATCCAGTTGCTTTCTCCCCTACCCAGTTGCTTTCTCTACTTCTCCACAGTACTTCAGGCATTGCAACTGTTTGGTCCCTGCATTTTGCATGCTCCCTCTCCCCACCCCTCCCCGCTCTCCCCACCCCTCCCCCTCTTCACCCACCCCTCCCTCTACCACCCCACCATAGTTGAATATCTGAAGTGCAGTTGCGAAGTCGGGGAAATAGCAAGCAAAACAAAACCTCAACAATTCTGTGTTTAATTATTGAAAAGTTTTATTTAGTTCATTAAGTATCCGAGGAACTGCTGTGCATGGATACATGAGTGTTGTGTCCAGCATTCCCGTTAGACAGACAGGCCGTGTCACTGCTATGCACAGCTAAACAAATTGTTCCTGGAGAGCCTTGTGGTGAATAAACGCTTGGCTCTCTATTCCACTACTGTATTGTCCATGTGAAGAAGGCAAAGTCACAAGAGTCTGAGCTCAGTCTATTCTTGGTGAATGTTCCCCAAGCGCATTCCAATGTGCATTCCCAAATCATCCATGAACGCAATGTTCCTTTCCACATCGTGATGAGCTCTGCAGCATGATCCAGTTGCCTTCGTATCTTGAATGCTGACCTTAAGTCTCAAGGATTGTTTTCTCGACGGCATGTTTTACATGAAAAGAAATAAAGCAAATCAGAGTCAGAGCTTGCCTCCCTGCATCCACTGAAATTACTGTTGTGCACACCTTTTTAAGTTCTGCAGTGAAGGTACCAATTGATAACGTCGCCAATGAAGCACTTATTACCCACCTCAGATGCAAGAATCAGCACATCCTTGCGTCCTCTCCCGCACTGCCTCCTTTGCTTGAATGCCGTCCATAAATGTCAAGGATTGTTTTCTCAAGGGCACGTTTTACATGAAAGAAAATAAGGAAAGAACATCAGTGTCAGAGCTTCCCTCCCTCCAATGAAATTACTGTTGAGCATGCTTTGTGTTCTGCGGTAAAGGCATGTACTGATAACACCGCCAATGAATCACTTAGTACCCACCTCAGCTGTAGGGGGCAGGATGATGTTACTGCCCCTATCTCGTGATGGTTCAATGCTGCTCTCAGGGAAAACATGAATGATGTGAGGGTGATGGAAAAGAAGCACATTTCTTTTGGGCTATGAACATAAAGCTGGCCATTTAGCCCAGCAGTTCCCTGCCAGTGGTTATGTTACTCGTGCGTCTTTCCATCCATTCCCATTTAATCCTGCCTACTACTATCACCAGTTGTGTTCACAGCAAGAGCATTCACATTTCTGCTACCACTGGACACGGCATGCTTGTTTCTTTTAGTGTTCAGTCTCTTCTTGCTGGATGTTCCCCAAGTGCTTGACCCCTTTGGACGCCCTCTCTGCTTGACAGGCAGCAACTGGCAATTGCGGAGTCTCACAATGCTCTGCATGGTTGTTTCAACGTCGGATGGGGAAACAGGTGGCTGTGTGTCCATGAGCACTGCCCTGACGGGTGTAGGAGCAGGTAACTGTGTGCCCATGAGCACTGCCCTGATGGGTGTAGGAGCAGGTAACTGTGTGCCCATGAGCACTGCCCTGATGGGTGTAGGAGCAGGTGACTGTGTAACTGAGCAGCAAGGAGAGGGTACCGCAGGTAGGGGAAGTGGAGATTTGAACAGGCAGGCATATGTATGGTCCATCAGATCATTAGGCCAGGGGATGAGACGCTCAGGATCCAGAGTTTGTGACACATGACTGATGTCCAGCACGCGGCCACCTCCATCCGAAGGTGCTTCCGGGCAATTGTTGGGCATAGTAAATGGCTCCATCTCATCAGCCAGTCCTGGCTGCCAGCGGAGAGTCTGTTTCCGCAGCCAGTCCAGTCTCCTCATGAATGCTGCCGTTCCACTCTGCAGAACGGCCTGTTGTAGCTGGTACAATTGATCTGAAAGCAAGCGGTATTTTTCGTTGTGGCTGAGGGGCCTTGGCTGTTCCTCTGTAATCACAATGGCAGCAGCCATGCCTGTCATCGTTGGTGTCTGAGATGCATGCCAGCGACAATTGGAAGCGAGCCTGTCCAAAGGCAGACCCAGATGCCTCTGCACAACAACAGCATGTTTGCCGGGCAACAAAGTCTGAATGGAGAAGATGCAGCTGCAGGTAGCCTGGCCATCATGGATCTGCAGTGTGTACTGTTTGGCGCCAGAAATCACAGTAACTGTGCCTTCATCCTGCTACATGCAGTGGCCCAGACAATGGAAATGTTTTCAGAGCAACTCACAACAGGGACTGGAGAACATGCGGTGGCCCAGACAATGCAAATGTTTTCAGAGCAACTCACAACAGGGACTGGAGAACATGCGGTGGCCCAGACAATGGAAATGTTTTCAGAGCAACTACAAAGGCAGAGCAACTTACCTTGGAACAATCTCCTGTGTCAAATAAAAATGAAGCAAGTCTCCAAAACGAATAAATAATTCAGATAAAATACGAGAAAATGCCCGAAGAAACCTCCCCTCCTTCCACTTTCAAAAAGTCGCACCGAAGCTTTGACGCATGCGCAGAGGCCAAACTGGCGCGTCTGCGAGGAAGACGAAATCACGCGATGACGTCAACTGCGCATTCACACAACGGCGATGGCAGGTCTTACCGCAGCGCATGCTCAGTGATGAGGAGACTGTGTGCGCATGCGCGTACCGCGTCGTCTGCGCAAAGCGGTCCTGGTAAGCCGGACCGCTGCGCATGCGCAGGGGCCATGAGACCGTCTGCGCATGTGCGCACCGCGGCGCATGCTGATGACGTGTCCGATGAAGTAGCGTTGTCATGAATTACTTTGGTTTTTTTTAATGGCCAATTTATTTATCAACCTGCAAGTCTTTGGCTGTGGGTGGAAACAGAATCATCCAACAAAAACCTACACTGCAATAGAGAACTTGCAGACTCCACACAGGCAGCATCCAGAATCGAACCCGGGTTCCTAAAGCTGTAAAGCTTTTGTGCTAACCACTGCGCCACTGTGCACGAATTAACGGAACAGCAGAGTGAAAAATCCCCAGGACCCTGACAGTTTCCATCCGAGAGTGTGACAGGAAGTAGGTGAGCCCATTGGAGATGCCTTAACCATAGTCCTTCAGAGTTCCCTAGATTCAGGAGTGGTCCCTCTGGATTGGAAACTTGCACACATCACTCCACTTTTTAAGAAGGGTGAAAGGGGGAACAAAGGAAATTACAGACCAGTTAGCCCGGCACCTGTGGCAGGCAAGTTACAGGAGTCTATAAGCAAGGATAGGGTGACTAAACATCAAGATACAATTCAGTTAATCAGGGACAGCCAGCATTGATTCATGACGGGAAGGTCATGCTGACAAATCTCATTGAATTGTTCCAAGAGGTAACTAAGGTAGTGGACAGGAGAGTGTCTATTTATATGGACTTTCAGAAGGCAGTTGATAAATTCCCACATAAGAGGCTGTTAACTAAGGTTATGGAGTTGAGGGCAAATTATTGACATGATTAGGAAGTTGGTTGAGTGGTAGGCAACAGAGAGTGGAGATAATGGGTAAGTACTTCCATTGGTAGGATGTGACTAGTGGTGTCCCGCAGGGATCTGTGTTGGGGCCTCAATTATTCGAATCATTCATTAACGACTTGGATGATGGCATAGTAAGTCATATATCAATATTTGCTGATGAAACAAAGTTAGGCGGCATTGTAGACAGTCTAGATGATAGCATAAAACTGTCAAGAGATATTGACGGACCAGTAAGTGGGCAAAACTGTGGCAGATGGATTTCAATGCAGGCAAATGTGAGATTAACCATTTTGGACCAAAAAAGGATAGAACAGGTTACTTTCTAAATGAGAAGAGGTTAAGTTCAGTGGATGTCCAAAGAGAATTGGGGGGTTCAGGTGCATAGATCTTTAAAATGCCACTAGCAAGTGCAGAAAATAATCTAAAAGGCTAATGGAATGCTAGCCTTTATATCTAGAGGATTGGAGTATAAAGACACAGAAGTTATGCTGCAGCTGTACAAAACCCTGGTTAGACCCCACTTGGAGTACTGTGAGCAGTTCTGGGCACCACACCTTAGGAAGGATATATTGATCTTGGAGGTAGTGCAAGGTAAGTTTACAAGAATGATACCTGGACTAAGGCGCTCAGTTAAGAGGAGAGATTACACAAATTATGCCTGTGTTCTCGAGAATTTGGAAGGTTAAGGGGTGATCTGATCGATGTCTTCAGGATATTAACAGGAAAAGACAGGCTAGATAAAGATAAACTATTTCAACTGGTTGGAGATTCTAAAACTAGGGGACATCGTCTACAAATTAGGACCAGACCATTCAGGAGAGATGTTAGGAAGCATTTCTTCATGCAAAGGATGGTAGAGGTTTGGAACTCTCTCCCACAAACAGCAACTGAATCTAGAACAGTTGTTAATTTTAAATCTGAGATAGATAGATTTTTGTGAAGCAAAGACATAAAGGGATATGAGCCAAAGGCAGGTTTATGGAGTCAGTCCGCGGATCAGCCATGCCTTCATTGAATGGCGAGACAGGCTTGAAGGGCTGAATGGCCTACTCCTGTTCCGATCTTCCGATGTTCCTTTGACAGTAACTGCAGTGAGAGAGGGACACCAGGAGATGGAGCTTGTGAGAGGGGGACAGTAACTGCAGTCATGTAGGGATGCCAGCAAATGGCGATGGTGAGAGGCGACAGTAACTGCAGTGACACGGGGACATCAGCAGATGGAGATGGTGAGAAGGAGACAGAAACTGCCATGAGACAGGGACACTTGCAGACGGGGATGGTGAGGTGTGCAGTAACTGCAGTGAGACAGAGACACCAGCAGATGGAGATGGTGAGGGGGGGCAATGCTCGTGCCACCTCAATAGGTCAGATTATCAATAAAATATAATCTAGGAATCAGTTTTAAAATCATTTCAGGGCTCAGTGCTGTGAATATAAAATGTACCTTCTGTCCTGAATGGGACTATAGGGAATGGGAGATGAAATTTGATTTAGTTCCAGTGTTTGAAACCCTTCAGCTCTTTCGATGATTTCACAAATTTAACAATGAGATTGAGAGGGTATTTCATTCCGTTCTTCAGCTCCTCTCTGAATTTAGGCTGGGTCACAGCGTAAATACACGTGTTGGTACAGGAACTGAGAATCTGCAGCATTAGTGATGTGTTATCTGCGATAAAGTGAGAGGCAGTGTAAGAGGAAATATACCGGATATCTGCAATTTGCCTATAAATGACATACATAACCCGGGTCACCCATAACAGTACAAAAGTGCTGGATATACTGAAGAGTAAGATAATTCATTTTTTCCGATTCTGCATCTCTGGGTCCTTGTGATTCTCTCCATTACTGTGGCCCCGGAATCCCCTGCGGGCTTTACTGGCAAATAAAATACGTCTGACCGTCAGAACATTGAGCAGAAAAATCAGGAAAGCCGGGACACAAGGGGTTAAAATGAGGTCAAACAATTCAAATGCGGCCCATATGGGGGAAGTAAAGAAGCTGGGTTTAAAGGCACAACCCATGGGAACATTGTCAATAATATATTTTGGTATAAATAGAAAGTAAATGTGGACAGGCTCTAAACAGCCCAGCACACTCACTGTTCCTACAACCACAGCCGCCGTTTTCTCGGTGCAATATTTTGTTTTCAGTTTCTCACAACAAATGACCACAAATCGATCAAAGGTGAAAGTGACTGTCAGCCAGACAGAAACATTTGTGGCTGCAGAAAACAGAAAGACAATGAGGCAACACACGGGAGTAATTCTCAGGAATGAATCTGGGAAATAAATTAAAACAATCCACAACAATATGGGACTAGTGATAACGACCAGGAGATCAGACACTGCCATTCCCACCAGGTAGACAGTGATACATTTGGAGAGACAGCACTTTCCTCGGGACAGGATCACAATCGCCACTAAGTTAACTGGAAGAGAGAGAAAAGGAAGCAGAGCAATTACTGATCAGACCTGGAGACAAAGGAGCAGTTTGACAGGATCTGGGCTGAAATTTCCAGCTCTGTTTCTGCATCGAACAGTGAAAACTGATTCACTGATCTGGGCAGTGCTTTGCCACAGTGAAATGTTTGAAACAGTATTATTCATAATGAATTGGGAAAGTGACACAAAAATGAATAAAGTCAGCATCGGAAATACTGGATGTACTGAGCGAGGATGCAGTACCGGTGGGGAAGTGAGAAAGTGTTTTACAGAGATGGAATCCAATGGGTTAAATGGGGATTTTTCTCCAGACTATTGGTCGGGAAGGTTTGAGGATCGAGGAAGATGCAGATGGTTTGTTGCTGTGGGTTCAGAGAGCCGACAGGGGCTGGTACAAAATGGAAAAAGTCTGAGAGCTGCTGCGGTGTGTTTGAGGGTTTGAATTATTTGGAAGAGGCAGCCGGACGTGAAGCATGTGAGTGATATTGGGAGAGAGAGAAGGAAAAGGACATGTTGGAGCTGGAGGGGAGACAGGAGCAGATGGTTTGTGAACGTGGATAAACTGAAATGATGGATGAGGAGACAGAGAATTCAGTCGAGTGAGAGAAGAGGCTGAGATTCACAGGGAAAGACTGCAGCAGAGTGTAAGAGGAAATCTAATCTACAGATCCCAGTAACACAACTCAATGAGTACATTCAAACAATAATACCTGTGGTTATTAGTGTTAGGGAACAGTTCATTGGTTATGCCATACAGTTTTCGTTTGTGCATTCGATTAAATATGATTTTTAATATATTTCTGATACCGGCCTCGCTCTTTATTGAATTCAGCAGTCACAGAAATATTAACGTGCAGTGTTTAAATAATGAATTAACATCAGTGAAGAACTGATTTTATTCTGTTTATTCAGTCATTGAGTAAGGAATATGAACTTTCTACAAAACAAAATGAGGACCTGAGAGAAATAAACACAGAGGATCAAGTCTAACAGTAAAATTAACGCAATCTGACAACTGACAACTTCAACTCTCACTAATTGTTCTGGATATTCCAGCACTTTATGTTCGTGAAATATTCACACCTCTGCTTCTTTCTCTTTCCTTCTAACTATCTCTTTCCATCGATTTCGTGCTCCCTCCTCCTTTTCTCCTTCCTTCTCTCAGTTGCCCTCCCTATCTCTCTGAAGTACTCACACCCTGCAACTCTTCCCCATTGCTGCTTTTCACATACGATATATTCCTAATATTCTGTGCCTGTGTTCTGTTCTTCAGCCCCGTGTTCAATGATTCTATTCTCAGAGTCGGTTTGTTCAATGGTGAAACCTCTGTGAATAATTTAATGTGTCTGCAGATAGGATCGAAAGCTTCTTCCAGACAAACCTCACAACCATTGAAATTCCTTCCCTTGAATTATAAATTAAGTCTTCCAATGTGGTTTGTTTAATTCATAAAACAGCAACATCAGCGCTGCAGCTGATAATCTACAGATAAATGGATTGAAGCTGATAGAGTGTAAACCAATAAAACATCACATCAGTACTTTCTGTTTTACAATGTATTCCAGTGACAGTGAAGGTTCCACAGTGAAGCAGAGAAGGAGATGTGAAAGAGTCAGCAGCAAACTCGGTTCAGTAACCAGACCTCTGAAGCAGCATCAGACACACACAGAATGAAATAATATTTCACAACAGTGATAACCAATAAATTCATTGAAATCCCAGTTAAACTGAACATGTTATTAGGGAGGGAGGACATTATGCTGACCCCTTCTAGTATTGTTACCATGAGATCTCTCATTATCAATCAATGAAAAAAATTCATAGACATATTCCAGGATCGGTTAGTTCCATATCATAAAACTATGAAAAGCTCCTGATGGTCTGATTCCTGATCCTAACCGAGACGCTTGATTCAAATACATTCGGTACACAGAATAATCCAGTAACAATGCCAAGGTTACTAAAACCAATATTATCAAAGACATAATGAAGCTCCTGCAAGACTGAAAGAGTGGACAATGAGGAGATTCCATCAGTATATTGCTGGGAAAGAAACAACTGGCTGTGTAAAACACGCAGTGAGAAATAATACCGAATACAGCAGCACAGGTAACATAGATTTACACCATTAACAGCTGAGATACTGGCTTACCCGGAACTCCAATTGCTGCAAGTACAGGATAATAAATGGATATGATCTGAATCATTACTGGATATCCCATTTCTGTGAAAAATAAAGACTTCTGTTAGCCTGGATCTAACAGCTCCAGCAGGCACTCTGAGCTGATCCATTCCAATGGGTGCTGATTTATGCAGGGGATAAGTCTCCACTGACACGGTTATAACCCTGATCACTGTCATTCGTTAAACTCACCTGAACAAACACATTACATCAACAGCTTTGACTCTGATGTAAATAATGTGGTGGATAAAACACAATCATTTCAATGTCAATGACCTTTTTCTTTCAGCCTAAGTGAATACCTGACTTTTCTCTACAGTATATTCCATCAGCCGCTTTCTTGCCCACTCACTGAACCTGTCCACACTCCACACTCCATACTCCATACACTCTCTGTGTCCTCCTCACAGCTTACTGTATCACCTCAATTTGTGTTATCAGCTAACTGGATACATTACTCTCCATCCCTTCATCCCCCATTCAAGTAGCCCCATTGTCTTAATCTATTTAAGACCAATAATCTATTTCAGTTATTACTGCACTAGATCCTGCCTCTGTTCATAATACACCAGAACTGCCTCCATTATTACTGCACTAGGCAACTTCTCAGTTTGTCACACTCGGCCAGGTCTCTGCTTATGCCACATTTCACCCGGTCTCAGTCTGTACTGCACAAGACCCATTATCAGTTTATAATGCAATAGGCCCTGTCTTTACCCTGTACCTCACCCCATGCTGCCTCTTCCCTCGGAGTGTTTAATACAACAGTGAAGACGGAAATTGACTCTGTGTCTAACCCCACACTGTTCTTGGCTTGGGAGTGTTTAGTGGGTCAGTGTCGCTGAAACTTTACTCTGATCCCTAGAATTTAGAAGGTTAAGGGGTGATTTGATTAAAGTTTTCAAGATACTAAGGGAAACTGATCGGGTACGCAGAGAGTAACTATTCGCATTGGCTGTGGAGTCTATAACTTGGGGACTAATTTTATAAATCTAAACCTAGTCTAAAAACCTTTCAGGAGCGGAATGGAAAACAAATCAACACACCAAGTGTGGTATCGGTTTAGAACTCTATTCCTCATATGGCAATTGATGTTGAGCCACTTGTTTATATTTACTTTACATATAATGTCGTTGAAAAAAAATTAAAAACTGATACACTTTACAACCAGGGGAAAAGGGAGACAGGGTGTGAGGAGACCTGGGAAGAACCTCAGTTATAATCCCCATGCCATGTTCAGTCCAGTATTTGGGGCTTTAGTGTGAGTGCTTTAGGGGTGAGTATTGGATCTGCTTTTGATATTTTCAAACTGCAGTGACATTCCCAGCAAGGGCAAGAGTTACAGGTTCGAAAATAACCATGAAATGGCTGAAAACATTACTGTCCAAGGACAGAGGAAGGGAGAGAGAGACGAAAAGAGAGAGGGAGAGATGCTGTGAGAGGGAGACAGACAAAGCCATCGCCAAAGGTGGAGAAAGCGAAATACAGACAGACGGAGTAAGAGGGAGAGACATAGAGAGAGAGAGAGACAGAGAAAGACACAGAGAGAGGGGGCAGATAGGGAGAGAGGGAGAGACAGAAGGAGATGCAAACAGTGAGAGAGAGGGGGACAGATGGAGGGAGAGAGGGGGAGAGTCAGACAGAGAGGGGGAGCGATAGATAGATATAGAGAGAGAGAGACAGAGAGAGAAGAGGCAGTGGCAGAGAGAGATATAGTGCTCTGGTTCGATACGTACTTCAAGGAATTATTTCTCCACATCTACCCTGTCCCAGACTATTTTGTTTTTCAGCCAGCGGCTGCTGAGGGACTGGAACTCACAGCCTAAAAGGGTGGCAGAGACAGAAAACCTCATCACATTTAAAGAACACTTGGATTTGCAATTGAAGTAACTTCTCCATGTCTACCCTGTCCCATCGAATACTCTCAGAGAAGGTACAACACCGGTTATGTACAGAGTAAAGCTCCATTTAAACTGTCCCTGGTGTATCGGATTAAGCCGGGTTACACACTGTGCCGACTCAGACTCAAGACTCACCTGCCTCAGTCACTGAGACGCTCCTGTGTGAATTGCCTTCTTGTAAGTGGATGCCGGGTTTGGAAGCAGGACAGGTACACGGGATTAGGACGACTGCTCATGTGCAGGGTAAGCATCAGTAATCCCTCAGAGAATCCGAACAGAGCAGCGTGACTCAAAAAGGAGACGTGTGTTAAATTTGTCAGCCTTGCATTGTGGAATGCTTTACGGCTGGCGGTGGCTGGTATCATCACTGAACGAGTGAGTCAGGGTATTGCTTTGGGGCCATGGGTTCGAATCCCACCACAACAGAAGGTGGAATTTGAATTCAATTAATAAAAAAATTTGGAATTGAAATGATGGTCATGAAATCATTGTCAACCGTAAAAACAGATCTGATTCATTAAGGCCCTTCCAGGAAGGAAATCTGCTGGCCTTAGCTGGTCTGGCCAACAGATGACTCCAAATCCATAGCAATGTGGTCGATTTTTACATGTCCTCTGAAATGGCCTAGCAAGCCACTCAGTTGTATCTAACCACTACGTAGTCAATAAATAAGGAATGAATCTGGACGGACCACCTGGCTTCGACTTAGGTTCCGGAAATGACAATGGCAAACCTAGCCCTGTCGACCCAGCAGAGTTCTCCTTACTAACATCTGGGGGCTTGTGCCAAAGTTGGGAGAGCTGTCCCACAGAGTAGTCAAACAACAGCCTGACATAGTCATACTCATGGAATCATACCTTACAGACAATGTCCCAGACACTGCAATCACTATCCCCGGGTGGTCCTATCCCACTGGCAGGACAGACGCAGCAGAGGCGGCGGCACAGTGGTGTACAGTCGGGAGGGAGTTCTCCTCGGAGTCCTCAATATCGACTCTGGACCCCATGAGTCTCATGGCATCAGGTCAAACATGGGAAAGGAATCTTCCTCATGGTTACCATCTACCACGTTCTCTTAGCTGATGAACAACACTTGGAGGAAACACTGAGTGTGGCAAGGGCAGAGAATGTACTCTGGGTGGGGGTCTTCAATGTCCATCACCAAGAGTGGCTCGGTAGCACCACTACTGACCGAGCTGGGAGAATCCTAAAGGACATAGCTGCTAGACTGGGTCTGCGGCAGGTGGTGACGAAACCAACAAGAGGGAAAACAAACTTGCCCATGTACTCAACAATCTGCCTGCTGCAGATGCATCTGTTCATGACAGTATTGTTAGGAGTGACCACTGCACAGTTCTTGTGGAGATGAAGCCCCGCCTTCACATTGAGGATACTGTCCATCATGTTGTGTGGCACTATCACCGTGCTGAATGGGATAGATTTCAAACAAATCTCGCATGCAAAACTGGGCATCCAGGAGGCGCTGTGCGCCATCATCAGCAGCAGAATTGCACTCAACCACAATCTATAACCTCATTGACCAGCATATCCCGCACTCTACTGTTACCATCAAGTCAGGAGACCAACCCTGGTTCAATGAAGAGTGCAGGAGGGAATGCCAGGAGCAGCACCAGGCATACCTCAAAATGAGGTGTCAGCCTGATGAAGCTGCAACAGAACTCTACTTGCATGCCAGACTGCGTAAGCAGCATGCAATAGACAGATCTAAGAAATCCTATAACCAACGGATCAGATCGAAGCTCTGCAGTCCTGCCACATCCAGCCGTGAATGGTGGCGGACAACTAAACAACTAACAGGAGGAGGTGGCTCCACAAATATCCCCATCCTCAATGATGGGGGAGCCCAGCACATCAGTGCAAAAGATAAGGCTGAAGCATTAGCAACAATCTTCAGCCAGAAGTTCCGAGTTGATGATCCATCTCGGTCTCCTCCTGAAGTACCCAGCATCACAGATGCCAGACTTCAGACAATTCAGTTCACTCCGTGTGATATCAAGAAACAACTGAAGACACTGGATACTGCAAAGGCTATGGACCCTGACAATATTCTGGCAATAGTACTGAAGACCTGTGCTCCAGAACTTGCTGCACACCGAGCCAAGCTGTTCCAGTACAGCTACAACACTGGCATCAACCCGGCAATTTGGAACATTGTATAGGTAGGTTCTGTGCACAAAAATCAGGACAAATCCAACTCAGCCAATTACCGCCCCATCAGTCAACTCTCAATCATCGGTAAAGTTGTGAAAGGTGTCATCAACAGTACCATCAAACAGCAATTGCTTAACAATAACCTGCCCAGAGACGCTCGGTTTGGGTTCTGCCAGGGCCACTCAGCTCCTGACCTCATTACAGCCTTGGTCCAAACGTGGACAAAAGAGCTGAACTGAAGTGTTGAGGTGAAAGTGACTGCCCTTGACATCAAGGCAGCATTTGACCGAGTGGAGCGTCAAGGAGCCTTAGCAAAAATGAGGTCAATGGGAATCAGGGGGGAAAATCTCCACTGGTTGGAGTCATACAGAATCCAAAGGAATATGGTTGTGGTTGTTGGAGGTCAATCATCTGAGCTCCAGGAGATCACCGCAGAGGTTCCTCAGGGTAGATTCCTGGGACCAACAATGCAGAAAGACCTGGACAATATCCAGGCTTAGGCTGATAAGTGGCAAGTAACATTCGCACCACACAAGTGCCAGGCAATGACCATCTCCAACAAGAAATAATCTAACCATCTCCCCTTGTTATTCATTGGCATTACCATCACTGAATCCCCCACTATCAACATCCTTGCGGCTACCATTGACCAGAAACTGAACTGGAGTAGCCATATAAATACCGTGGCTACAAGAGCAGGTCAGAGGCAAGGAATCCTGCGGCGAGTAACTCATCTCCCGAAAGCATGCCAACCATCTTCAAGGCACAAGTCAGGAGTGTGATGGAATACTCTCCACTTGCCTGGATGGGTGCAGCTCCAACAACACTCAAGAAGCTCGACACCATCCAGTTCAAAACAGCCTGCTTGATTGCCACCCCATCCACAAACATTCACTCCCTCCACAACCGTTCCGAGCCATTTGAAGTTGGCTCTGTCATGCTGAGCAAAGAGTTTCTAATGGCGAAGCCCACTCCATGCTGTCTTGATTCTTCAGGATCCCTACACTGCCAGAAGAAGGTGTAGTCTTGCTCTCTTAGAGATCCGCTCCCAGGGAGACGTGTCTCCTGAAGTGCTGCAATGTCCACATTGAGTCTCCTGAGCTCGTTGTTAATGATGGCGGTCTTCCGAGAATCGTTGATTTGTGTAAGGTCTTCCGACAGGCCAGGACACATAGTTCTGACGTTCCAGCTTGCAAAACGAAGGGCTGGTACCTTCTTTCCTTTTTTATCGTGCTGTTTGGTGCGGTGTTACAGTCTTCTTGTCGGGCAATGACCTTGATCTCCAAGCACCCATTGAAGCAGGTGGACTGTGGAGGGACAGAGCCGTACTGACCTGGGGTTGCCCGGTTTGAGGCGGGCAGTAGCTGTCCAGTGAGATGCGATGAACTCTCCCACCCTCAAAGGCAACCCGTGGCGCCCAATCTCTATGCCAATTGAGCTGGACCAAAAACCCGTAACTGCTGCCTTCTGTGTTGTTTTGGTCGCTGTGAGGCGACTATAGAGTGACCTCTCCATGGCGCATGTCTGGGCGAATGTATGGAGGTTGTGAGTTTCCCAAGCGTCAAAACCCCCTTCCTGGTGGGGTCCAAAGGAGTGCAGAGCACGACGTTTGGCACCGGTATGGCTGCAGAAACTGCCGGAAACATGCAAAGGTGACACATGACCACTTGTGGGGTTCCACTTTTGATTTTCTGTTAGGGTTTACTCCCTTAGCCTTGGTCTCTCTCGAGACGCCCACAAGGCAGTGGGGTTGTTAGCTCCTATCCCTGAGCAGAGGCCCTAACAAGTAAGCTGTGTGATTTCATGGAGGGAGTGGGAAGGGGTGATGGGCACTAAACAATTGGTAATGAAGTGATGCTAATAATAATGTTTCGTATGGGGCTTGTCTGGATGGCTGATAGGGAAGATTTGTCGGACATCATATATAACTTGGGAGGAACCAACATGACATTGGCCATCCAGAGACGATGAAAGAAAATGCAGTACTTGTGGTATCATAGCACTCGGTGTAAACTATCTAAATAGAAGGGGACTGGTGTTGAATTGAGAATAAGTGTTACATTTAGTCTTATGTCTGCATGATAACGAGTGATGAAGATGTTGCACGTTATACTACTGATTGGGAATAATATTTCTTGGAATAAACTCTGGCAAAATTGTACCCTAACAATTATGAGGCCCGCAGATACAAAGCTGTAGGGTCACTTTACATCAGGCAAACTGACATTAACATGATAAGGCTACGCAGTTGAACATGAACAGAGGGTCTGCTTTGAATACACTTGTACCAGTACCAGAGATGCTGCCTTTTACACGTTAGAATCAGTTAGATCAACAGGGAGCTGGAAAAGAAGCACTGTGGCTTACAAATCATCACAAAACGCGACTAAGTTGTGTTGTTCTGAATTTATGACCCACATTAACAATACATACACATGCCAGTGTAAAACTGCGGCTCAGGGAACACGCCAAGCTGTGTAACAGCATTAATAATACTAGCGGGTGAATGAAAAGGCTAATTACATTTTAATGACAAGCAGGAAAGTAATGATTTGTAGTTGTGGATGAAGGATTTGGAGTACAGTTGAAATGTATTCGTGGAAATATCAGTCAGACAAATCCAACATTGTGGTGGTATTGAGCAAAAAAACTGTAAGTCAGGTTTCCTGGGAAACTTCAGAATTTCCTGTAAGGGAGAAAAGGGAGACTCCTCGGAATAAGGACGGTTGGAACAAACCCTATTCTGAACACTAAACAAGCCACACATATGGCAGCGACACATAGGAAGTGGAAAGGGGACATGCACTGTGATTATCAGGGACAGACGTGTGGTGTGATTTTCCTGCATTGATAAAACTAACCATGAAACTAATAAATAACACAACACCTAAAGAAAATAACTGTCTGATCCATTAAAACAAATATTAATGCATCAGAAATTGAAGCATGGAATACATTTATTTAACAATAGGCGACAAACGTTCGCTATCTCACAGAATCACACAAGCCCTCTCACCATCTCCATCTGCTGGTGTCCCTGTCTCACTGCAGTTACTGTCCCCCTCTCACCATCTCCATCTGCTGGTGTCCCTGTCTCACTGCAGTTACTGTCCCTCTCACCATCTCCATCTGCTGTTGTCCCTATTCCCCTGCAGTTGCTGTTCCTCTCTCACCATCTCAATCTGCTGGCATCCCTGCCTCACTACAGTTACTGTCCTGCTCTCACCATCTCCATATGCTGGTGTGCCTATCTCACTGCAGTTACTGCCCCACTCTCACCATCTCCATCTGCTCGTGTCCCTGTCTCACTGCAGTTACTGTCCCCTTTTCACCATCTCCATCTGCTGTTGTCCCTGTTTCCCTTCAATAATGTCACCCTCTCACCATCTCCAACTGCGGTTGTCCCTGTTTCCCTTTGGTTACTGTCCCCCGCTCACCATCTCCATTTGCTGGCATCCCTGTCTCACAGCAGTTACTGTCCGGCTCTCACCATCTCCATCAGCTGGTGTCCTGATCTGACTGCAGTTACTGCTCCCCCTCACAATGTGGAACTGGTGGTGTCCCTGTCTCATTGCAGTTACCGTCCCATTCACCATCTCCATCTGCTGGTGTAACAGTTTCCCTGCAGTTACTGTCTCCCTCTCACCATCTCCATCTGCTGGTGTCCCTGTCTCAATGAAGTTACTCGTCCCCTCTCAACGTCTCCACCTGCTGGTGTCTCTGTCTCCAAACAGTTACTGTGCCCCTCTCACCAGCTCCATCTGCTGGTATCTCTGTCGCACTACAGTTACTGCTCCCTCTCACCATCTCCATTTGCTCGTGTCCATGTTTCTCTGGTTACTGCCCCTCTCACCATCTCCATCTGCTAATGACCCTGTCTCAATGCAGTTATTGCCCTCTGTCACCATCTCCATCTACTGGTGACCCTGTGTCACTACATAAACTGCCTCCCTCTCACGATCTCCATCTGCTTGTGTCCCTGTCTCAGTGCAGTTACTGACCCCCCTAACCATCTCCATCTGCTGGTGTCCTTTTCTCACTGCAGTTACTGACACCCCCTAACCATCTCCAACTGCTGGTGTCTCTGTCTCACTGCTGTTAATGTCCCCCTTTACCATCTCCATCTGCTGGTGCTCCTGCCTCACTGCAGATATTCTGTCCCCCCTCACTATCTCCATCTCCTGGTGCTCGTATCTCAGTGCAGCTACTTTGCCCCCTCTTACCATCTCCATCTGCTCGTATCTTTGTCTGACTGCTGTTCCTACCCCTCTTACCATCTCCATCAGCTGGTATCCCTGTCTCACTGCAGTTACAGTCCCCTCTCACCATCTCCATCTGCTGGTGACCCTGTCTCACTGCAGTTACTGCCCCCTCTCAACATCTCCATCTCCTGGTGGCCCTGTGTCACTACAGAAACTGCCTCCCTCGCACCATCTCCATCTACTGGTGTCCCTGCCTCACTGCAGTTACTGTCCTCCTCTCACCATCTCCAACTGCTGGTGTCCTTTTCTCACGGCAGTTACTGTCCCCCCTCACCATCTCCATCTGCTGGTGTCTCTGTCTCACTGCAGTTAATGTCCCCCTTTGCCATCTCCATCTGCTGGTGCTTCTGCCTCACTGCAGCTTCTGTCCCCCCCTCACCATCTCCATCTGGTGGTGCTCCTATCTCGCTGCAGCTACTTGCCCCCTCTCACCATCTCCATCTGCTCGTATCTTTGTCTGACTGCTGTTTCTACCCCTCTCAAAATCTCCATCTGCTGGTGGCCCTGTTTCTCTGCAGTTACTGCCCCTCTCACCATCTCCATCTACTGGTGTCCCTGTCACATTGCAGTTACTGTCGCCCCTCACCATCTCCATCTGCTGGTGACCCTGTCTCACTGCAGCTACTGCCCCCTCTCACCATCTCCATCTGTTTCCGACCCTGTCTCACTGCAGTTGCTGCCGCCTTTCACCATCTCCATCTCCTCGTGTCCCTGTGTCACTACATAAACTGCCACCCGCTCACCATCCCCATCTGCTGGGGTTCCTGCCTCACTGCAGTTA
This sequence comes from Heterodontus francisci, assembly GCF_036365525.1. Taxonomy (NCBI): domain Eukaryota; kingdom Metazoa; phylum Chordata; class Chondrichthyes; order Heterodontiformes; family Heterodontidae; genus Heterodontus; species Heterodontus francisci. The sequence goes on along the minus strand of NW_027140606.1, from coordinate 4,441,645 downwards.
CTGTCCCAGCTCACCAGCTCCACCTGCTGGTGTCCCTGTATCACTGCATACACTGCCCTGTCTCTCCATCCTCATCTGCTGGTGTCACTGTCTCGCTGCAGTTGATGACCTCTCTCTCCATTTCTTAATCACTGTGATTGGCTGCTTTCTCCGTTTTACTGTGGGTCCAAGTGGTCTTCGTTCAAGTCCAGCTGAGCTTTTCAGGTTGTCTTTTTGATAAACAATTAATGAATCATCTGCAGAGCAGGTCCCAGGAGAATAGGTCTGATTAGCAATAAAATATAGTCTCAGAATTAGATTTAAGTTCAATTCCGGGCTCGTTGCAGTGGAAATGTGATTTAGTTCCAGTGTTTGACACCCTTCAGTTCTTTCTCTGATTTCACGAATTTAACAATGAGATTGAGAGGGTATTTCACCGCCTTCTTCAGCTCCTGTCGGAATTTAGTCTGGGTCACAGCATAAATACATGTGTTGGTGCAGGAACTGAGAAGCTGCAGCATCTTTGATGTGTGATCTGTTATAAAGACAGGGTCAGTGTCGGAGTAAAAATACCGAATATGTGTCATTCGCCGATAAGTGATATACACAATCCGGCTCACCCACAACAGTATAAAACTGCCGGATATACTGATGAGTAAAATAATTGATTTTCTCCGATTATCCATCTCTGGGTCTTTGTGATTCTCTCCATTACTGTGGCCCCGGAATCCCTTGCGGACTTTACTGGAGAATAAAATACGTCTGACCGTCAGAACATTGAGCAGAAAAATCAGAAAGACCGGGACACAAGGAGTTAAAATGTAGTGAAACAATTCAAATGCGGCCCATAGGGGGGAAGTAAAGAAGCTGGGCTTAATGGTACAACCCATGGGAACATTATCAATAATGTACTTTGGTTTATAGATAAAGTACCAGGTGAGAGACTCTAAACAGCCCAGAGCACTCACTGTTCCTACAACCACAGCCGCTGTTTTCTTGGTGCAATATTTTGTTTTTAGCTTCTCACAACAAATGGCCACAAATCGATCAAAGCTGAAAGCGACTGTGAGCCAGACAGAAACAACAGTGGCTGCAGAAAGCAGAACGATAATGATAGTACACACGGGGGTAATTCTCAGGAATGAATCCTGGATATAAATTAAAACAATCCAACTCAATATGGGATCAGTGATAACGACCAGGAGATCAGACACTGCCATTCCCACCAGGTAGACAGTGATACATTTGGAGAGTCCGCACTTTCCTCGGGACAAGACCACAATCGCCACCAAGTTAACTGGAAGAGAGAGAAAAGGAAGCAGAGAAATTACTGATCAGACCTGGAGACAAAGCAGCAGTCTGACAGTATCTGGGCTGAAATTTCCAGCTTTGTTGCTGCATCGAACAGTAAAAACTGATTCACTGACCTGGGCAGTGTTTTGTCACAGTGAAATGTTTAAAACACAATTATTAAGAATGAATTGGGAAATTGAGACAGAAAGTGAATAAAGTCAACACTGGATCCACTGGAAGTACTGAGTGAGAATGCAGTGACACTGGGGAAATGAGAAGGTGTTTTACAGAGATGGAATCCAATGGGTTAAATGGGAATTTGTCTCCAGGTTTGGGGAGAGTGGAAGGTGCCGATGGTTTGTTGCTGTGGGTTCAGAGAGCCGACAGAGGCTGGTACAACATGGGAAAAGACTGAGAGCTGCTGCGGTGAGTTGGCCTGGGATTTATTTCGAAGAGGCAACTGGAGGATGAGACAGTGAGTGAGATTGGGAGGGAGAGAAGGAAAAGAACATGTTGGAGATGGAGGGGAGACAGGAGCAGATGGTTTGGGAAAATGGATAAAATGAAGCAATGGATGAGGAGACAGAGGATTCAATACATTGAGAGGAGAGGCTGAGATTCACACGGAGAGACTGCAGTAGAGTGTTAGAGGAAATGTCAGCTAGAGATCTCAGTAACACAACTCAATTAATACATTTAAACAGTAATACCTGCGGTTATTGGTGTTGGAGAACAGTTCATTGGTTGTCCAATATAGTAAATATATTTAACTTGTACAGGCAATTAAATATAAATTTAAATATATTTCTGATATCGGCCTCGTTCTTTATTGAATTCAGCAGTCACAGAGTTTTTAAAGTGCAGTATTTAAATAATGAATTACCATCAGTGAAGAACTGATTCTATTCTGTTTATTCAGTCAGTAAGTAAGGAATCGGAACTTTTTGCAAAACAAAATAAATATCTGACAGAAATAAACACTGAGGATCAAGTCCAACAGTAAAATTAACACACTGCTGCTTCTTTCTCTTTCTCTTTCCTTCTGCTTATCACTTTCCCTCGGTTTCGTTCTCCCTGCTTCTTTTCTCCTTCGTTCTCTCAGTCGCCCTCCCTATCTCTCCGATGTGCTCACACCCTGCAAACTGTTCCTTAAAGCCGCTTTTCACATACAATTTATTCCTAACATTCTGTGCCTGTGTTCCGTTCCCCAGCCCTGTGTTCAATGATTCTATTCTCAGAGTCAGTTCATTTAATGGTGAAACCTCTGTGAATAATTTAATGTGTCTACAGGTCACCCAAGTCTCCACCTGCTCACCCACACTCTTCACTTCATCAACAATACATGGAATAAACAGGATCGAAAGTTTCTTCCAGACAAACCTCACAATCATTGAAATTCCTTCTCCTGGAATTATAAAGTACACTGTTAGAATGTGGGATTGTTTAATTAATAAAACACCGACATCAGCGCTGCAGCTGATAATCTACAGATAAATGGAAAGACTCTGGATTCCAACTGATAGAGTGTAAACCAATAAAAGATCACATCAATACTTTCAGTTTTACAATGTAGTCCAGTGACAGTGAAGGGTCCGCATTGAAGCAGAGAAGGAGATGTGAAAGAGTCAGCAGCAAACTCAGTTCGGTAACCAGACTTCTGAAGCAGCGTCAGACACACACAGAATGAAATAATATTTTATAACAGTGATAACCAATAAATATATTGAAATCTCTGTTACATTGCTCCATATTAATAGGGATGGAGGACATTGTAACACTGAGACCGTGAGATATCTCATTATCAAGCATCGCAAAACACATCCCAAAAAAATTCCAGGACTGGTTAGATCCACATCATGAAACTGTTAAAATCTCCTGATGGTCTGCTTCTTGATCCTAACAAAGACATCACATTCAACGGCATTCAATTCACAGAATAATGCAGCAACAATGCCAGGGTTAGTTAAACCAATGTCATTAAAGACATCATACAGCTCCAGTCAGACTGAAAGAGAAGACAATGAGAAGATTCCATCAGTAACCTGCTGGACAAGTACAGGCGGTTGTGTAAAACACACAGTGAGAAATAATACCGAGCACAGCAGTGCAACTAATATCGATTTACACCATTAACAGCTGAGATACAGACTTACCAGGAACTCCAATTGCTGCAAGTACAGGATAATAAATGCGTTCTATCTGATACATTACTGGATATCCCATTTCTGAGAGAAGCTGAGTTCTGTTAGCCTGGAATCCACAGCTCCAGCAGACACTCTGAGCTGATCCATTCTAGTGGGTCCTGATTTATACAGGGGATAAGTCTCCACTGACACGGTTATACCCCTGATCATTGCTATTAGTTACACTCACCTGAACAAACACATTACGTCAGCAGCTTTGACACTGGTAAATAATGTGGTGGATAAAACACAATCATTCCAATGTCAATGACATTTTCTCAGTAAGTCCTCTCTCGGGAATAAACCTGAAATCTGTCCTCATACTGAACGCATGCGACAATTATGAGTGGCATCATTTACATTTTCCCTATTGTTGTATTGACCTTGTTCACTCCTGGCATTTCTATTGTAAATGTAACTGAACTGTCTACAGTGGACACTGGATTCAGGGACAAAAACAATCCCGTTTCACTCTGTTACTGCCTTTTCCCAGTTAAAACGTGAACTTTAAGTCTCTGATTCGATACCACGCTCAGAGTTACAGGCTAGATATTGATATTGGGGGCAGATACTGTACACGTCCATTGGGGAGGCAGTTGCGTAGCGATAATATTACTGGGATAGTAATCCAGAGGTCCAACACAATGGCCTGGTGACAGGGGTTCAAATCCCAGCATGACAGCTGCTGGAACTTAAATTCAATTAATGAACAAAGGTCCGCAATTGAAAGCTAGTCTCTGTCATGGAGCCATGAGACTATCATCGATTGCTGTGAAAACCCACTTGGCTCGGTAATTACTTTGTGATGGAAATCAGCCATACTTACCCGGTCTGGCCTGCATGTGGTTACAGACCCAGAGCAATGTGGCTGACTCTTAACTGCTCTCTGAAACGGCCCAGCAAGTTGTCAAAGGCAACAAATGCTGACCTTGTCAGCGGAGCTCACATCACATGATAGAATAAAAGACAAACGTCTACCTGCTATTTCACTGCAGATATTTCCCTGTTTATTCTATAGTGGTTAATGGTTCCAGTAAAATTAGAACTGTACCAACTCCTGACTCCTTTCCTCCAGTTCACTGCTGACCAGACATCCAAAGTTCACTTTCCCTCACTATCAACTGCTCCAAATCCCTGTTTCCATGACCAACCCTAGCCAAGTCCATCTCACCCAACATCTTCAGCCTAACTGACCTGCATTGGATCCCAGTCCTCTAAGTATTTAAAATTTATAATTCTTATCATTGGGTTAAAATTCTTCCATGTCCTCACCACTCCTTATCTTTCAATGGGACTGCCCCGCCAGTTTCCAATATTACTGATCGGATTGTAACCAGAGCATCTCCAGCAAAGGCCTCTCTTCCCACACCAGCACTATTCCCTCTGGAATCCCGGAAATTTGTATTCTTGTTCCCTCCGCTACCACATCCACAGACTGCCTGCTGGTGACATAATCTACAGATATGCAGTGAGCTTCCACATGTCCGCTGACAACACCCAACTGCAGCTCTCCGTCATCTCTCCTGACCCTCCACTTCCTCTGTGTTATCAGACTGTAAAAGTCTGTTTCCTATGAGATGCAATTTCCTCCAATTAAACTTAGTTTAGAACGAAACCTCCACCTTTGGTTTCACCACGAACTCCAGACCGTTGTCATTGATTCCATTACCATTCCTAGCTGTTGTATCAGGCTAAATATGATGTTGCGTAAAATATGCTCCCCATTCATCCCTGACATGAACTTCTGACCTGATGTTGTCTCCATCAGAAATGACACCTCCTTCCACCTCCATAACATCTCCGGCCTCTGTCCCTGCCTCAGCCCATCAGGCACTGAAAAGGATCAACCACTCATCTGTGTAAGATTATTAGGTCCCTAAAAGCTACTAACCAGATTACTAATTGTTAAAATCGAGTTATTGTAAACTAACAATTGACTTATTATTAATGAGGGAGCTCCCCTCCACGTATAAAATGGAGGGCACTCCCCCTCTGCATATCAAATAGAGGGAGCTCCCCATCTATGTATAAAATGGAGGGAGCTCCACCTCTACGTATAAAATGGAGGGACCTCCCTTTCTGCGTATAAAATGGAGGGAGTTACCCCTCGATGTATAAAATGGAGGGAGATATCCTTCTATGTATAAAATGGAGGGAGATCCTTTCTATATAACAAATGGAAGGAGCTCCCCCTCTACATATAAAATGGAAGGCGTTTCACCTGTATGTATAAAATGGAGGGGGATCCCACAGACACCTCACTCACTTTAAAACACTTTTTAACTATTTTTATACCAGCGCCGCGATCGAATATAATATAAACAGAGACATGGTCAAATTCTCTCTTAATTTGTGCATTGGAGTGACGGAGAGAGAAAGGGGTGAAACAAAGAGATGCAACGTTAGGTGGGGCAGTAAGTTGTGAGGAGGACACAAAAAGGCTGCAAAGGAAAATGGACGGGTTTTGAGTGGACATGAAAGTGGCAGCTGGAATATCATGTGGAGAAGCAAGAATAGAAACACAGTACATATTTTCAAATGGTGAGAAACTATTAAATGTTGGTACTCAGAGGGATTTGGTTATCCTTGTACACAAATCACAGAAAGTTAACCTGCAGGTACAGGCATCAATTAGCATGGTAAATGGAGTTTTGGACTTTAATGCAAGGTGGTTAGAGTACCGGAGTGAGGAAGTCTTGCTGCAATGGTATAGGGTTTGGTGAGCCCACACCTGGAGTACTGTGTACAGTTCTGGTCTCAGTACTGAAGGAAGGATATACTTGTCTTAGCGGTGATGACAGAGCAAGCTTGAGGGGCCGTATGGCCTAGTCCTGTTCCTATTTCTTATGTTCTTATGACAGGAAGGGAGAAAAGGACAAAGAGGTGTTGACAGAGGGAAAGACACAGCGAATGACAGGGCGAGGCCGAGGCCAAGGTGGAGAAGTACTGAGAGAAAGGTGGGATGGATCACACAGCTGAATAGCTCGCTAGATGTCTGCACAGAATTCAGAGGCAGATCTCCAGTGTGCAGTCACTAGGATGGTGTGGTGATGGATTTGAACTCTGTATCCATTGATTTACAGCTGCAAATGTTCCAACTGGAGGAAGCTTCCTTCCAGGTCATTGGTGCCAATGCACTGATGGATTTCTGTTTGAAAAAATATGACCAGGTCGGGGTTCTCTCTGGACTCCCCTAAACCCTCCTGCCAGCCTTTGAATGACTCTTGGATTCACGTCTAAGGGAACTGGTCAATGGTTCTGGTAGAATTTCTCTCTTTACTGATGGGTTAGTAAAGCCGATGGGATCCTGAGCTTTATAAACATGTATCGAGTGTAAAAGTCAGGAAGTGATGCTAAACCTTTATAAAACAATAGTTTGTTCCCAGCTGGAGAATTATGTCCAATTCTGGGACCACACTTTCGGAAGGACATGAAGGCTTTGGTGAATGTATGGAAGTGATATATGAGAACGGTTCCGGGGATGAGATTATTACAGTCACGCTGATATACTCGAGAAGCTGGGGCTGTTCTCCTTGGAGCAAAGCTTAAAAGGAGATTTGATCAAGGTGCTTAAAATCATAAAAGATGGAATTGAATACAGCGAAACAGATGGAATTGGCTACAAGACAGCAAAGAACAAACAGGAAACACAGATTTCAGGAGAGAAAGATGTCACCTGATGTTCTTGTCAGTGGATTCTCTGTCACAGGAGAGGTCATCGCAAATTCTAGAGAAAGAAACATCTCATTAATATCAGTGAAAGAATTTGAGTAAAATAGAGACAAGACAGATGGAAAGCTTTCTGTGTTTAATAAGAAGTGAAATGGTCGAGCAATGTCTTTATGGGAGAGGCCTGGCCTACATTTGACTCCATTCACACAGATAGAGATTCAGATAAATAAAGATATATATTTTTCTGATTTGGAGGATGAATTCATTTGCTGGTTATTCGAATACCTTCAGTCTTGTTATTAGCTATCAGCAGCTGTGTACAATTTCTAATTGCTCTGGTTTGATGTGGGTAAAATTTATGTTTGAAAGGATGGGGTGAATCTTATAACAATCTCCCAGAGATGAAGTGGGATTGAGGGACTGGAGTAAAGGTCAGTAACAGTGCAATGCACTTCACACGACATAGTGACAAACTTTGTTCTGTCAAAGTTTAATAAATCACACTTGTGTTGCACTGTGACAATTGCTGATAGTTTTTCTCACAGGATTGTCGATTGAAGTCTCCTTTATTGGCCGATGTGCAGAATATAAGAGCAGGGAGGTTAGGCTAGAACTATATAAAGCTCTAGTTAGACCACAGCATACAGTTGTAGTCACCACATTACAATAAGGATGTGATTGTACAAGAGAGGATACAAAGGAGATTTACAGAGGATGTTTTCAGGAATGGAGAATTTTTGCTTTGAGGAAAGACTGGACAGGCTGTCAGCCTGAAGGGGAGATTTAATTGAGGTGTAACAAAATGATGATATGTCTTGATAGGGTGGATCGGGAGGACCCATTTCCCTTTGCAGAGGAGTCAATAAGTATAGAGCATAGATTTAAAGGAATTGGTACAAAGATTAGAAGAGAGATGAGGGGTAATTTTTTCACCCAGGTAGGGGACTGGAACTCACAGCTTGAAAAGCTGGTAGAGATAGAAACCTCATCACATTAAAAAAACACTTGGATATGTAGTTGAAGGAATAACTTCTCCACGTCTACTCTGACCCATCGAATATACTCAGAGAAGGTACCAGACAGGTTAGATACGGAGTAAAGCTCCATTTAAACTGTCCCTGGAATGTCGGATTAACCCGGCTCACTCACTGTAACCGGGTCAGCCTCAAGACTCACCTGCCTCAGTCAGTGAGACGCTCCTGTGTCACTTGCCTTAATGTCAGTGGATTCCGGGTTTGGGAGCAGGACAGGCACATGGGATTAGGACGACAGCTCATGTGGAGGATAAGCATCAGTAATGCCTCAGAGAATCAGAACAGGCCAGTGAGACTCAGAAAAGGAAACTTGTGTTGAATTTGTGAGTCTTGCATTGTGGAATGCTTTTGTATTTGGTGAGAATGGTGACCCAGTGAAATGTTGTCTCTATGTGAGGCAGTATGGTCCTGTGTGTACTGTAAACGTGGACTGAAATGACAATGTAACTGATCAATTTTCGGCTGCATGCTATGTCTACAGTTATACCTGCTATCCTGTGAGAATGTGTATAACACACGATGGGATGACGTCAAAGTGGCCACTGTTGAATTTGCTAGCTTGATCTTTGTGGGAACACAAGGGTTAAGTAAGTTAAACATATTAAATGGCCAATTCACTTGTACAAATAAACATTTAACTGACATTGCTATGGAATATCCTGTGTGCTGCATATCGAAGACAAGATATGAACAGTAAATGACCAAAGGCCTGGAATTACAAGAAGGCAGGACATGGATCATAAAAATGAGTCTTTAATTACAAGAGATTATGTACGGGTGAGGCTTGGAATGTAGAAGCAATTGCAATGTGTGTGCGGAGTCGTGTGCAATGAGATGTGGGTATAGGAAAATATATTGATCACACACAGTGATTGATCATGCAGGGAAAGACCCGAACACTGAGCCCAGTGACATGGTGCACGAGGGAAGAGTGACGGTCAGTCCTGGATAAAAGGGGCTCCCTTTCCTTTATCTGACACTGCAGTCCAGATACCCGGGTCAGCTATTGGAAGAAGATCCCTCCTGAACGACTGATCATCCATCAGTGGGAATTTGGTGAGATTAAAGACACAGACTAGGTGAGAGTCTGTGGGAATCATTTGCAGCATTGATTTTTCCAGGAATATTCACTGGGATTTTAGTGCTGTTTTACTGGAATTTTATGTATCCTAACCTATGTGGAATATTTAATCTTTTCCTTATCGGATCGAATCTTTAGTTAAGTAGGACTAGACCTGAGAATAATTGTTTTTTTAAGTTGTTCTTCCGACAAAATGAGTGAAAATCGATGTGCAGCATCCCATCATATAATATACTTTGCTGTCTATGTTGCCTGAATACAGACATAAAATAGCCATAAATGTTCCTATTTATTCCGGGACAGACAGGTGAAGTGTTTATATTCTCGATGATTTAACTCGACCCCTAATGATAACCAACATGGTGAGAGAGAGTGATAGGCAGGGAGAGAGAGGAACAGTGGTAGAGTAACCTATCGATATGGAAAGATAGAAACGGAGTGAGAGCAGAGAGATAGTGAGGGACCGAGACAGAAGCTTAGAGCTAGAAAGTGTCAGTTTATCCATAGACACTTTTGAATCAAGGGGACGGGAGACAGGCTGTGTGGGGATCCTGGGGTGATGTACTGGGACCAGTGACAGAGACACATACTCTTCCTGTCTACATATAAAGTGCAGGGAGCTCCCTCTGCATATCAAATGGATGCAGCTCACCCTCTGTGTAGAAAATGGTGGGAGCTCTCCATCTGTGTATAAAATGGTGGGAGCTTTACATCAGTGTAAAAAATGGAGGGAGCTTATCTTCTGTGTATAAAATGGAGGGAACATCCCCTCTCTGTACAAAATGATGACAGCTCTCCCTCTACATTTAAAATGGAGGGCGCTCCTCCAATGTGTATAAAATGGTGGGAGCTCCCCTTTTACAAAAAAATGCAGGGGAAGCCCACAGACATCTCACCCTTTTTAACTCACTTTTTAACCATTTTCTTACCAGAGACAGGGTTCGTACAATATAAACAGAAGCATGGTCAATTCCGGTCTTAACTGGTGCATTGATAACTGAGACTAATGTAAAAGGTATAGGGGATGCAGCGGTCTCGAGTACAAAAGTCAGGAAGTGATGCTAATCCTTTATAAAATAATAGTTTATCCTCGTTTGGAGTATTGTCTCCAATTCTGGACACTACACATTAGGAAGGACATAGATGCTTCGGTCAATGTACAGAAAAGTTTTGCTAGCATGGTTCTAGGGGTGATACGCTGATAGACTGGAGAAGCGGGCGTTGTTCTCTTTATGGTGGAGAAGTTTAAAAAGTGATTTAATAGACGTGTTTAAAATCATGAAAAGTTTGGATAGCGTAAACAAAGAGAAACTGTTTCCAATGGCTGAAGGATCAATAACCAGAGAACGTAGACTGAAGGTGATTGGCAAAAAAAAAAGAGGCAACATGAAGGAAAACCGTTTCTTTTTAACAATACTCGCTTTGGGTTTGAAATGCACTGTCTGATGGTACCATGGATATTGATTCAATAGTATCTTTCAATAGGAGAATTGGATAAATAACTGAAACAGGAAAAGAATGAAGTGTTGGGGAAGAACAGGAGAGTGGCACTAAGTGGACTGCTCTTCAAAGGAGCTAGCACAGATTCAATGGATCGAATCACCTCCTACTGTGTTGTACTACTCTTTGATTCTATAGTCATCTTCTGAGAGAGACAGAGATAGACGGGGTGAGGGAAAGAGAGGGAGAGAGATAGACGGGGTGAGGGAAAGAGAGAGAGAGAGGGATAGACGGGGTGAGGGAAAGAGAGAGAGAGAGAGATGGGCTGATGGGGATAGAGAGAGACAGGGTGAGGGAGAGAAAGATACCTGTGATGGAAAGGAATAGAGAGAGAGACAGGCTGAGAGAGACACACACACACACAGTCAGGGAGAGGGCGAGGAATAGAATGTCTCCTCGGGATGGGATGTGCTCGAGGGGCCGAACGGCCTCCTCCTGTCTTCCTAAGGTCTTTATTAATATTACATCCTGATATAAACAAGGCCTTGGTCATTTTTTAGCAAATGAAATGCAAGTAATTAACAAGTTCTCCTTTAAAATTATTAATTCGAATTCACAATAGTATTTGTGTGAATTTGGGGTTGACAGATAATATGCTGTTTATTAACATCACTGAATAAATTAATATTGAAAGATTCAATGTCATTTTGTTCCCATCCTTGTTCAAAGTCCTACTGATTCCCTCGAAGTTCTAACCCGAAGGAGCATTTCTGGCAGTGCGGGGTCCCTTTAAGAGGTTGGGACTGACTCTCTCCCTCCTCCCTCCACCCCCCTCGGGGTCACAGTGCTGGGTCAGGGGTCACAGACTGTACAGACACTGGGATTGACCAATGACCCCTGACCCCAAAGGCAAGAAAAGGAAAGCAAAAATTCTCCTGGTCCCTGTGAAATCAGATTGACAATAAGTTTAAAACCCGAGAGTGAGATATAAAAGGAGAAAAGAGAGATTATGATGTTTGTAAAAACATTATTTAAACAGAAGGAAGTATTTGTGTTTATCTGTCTAAGTTGGTCAATGTGAATATATGTGTCTCTGTGTGGGTTTTTCTCTCTCTCGATCAGTGGGAGTGGATGTGCCTGGGTATGGATTTCTATGTGTGTGTGTGTGTGTGTGTGTGTGTGTGTGTGTGTGTGTGTGTATGTGTGTGTGTGTGTGTGTCTGTGTCTGTGTGTGTGTGTCTGTGTGTGTGTCTGTGTGTGTGTGTCTGTGTGTGTGTCTGTGTGTGTGTGTGTGTGTGTCTGTGTGTGTGTGTGTGTCTGTGTGTCTGTGTGTGTGTCTGTGTGTGTGTCTGTGTGTGTTTTTATCTGGCCGTGTTAGTCTATCTGTGTTTACTTGGCTGTCTTTGTGTCTCTGTCTGTTTGTGTTTCCAATTCTGGATGTGAGGGTGGGCGAGGACACTAAGGACACACTCTAATCTCTTATTAAAGATCTTTCATCTTAACAACTCCAATAAATATACAGAAATATCCTGCACAAAATATCAACCAGTTGTATCTTAATACTTGTCAGGACAAAAGTTCCCCTCTCAAACACGGCCTATGAATGGTTTATATGGGCTGATGATACAAAGATAGGTGGTACTGTAAGCTGTGAGGAGGGCACAAAGATACTGCATTGGCAGATGGACGGGTTAAGCGAGTGGGCAAGAAAGTGGCTGCTGGAATATCATGTGGAGAGATGTGAGGTTCTTCACTTTGGCCAAAAGAATAGAAACAGAGAATATTTTTCAAATGGTGAGAAACTATTAAATGTTGGTATTCAGAGGGATTTGGGTATCCTTGTACACAAATAACAGAAAGTTAACATGGAGGTACAGCAAGTGGAGTGTTGGCCTTTATTGCAAGGAGGTTAGAGTGCAAGAGTGAGGAAGTCTTGCTGTAATGGGACAGGGTTTGGTGAGCCCACACCTGGAGTACTGTGTACAGTCCTGGTCTCAGTACTGAAGGAAGGATATACTTGTCTTAGAGGTGAGGAGGAGAGGGAGGGAGATACAGGGTAAGGGGGAGAAAGAGAGAGAGGGGTGGGTGAGGGGGAGAAAGAGAGAGAGAGAGATACCGGATGATGGAGAAGGCAAGAAATAAAAAGTCCCAAAGGTGCTGCACAGGGTCCATTAAAAAGCAAAATCTGACACCAAACCCATATAAATTGAGATTAAAAGCTCGATCAAAGAGGTTAGTTTTAAGGAACATCTTGAAGCAAGTATGAGAGGTCGAGAGGCGGAGAGGTTTAGGGAAGGAATTCCCCAGTATTAACAGGCAGTGACATTAATTCCTGATTGTCGGTCGAGATTTGTTAGGAAAGGCTATTAATGTTTACGCTGCCGAGACAGCTCAATGTGGATAAGGAGCAAATCAGCCAAGACCTGAGTGAATGGCGGGACAGGTTTGAGGGGCCGAATGGCCTTCTCCGTCTTCCTAAGGGCTTTAATAATATCACTGCCAATGCATTTCTGTTTGAAAAAGGAAGTGATGTGAATCCTTTATAAAATAATAGTTTGTCCCCAGCTGAGGTGTTGTGTCCAATTCTGGGACCACACTTTAGGAAGTACATGGAGGCTTTGGTGAATGTACAGAAGAGATTTACTAGAACGGTTCCTGGATGAGATTATTACAGTTACACTGATGGACTGGAGAAGCTGGGCTTGTTCTCCTTAGAGCAGAGAAGATTAAAAGGAGATTTCCCTTTCGTGAAACCATGTTGACATTATTTGATTGCACTATGTCATATTTCTCAAGCGTGTGCAGGTACTGAGGGACCTGGAGGATCACGACCAGTGATCTTTGAAGGCGATAGGATATATTAAGAGAGTAATTCATAAGACGTATGCGATCTTAGTCTTCAGAGAGACAAAGAGAGAGAGGGAGGGAGCGACGCGCAGAAAGATGGAGGGAGAGACAGGGAGAGACAGGCAGATTTGAGGAGAGATTTTACATCTAACCGTGTTAAAAAAATATCAGAAAGATCAAAATCTGAAAAATATGGCCACACACAACAACTGAAGTCACACACCATCCTCACTTGGAACTATATTGCACTTCCTTCACTGTCACTGTGTCAAAAATTTGGAACACCCTCCCTAACAGCACTGCGGCTGTACCTACCCGCCATGGAGTGCAGTGGTACAAGAACATGGCTCACCACCACCCTCTCAAAAGGGCAATTAGGGATGGGTAATAGATGTTGGCCTTGCCACTGACACACATGTCACTTGAATCAAATTAATTTTAAAAACACAGAAAATTGACACTAAGCCACTTCAGAACTGTCACAATATTAAACAACGGGCTTGGGGGAATTCCTGAACAGTCAGATTGATAGACTCAGGGCCTGGGGGAAACTCTGAATTGTCACAACTTTAAAGATAGGTCCTGGAGGAAATACTGAACTGTGACAACTGTAAACGTAGGCCCTGGGGGAAATACTGAACTGTCACAACTGTAAACACAGGGACTGGGGGAAATACTGAACTGTCACAACTTTAAAGATAGGTCCTGGAGGAAATACTGAGCTGTCACAACTGTAAACACAGGGACTGGGGGAAATACTGAGCTGTCACAACTTTAAACATAGGGACTGGGGGAAATACTGAACTGTCACAACTGTAAATACAGGGACTTGGGGAAATACTGAGCTGTCACAACTTTAAACACAGGGACTGGGTGTAATACTGAACTGTCACAACTGTAAACACAGGGACTGGTGGAAATACTGAGCTGTCACAACTTTAAACACAGTGACTGGGGGAAATACTGAACTGTCACAAATTTAAACACAGGACCTGAAGGAAATACTGAGCTGTCACAAATTTAAACACAGGACATGGAGGAAATACTGAGCTGTCACAAATTTAAACACAGGACATGGAGGAAATACTGAGCTGTCACAAATTTAAACACAGGACCTGGAGGAAATACTGAGCTGTCACAAATTTAAACACAGGACCTGGAGGAAATACTGAGCTGTCACAAATTTAAACACAGGACCTGGAGGAAATACTGAGCTGTCACAAATTTAAACACAGGACATGGAGGAAATACTGAGCTGTCACAAATTTAAACACAGGACCTGGAGGAAATACTGAACTGTCACAACTGTAAACACAGGGCCTGGAGGAAACACTGAGCTGTCACAGCTGTAAACACAGGACCTGGAGGAAATACTGAGCTGTCACAAATTTAAACACAGGTCCTGGATGAAATACTGAGCTGTCATAACTTTAAACAAGGATCCTGGAGGAAATACTGAACTGTCACAACTTTAAACACAGGGCCTTGAGAAAATACTTAGATGTCACAACTGTAAACACAGGTCCTGGATGAAATACGGAGCTGTCACAAATTTAAACAAAGGTCCTGGATGAAATACTGAGCTGTCATAACTTTAAAAAAGGGTCCTGGGGGAAATACTAAACTGTCACAACTTTAAACACAGGGCCGTGAGAAAATACTTAGCTGTCACAACTGTAAACACAGGGCCTTGAGAAAATACTGAGCTGTCACAAATTTAAATACAGGTCCTGGATGAAATACTGAGCTGTCATATCTTTAAGACCGCAATTGTTGACAACGCGATCGGTAGGTGGCGCTGTTTTGGCACATGCGCAAATACAGCATGTGCCACGAAAACGTCACAACTTGCGACTGTGGCAGCTGCCAGGACGAAAGATGGCGCTGCTCAAAGAATCACAGAGATGAAACCTGAAAAACACGTGGCAGAATTCAATGGCCGGAGTGAGAGAGTGGAGCGGGCCGGGGAGAGCTGCGCGGGGGCCGGGGACAGCATCGCGGGGAGACCAGCGATGGCGGTGCCGGCGGGCGAGGGGGGGGAGGGAGAGGAAGAGGGAGGGGGGAGAAAGAGGGAGGGGGAGGGGGGAGAAAGAGGGAGAGGGAGGGGTGGAGAAAGAGGGAGAGGGAGGGGGGAGAAAGAGGGAGAGGGAGGGGGAGAAAGAGGGAGAGGGAGGGGGAAAGAGGGAGGGGGAGGGGGTAGAAAGAGGGAGAGGGAGGGGGAGAAAGCAGGAGAGGGAGGGGGAGAAAGAGGGAGAGGGAGGGGGAAAGAGGACGGGGAGGGGGGAGAAAGAGGGAGAGGGAGGGGGAGAAAGAGGGAGGGGAGAAAGAGGGAGAGGGGAGAAAGAGGGAGAGGGTCGGGGAAGAAAGAGGGAGAGGGGGAGAAAGAGGGAGGGGGAGGTGAGAAAGAGGGAGAGGGAGGGGAGAAAGAGGGAGGGGGAGAGTGGGAGAAAGAGGGAGAGGGGGAGAAATAGGGAGAGGGGGAGAGAAAGAGGGAGAGGGGGAGGGGGAGAGAAAGGGGGGAGGGGGAGGGGGAGAGAAAGAGGGAGAGGGGGAGTGAAAGAGGAAGGGGGAGAGGGGGAGTGAAAGAGGGAGAGGGGGAGAGAAAGAGGGGGAGGGGGAGAGAAAGGGGGAGAAAGAGGGAGAGGGAGGGGTAAGGAAGGGGGGAGGGAGAAAGCTGGGGGAGAGGGAGGAAGGGGAGAGAATGGGGGGGAGCAGCGGAACGGAAGAGGAGTGCCTTTTTCAGTGCATGCGCCATAAACACAACAGCAAAAGACTTACTGGCCAGTGCCTGGACCCGGTGACACCAAGGTCTTCACACGCTCGCTCCCCGCGGCTCTCTGAGGCCTCTCGCTTCCGGCCCTCTCCATTCAGCCGTTCCCTCCAGCTGCGGATGCCCAATCCAGTTGCTTTCTCCCCTACCCAGTTGCTTTCTCTACTTCTCCACAGTTCTTCAGGCATTGCAACTGTTTGGTCCCTGCATTTTGCATACTCCCTCTCCCCACCCCTCCCCGCTCTCCCCACCCCTCCCCCTCTTCACCCACCCCTCCCCCTACCCCACCCCCACTATAGTTGAATATCTGAAGTGCAGTTGCAAAGTCGGGGAAATAGCATGCAAAACAAAACCTCAACAATTCTGTGTTTAATTATTGAAAAGTTTTATTAAGTTCATTAAGTATCCGAGGAACTGCTGTGCATGGATACATGAGTGTTGTGTCCAGCATTCCCGTTAGACAGACAGGCCGAGTCTCTGCTATGCACAGCTAAAGAGATTGTTCCTGGAGAGCCTTGTGGTGAATAAACGCTTGGCTCTCGATTCCACTACTGTATTGTCCATGTAAAGAAGGCAAAGTCACAAGAGTCTGAGCTCAGTCTATTCTTGGTGAATGTTCCCCAAGCGTACTCCAATGTGCATTCCCAATTCATCCATAAATGCAATGTTCCTTTCCACATCGTGACGAGCTCCGCAGCATGATCCAGTTGCCTTCGTTGCTTGAATGCTGACCTTAAGTCTCAAGGATTGTTTTCTCGACGGCATGTTTTACATGGATAGAAGAAAAGCAAATCAGAGTCAGAGCTTGCCTCCCTGCATCCACTGAAATTACTGTTGTGCACACCTTTTTAAGTTCTGCAGTGAAGGCACCAATTGATAACGTCGCCAATGAAGCACTTATTACCCACCTCAGATGCAGGAATCAGCACATCCTTGCGTCCTCTCCCGCACTGCCACCTTTGCTTGAATGCCGTCCTTAAGTGTCAAGGATTGTTTTCTCAAGGGCACGTTTTACATGAAAGAAAATAAGGAAAGTACATCAGTGTCAGAGCTTCCCTCCCTCCAATGAAATTACTGTTGAGCATGCTTTGTGTTCTGCGGTAAAGGCATGTACTGATAACACCGCCAATGAATCACTTAGTACCCACCTCAGCTGTAGGAGGCAGGATGATGTTACTGCCCCTATCTCGTGATGGTTCAATGCTGCTCTCAGGAAAAACATGAATGATGTGAGGGTGCTGGAAAAGAAGCACATTTCTTTTGGGCTATGAACATAAAGCTGGCCATTTAGCCCAGCAGTTCCCTGCCAGTGGTTATGTTACTCGTGCGTCTTTCCATCCATTCCCATTTAATCCTGCCTACGACTATCACCAGTTGTGTTCACAGCAAGAGCATTCACATTTCTGCTACCACTGGACACGGCAT
The DNA here is from genome assembly GCF_036365525.1 of Heterodontus francisci. Lineage (NCBI taxonomy): Eukaryota > Metazoa > Chordata > Chondrichthyes > Heterodontiformes > Heterodontidae > Heterodontus > Heterodontus francisci. Next base: position 4,423,921 of record NW_027140606.1, on the reverse strand, counting down.
GCTTGTTTCTTTTAGTGCTCAGTCTCTTCTTGCTGGATGTTCCCCAAGTGCTTGACCCCTTTGGACGCCCTCTCTGCTTGACAGGCAGCAACTGATAATTGCGGAGTCTCACAAGGCTCTGCATGGTTGTTTCAACGTCGGATGGGGAAACAGGTGGCTGTGTGTCCATGAGCACTGCCCTGATGGGTGTCGGAGCAGGTAACTGTGTGCCCATGAGCACTGCCCTGATGGGTGTAGGAGCAGGTAACTGTGTGCCCATGAGCACTGCCCTGATGGGTGTAGGAGCAGGTGACTGTGTAACTGAGCAGCAAGGAGAGGGTACCGCAGGTAGGGGAAGTGGAGATTTGAACAGGCAGGCATATGTATGGTCCATCAGATCATTAGGCCAGGGGATGAGACGCTCAGGATCCAGGGTTTGTGACACGTGACTGATGTCCAGCACGCGGCCACCTCCATCCGAAGGTGCTTCCGGGCAATTGTTGGGCATAGTAAATGGCTCCATCTCATCAGCCAGTCCTGGCTGCCAGCGGAGAGTCTGTTTCCGCAGCCAGTCCAGTCTCCTCATGAATGCTGCCGTTCCACTCTGCAGAACGGCCTGTTGTAGCTGGTACAATTGATCTGAAAGCAAGCGGTAGTTTTCATTGTGGCTGAGGGGCCTTGGCTGTTCCTCTGCAATCACAATGGCAGCAGCCATGCCTGTCATCGTTGGTGTCTGAGATGCATGCCAGCGACAATTGGAAGCGAGCCTGTCCAAAGGCAGACCCAGATGCCTCTGCACAACAACAGCATGTTTGCCAGGCAGCGAAGTCTGAATGGAGAAGATGCAGCTGCAGGTAGCCGGGCCATCATGTATCTACAGTGTGTACTGTTTGGCGCCAGAAATCACAGTCACTGTGCCTTCATCCTGCGCCATGCGGTGGCCCAGACAATGGAAATGTTTTCCGAGCAACTCACAACAGGGACTGGAGAACATGCGGTGGCCCAGACAATGGAAATGTTTTCAGAGCAACTCACAACATGGACTGGAGAACATGCGGTGGCCCAGACAATGGAAATGTTTTCAGAGCAACTGACAAAGGCAGAGCAACTTACCTTGGAACAATCTCCTGTGTCAAATAAAAATGAAGCACGTCTCCAAAACGAATAAATAATTCAGATAAAATGCGAGAAAATGCCCGACGAAACCTCCCCTCCTTCCACTTTCAAAAAGTCGCGCCGAAGTTTTGACGCATGCACAGAGGACAAACTGGCGCGTCGGCGAGGAAGACGAAATAACGCGATGACGTCAACTGCGCATGCGCACAACAGTGATGGCAGGCATTACCGCAGCGCATGCGCAGAGATGAAGAGACTGTGTGCGCATGCGCGTACCGCGTCGTCTGCGCAAAGCGGTCCTGGTAAGCCAGACCGCAGCGCATGCGCAGGGGGCATGAGACCGTCTGCGCATGTGCGCACCGCGGCGCATCCTGATGACGTGTACGATTAAGTAGCGTTGTCATGAATTACTTTGTTTTGTTTTTAGTGATGTCCACTAGAGAAGAAAATATCCTGGTATGGCCTACATGTGGCTCCTGATCCACAGCAATATGGTCGCCACTTAAGTGCTCTTTAAAATTGCCTATCTAATGACTCAGTGCAAGAGCAATTAGGGATGTGAAATAAATGCTAGCCGAGCCAATGATGCTCACATCCCACAAACGAATAAATATAATGTAGGCCAGACAAGGTAAGAGTAGCAGATTTCTTTCCCTAAAGGGACATCCGTGCACGAAATGAGTTTTAACATCACTCAAAAATGCTTCATGGTCACCATTACACTAATTTCTTTTTAATTCCAGGTTTATGAATTGAATTCAAATTTCACCATCTGCCTTGGGATTCGAACCCATGGCCCATGAGCATTAGCCTGAGCTCTGGATTACTAGTTCAGTGAGATTACCACTACGCCATACCTCCCCAAATTACTGTAAATCCTGTAAGAAAGAAGGTTTGTTTTTTGTCTTGTCCATCTTGAACTTTTGCTTATTTGTCTTATCTTTAATCAACGCTATAACTTCTTCGTATTTCTCCTCGAAGACCCATTTAACATCTTTATAAGACATGACTTTATTAATTTGCATTACATATTCTCGTGTAAATGCCTTTGGGTACATTAAGGTCGCCACACCCTCCTAAAGCGGGTTCCCTCTCAAAACCTGTGTTGGCCAGTCTCGCGATCCAGAGATCCTTCCATTCTTCCCAAAAGTGTTTGGAATGTGCCAAGTCTCAGAATGTAAGATTCGAGAAGATGGTGGTTGATAACCCCCTTCTAAGGTGAAAACAGATTTGGCAGCACAAAGCTTGTTGTGAATCGACTTAATTGAGATAAAGGCAAAGACAAGTTAGTTCAGTTTTAAGATAAACCATAGTCACAAGCTCAGGCAATAATTAACAGTCTAACACAGATCCTACCCATATTTGAGACTGGAAAACAGAGCGCATAACTCTTTTTCTTGCAGCGTTTGGTCTTCAAGTTTTTGGTAAGTCTAGCTTTCTCTGGTCTCCTGTTGTTCTCAAATTCTCTGCCGTACAGTGTCAAAGACAGGACTTCTTTTATCCTGGCAGCTTTCCAGTTAACTATCCCCTCTGCAAATCAGTGACTAGTTTTGTATTAAAGGATGTCTTTTTTAACCAACCAAGGATCATGATCTGATGGTTGCTAAACGTTCCAATTTTCACAAGTGTTGTGTTGATTACTTTACCCAATGCTCTTACATTTCTAGTTTCCTTATCTGAGTAAGAGACAAATCTAGATCGATGCTGTTTCCACTGTCTGCTCTCATGGTCTCACCCTTTTGCAAATAAGCATTTCAAAACATGACATAATCTCCCAGAATCCCTATAACTTGATATCTTGTCTCTACTGTGCCCTATTTCTCAAGTTTCCCCACTTTACCAGACTACAAGGAAGGGTTCTAATAAAGCTAAATGTTAGTTTATAACAAAATATCAATTGTTAGTTTATGATATCTAGATTTTAACAATTAGTACACTGGTTAGTAGATTGTAGTAACCTAATAATCCTACACAGATGAGTGATTGAGCGTTTTCAGTGCCTAATGTGCGGAGGCAGGGGCAGAGGACAAAGATGTTCGGGGGGTGAAAGTGGCGTCATTTCTGCTGAATCCAATATGAAGTCAGAAGCTCAGGTCAGGGATGAATAGGGATCGTATTTTACACAACATCATATTCAGCCTGATGCAACAGCTAAGAATGACGATGGAATCAATGGAAAGGGTTTGGAGTTTGTGGTAGAGCCAAAGGTGGATGCTTCGCTCTGCCCCATGTATAATTGGAGGAAATTGCAGCTCATGGGAAACAGACTGCTAGAGTCTGATAAAACAGAGGCAGTGGAGGGTCGAGAGAGACGATGGAGAGCTGGAAATGGGGGTTGTCAGCACCCATGTGGAAGCGAACCCCATATCTGTAGATATTGTCGCCAGCGGGCAGTGTGTAGATGCGGAAGAGGAGGGAGCAAGAATGGATTGATTCCAGAGGTAATAGTGCTAGTGTGGGAAGAGAGGCCATGGCTGGAGATGCTCTGGTTACAATCAGATCCGTAATATTGGAACCAGGCGGGGGCAGTTCCACTGAAAGTTACCAATGACAGAGGTATGGTCAGATCACGGATGGATTTGCTGCATGTTTGGAGCAGTGACTGGAGATGAGGAGTGGTGAGGACATGGAAAATTTTTAATCCATGGGAAGAATTATAAATTGAAGTACTTAGAGGACTGGGATCCAATGCAGGTCAGTTAGGCTGAAGATGTTGGCGAGCTGGACTTGACGAGGGTTGGACATGGAAGCAGGGATTTGGAGCAGTTGATAGTGAACGAATGTGGAATATGAGTCTCCGGTCAGAGGTGAACTAGAGGAAAGGAGTAAGGAGTTGGCAAAATTCTAATTTTCCCAGAGGCATTAACCACAGTAAAATAAACAGGTAAATATCTACAGTGAAATAGCAGAGAGAAGATTGTCTTTTATTCTTTCATGTGATGTGGGCTCTGCTGGAAAGCTCATCATTTGTTGTCTTTGACAACTTGCTGGGCCGTTTCAGACGTCAGTTAAGAGTCAGCCGCATTGCTCTGGGTCTGGAGCCACATGTAGGCCATACCAGGTAAGGATGTTAGATTTCCTTCCCAAAAGTATTTAGCGAAACAAATGGGTTTTTACAGCAATCGATGATTATTTCATGGCACATTTAAATAGAATAGTTTTCAATTGCAGACTTTTGTTAATTAATTGAATTTAAGTTACAGCAGCAGTCATGGTGGTATTTGAACCCTGTCCGCAAGCTTTTAGGTTTTGGGCTGTGGGCGAAGTCATTGGGGTCCTGGGTTGCTAGTCCACTGTTATTATGATTCCGTGACTGCCTCCCCAATGGACGTGTACAGTGTCTGTAACCTAATATCACCCACAATAGTTTTTAGGCTGCAAACCTGAATGTGGTCCCGAATCAAGGACTCAAATTTCATATTTTAATTGGGAAATGGCAGGAACAGAGTGAACCAGAATTGCTTTTGTCCCTGGATTCAGGGTACACTACAGGCAGATCAGCGACATTTAACAATAGAAAAGCCAGGAGTCAACAAGATTAAAACAATAATATGGAAAATGAATGTTACGCCTCTCATAATTGTAATATCCATCCAGTATATTATATTCAATGCGAGAAGTATAACAGGCAAGGCAGATGAACTTAGAGCTTGGCTTAGTAATTGGATCTATGATGTTGTTGCTATTACAGAGACTTGATTGAGGGAAGGACAGGATGGGCAGCTAAATGTTCCCGGATTTAGAAGCTACAGGCGGGAAAGAGGGGGATGTAAAAGGCGTGGGGGAGTTACATTACTTGTTCAGGAGAATATCACAGCTGTACTGCGGGAGGACACCTCGGAGGGGACGTGCAGCGAGGCAAATGGGTGGAGCTCAGGAATAGGAAGGGTGCAGTCACAATGTTGAGGGTTTTCTACAGGCCTCCCAACAGCCAGCAGGAGGTAGAGGAGCAGATATGTGGACAGATTTTGGAAAGATGTAAAGGTAACAGGGTTGCTGTGGTGGGTGATTTTAACTTCCCTTATACTGATTGGAACTTAGTTAGTGCTAGGGGCTTAGATGGGGCAGAATTTGTAAGGAGCATCCAGGACGGCTTCTTGAAACAGTATATAGATAGTACAGCTAGGGATCGGGCCATACTGGACCTGGTATTGGGGAATGAGCCTGGGCAGGTGGTCGAAGTTTCAGTGGGGGAGCATTTAGGGAACAGTGACCATAATTCCACAAGTTTTAAGATAATTGCGGATAAGGATAAGAGTAGTCCTCGGGTGAAGGTGCTAAATTGGGGGAAACTAATTATAACAATATTAGGCAGGAACTGAAGAATTTAGATTGGGGCGGCTATTTGAGGGTAAATCAACATCTGACATGTGGGAGTCTTTCAAACGTCAGTTAATAAGAATCCAGAACTAGAATGTTCCTGTGAGGAAGAAGGATAAGTTTGGAAAGTTTCGGGAACCTTGGATAACGAGGGATATTGTGAGCCTAGTCAAAATGAAGAAGGAAGCACTCATCAGGGCTGGAAGGCTAGGAGCAGACGAATCCCTTGAGGAATATAAAGACAGTAGAAAGGAACCTAAGCAAGGAGTCAGAAGGGCTAAGAAGGGGTCATGAAAAGTCATTGGCAAACAGGATTAAGGAAAATCCCAAGGCTATTTATACATATATAAAGAACAAGAGGGTAACTAGGGAAAGGGTTGGCCCGCTCAAGGACAGAGAAGGGAATCTATGTGTGGAGCCAGAGGAAATGGGCGAGGTACTGAATGAGTACATTGCATCAGTATTCACCAAAGAGAAGGACTTGGTGGATGATGAGCCTAGGGAAGGGAGTGTAGATAGTCTCAGTCATCTCATTATCAAAAAGGAGGAGGTGTTCGGTGTCTTGCAAAGTATTAAGGTAGATAAGTCCCCAGGGCCTGATGGGATCTACCCCATTATACTAAGGGAGGCAAGGGAAGAAATAGCTGGGGCCTTGACAGAAATCTTGCATTCTCATTGGCTACAGGTGAGGTCCCAGAGGGCTGGAGAATAGCCAATGTTGTTCCTTTGTTTAAGAAGGGTAGCAAGGATAATCCAGGAAATTATAGGCCGGTGAGCCTTACATCAGTGGGAGGGAAATTATTAGAGAGGATTCATCGGGACAGGATTTATTCCCATTTGGAACAAATGGACTTATTAGCGAAAGGCAGCATGGTTTTGTGAAGGGGAGGTCGTGTCTTACTAATTTGAGTGCGTTTTTTGAAGAAACGACAAAGCTGATTAATGAAGAATGGGCAGTGGATGTTATCTATATGGACTTTAGTGAAGCCTTTGACAAGGTCCCTCATGGCAGACTGGCACAAAAGGTGAAGTCACACGGGATCAGAGGTGAGCTGGCAAGATGGATACAGAACTGGCTCTGTCATAGAAGACAGAGGGTAGCAGTGGAAGGGTGCTTTTCTGAATGGAGGGATGTGACTAGTGGTGTTCCACAGGGATCTTTGTAGTAAATATAAATGATTTGGAACTAAATCCCATTTCATATTCCATTCCCTACACTCGCCACAAGACAGAAAATACATTTTATATTCATAGCACAAAGCACAGAAATGATTTTAACTCTAAATATTAGATTATATTTCAGTGATAATCTGATCTATTACGGTGGAGCTTTGAGAGAGGGGACGGTAACTGCAATAAGATGGGGACACCAGCTGATGGAGCTGGCGAGACGGAGCAGTAACTGCAATGAGACAGGGACACCAGCAGATGCAGATGGTGGGAGGAGATTGTTGCTGTCGGGAGACCGGGACACCAGCAGTTTAACAGGGAGCCGAGCAGATGGAGATGGAGAGAGGGGGCAGTAATTGAAATCAGACTGGGAAACCAGCAGATTGAGATGGTAAGAGATCGCAAAACTGCCTTGAGACAGGGGCACCAGCAGATGGAGATGGTGAGAAGAGATACTTACTGTCGGGAGACAGGGGCGCCTGCAGATGGAGGTGGTGAGAGCCGACAGTAACTGCAGTGAGAGAGGGAGACCAGCAGATGTTGTCTTTGAGTTCGACAAATACCTGCAATGACGCATGGACAGCAGCAGATGGAGATGGTGCGATTGGGCAGTAACTGCAGTGGAACAGCGACACAAGCAGATGGCAATTGTGTGAGGGAGCAGTAACTGCAGTGAGACAGGGACACCAGCAGATGGCGAGGGAGAGAAGGGGCAGTAACTGTATTGAGACAGGGACACCAGCAGATGGAGATGATGAGAGAGGGAAAAAGCTGCAGTGAGACAGGGACACCAGCAGATGGAGATGGTGATGGTATATACATTTATGAGTAGCCTTGATAGGATAGGTTGGAAGAAACTTTTTTCACTTAGTAGAGGCGTCAATAACCAGGGGTTATAAATTTAAGGTAAGGGGCAGGATGTTTAGTGGGGATTTGAAGAAAAGAAATTTCACCCAGAGGGTGGTTGTGATCTGGAACACTGCCTGAAAGAGTGGGAGCGGTAGGAGCCCTCACAACATCTGAGAAGTATTTAGATGATCGCTTGAAATGCCATAGCATACAAGGCTGCGGGCCAAGTGCTGGAAAATGGGATTAGAATAGATGGGTGCTTGATGGCCAGCACAGATACGATGGGCTGAAGGACCTGTTTCTGAGCTCTATAACTCTATGACTGCAAGACAGTATCTTGGGTTTTATTAATAGGTGGCCTAGAGTATGAGAGCAGGAAAGGTATATTGAACTTGTATAAGACACTAGTTCAGCTTCAGCTTTAGTATTGTGTCCAATTCTCGGTGCCACACTTGAAGAAAGATGTGAGGGCATTGGAGACAGTGCACGAGAATTCACGACAATGGCTCCAGGGTTGAGGAATTTCAGTTCTGAAGATAGATTGAAGAAGTTAGGGCTGTTTTCCTTGGAGAACAGAAGGCTGAGATGTGACTTAATAGAGCTGTTTAAAATCATGAGAGGTCTGTAAAGAGTAGATAGAGAGAAACAGTTCCCACTCGTGAAAGGATCGGGAACGAGAGTCCAAAAATTTAAATAATTTGGTAAGAGAAGCAAAAGTGACACAAAAAAAAGCTTTTTCACACAGCGAGTGGTTAAGGTCTGGAACACGCTGCCTGAGAAAGTGGTGGAGTATATTTCCATTGAAGAATTCAAAAGGAATTAGACAGGAAGAGGAAAGAAAATGAAAACTGTGCAGGGTCATAGAGAGAATGCAGGGGAATGGGACTGATGGAATCACTCTTTCAGAAAGCCAGTGCAGACATGATGAGCCGATTGGCATCCTTCGACACTGAAACAAATCTGTAAATCTGTGAATTTGTGAATAGGAGCATAGGAACATTAGGCCATTCAGCCCATCGAACCTGCTCCACCATTCAATACGATCATAGAAAAAAGAACAAAGAACAAAGAAAATTACATGGCTAATCATTCAATTTGACGTCTTTTGCACATGCGATCCTCTTATCCCTTTATGTTATTTGTATTTAGAAATCTTTCAATCTCTGCTTTAAAAATACTCAATGACTGAGCTTCCACAGCTCTCTGGAGTAGAGAATTCCAAAGATTCAGAACCCTCTGAGAATAGAAATTTCTCCTCATCTCTGTCCGAAGTGACTTCCCCCTTCCTTTGAGTTGTGTCCCCTGGTTCTAAACTCCATGTGCAGTCTCACCAAGCTTCGATACAATTGAAGCAAGACTTCACTACTCCTCCCGTGATAAAAGCTAACATACCAGTAGCCTTCCCAATTGCTGGCTGCACCTGCCTCTTAACTTTCAGTGACTTATTGACGAGGACACCCAGGTCCCTTTGTGCACCTACACTTTCTAATCTCTTACCATTTAAGAAATACTCTGCACATCTATTCCTTCTATCAAAATGGATAAACTCACCTCCTGACTCCATTCCTCCATTTCACTCCTGAGTGGCCAGGCAATCCCCACCTGCCATCAATGTCAACTGATCAAAAACACTGCTGTACATGTCCAGTCCTCACCAAGTCTCGCTGTGAGGCTCCTGCATAACAGGGGTCTTGAATAACACTGAGAGCTACTTCAGTGACAGCGTCGTCAGTTGCACAGAGTTTGCGATAATGCCCAACACACCTTTCCATCTGCTTTCCAGATTCAGTGATAATTTCCACTGTATTTATCTAAATGGAGCTGTTTTAGTTACTGCTGGCCCCATTGCTTTGTTAATTCCTTCATACACCCCTCTAGCATTCCTGGAGTCAGCAGCAGATTGTGTGTTGTTGCAGATTCAACCAGTATTTATTGGTGCAGTGCCGGCAGGCTGCTAAGAATTATTCCTGGCAGCTCTGAGAGGATCTAGCATTTTTTGTTGTTGTTGGCAATACGCTTGTAGTTCATGGAGGTTTTCATTTTAATTACAGTCACTGTCTCCATTTCAGTCCTATAAGTCTCAAAGCAGTCAGCCTTCCTCTGATCTCTTTTCCATACACAGTGAGTGCAGAGTAACAGATGGTGACGTTCAGATGATCCTATTTCGACACCACACTCAGAACTGTGGTGTTGTTCTCTGAAAGAGCCTCATAAAGAATGTTTCGGAACTCCTGGGAGAGTTTTGGTTCAGTGGTTCGGAAAATGTTGATCTTCTTTGATGGGTAAAGCTTCCTGGGATGAAGCTTGGCCTTGATACACACCAGGGAATTATCAGCGTCATCGTCAGCACATTGATATCTGCGAGTGATGAGGGCACTGTTGAGGGTGATAAGTCTTGTGATGATAAGATCTCGCCGGTGCCATGAAAATGTTCTCAGATGCTGTCAGCACATCATTTAGCACGGTTGATCTGAGTAGCTTTTTGTCACAAAGGGTCCGTGGTGTCAGTATAACTGTAATAAATTCTGTCCATTTCCGTTCGTCTTTCTATTCCCCTGGTACACTATTCACGTTGGTCAAGAGTCGGTACCCACCCTTTCGTTGAACTCCCCTTGAAGATACAGTCCCAGGGTTTTGGGAATACTCCTGATGGCAGCTTCAAGTGTCTCATCCAGTTGATCCTCGATGTCTGGGAGGGAGGCGAATTTTACAGCATAGATGCACATGGGATTAACTGGGCCCACACTTGCTGATAGGAGAAGATTACTAAGCCTCTCGAAGCCTCCAGCCACGAGTTCCAATCAAGGAAAGTAGTGTTTTTTTTTAAATTACTGTGAAACACACTTCATGCTCACATGTTGCCTCTTTGTACTTTCCAATGACTGAAGAACATGTAGTGTTTCTCATTAAAGTAACCTCCAGGAGCGAGCCTGTTTTCTTATATGTTACTTACTCCCCTGTTAATTGTTATCAAATGAAATAAAACAATTAACAGTAACTTTATACCCTGTGTATGAGCTGGCAATCCTGAGTAAACAATCACTGGGACTGTATTCCACTGTGTATCAGTTACCAAGTCGAAAGTGGTAACTAATTGTAACATAATTCCCCTTAAACTGTTATGAAACCCAATGTTAGAATTCGCAATAACTTTAGGTCATGTATATTAGTTATTAAGATGAATTCAACAATGGTGTATCGTGTCCGAGTAAACCAATATTTTTTTAAGTTCATTGCTGGCTAGGCCAGAATTTAATTCCCAAAATTAATTGACCTCGAGAAGGTGTTGGTGAGCTGTCTTCTTGAACCGCTGCAGTACATGTGGGGTAGGCACACCCACAGTGCTGTTCGGAAGAGAGTTCCAGAATTTTGACTCAGCGACAGTGAAGGAACAGTGATATAGTTCCAGGTCAGGATGGTGTGTAACTTGGAGGGAGACTTGCAGGTGGTGATGTTCCCATGCATTTGCTGCCCTTTTCCTTCTAGTTGGTAGAGGTCGCAGGTTTAGAAGGTGTTGTCTAAGGAGCCTTGGTGACGTTGCTGCAGTGCATCTTGTAGATGGTACACACTACTGCCACTGTGTGTCGGTGTTGGAGAGGGGAAATGTTGATGGATGGGGTACCAATCAAGTGGGCTACTTTGTCCTGGATGGTGTGGAACTTCTTGAATGTTGTTGGAGCTGCACCCATCCAGGCTAGTGGAGAGTATTCCATCACAGTCCTGACTTGTGCCTTGTTGATGGCGGACAGGCTTTGGCGAGTCAGGAGGTAAGTTACTCGCCACAGAAGTCCTAGCTTCTGACCTGCTCTTGCAGCCAGTTCAGTTTCTGGTCGATGGTAATCCCAGGATGTTGATAGTGGGGGATTCAGCGATCAGAAATTCATTGAATGTCAAGGTGACATGGTTATATTTTCTCTTGGTGGAGATGGCTTTTGCCTGGCACATGTGTGGCGTGAATGTTATTTGCCACTTATCAGCCCAAGCCTGGATATTGTCCAGGTCTTGCTGCATTTCTACACGGACTGCTTCAGTATGTGAGGAGTCACGAATGGTGCTGAACATTGTGCAATCATCAGCAAACATCCCCACTTCTGACCTTATGATTGGAGGAAGGTCATTGATTATGCTTAGGCCTAGGACACTACCTTAAGGAACTCCTGCAGTGATGCCCTGGAACTGAGATGATTGACACCTACCTTCTTTTGTGTCAGGTACAACTCCAACCAGGGAAGCGTTTCCCCCGATTCCCAGTGACTCCAGTTTAGCCAGAGCTCCTTGATGCCATCGGCCACCGAATGACGGCACAGTGACACAGTGGTTAGCACGGCAGCCTCACAACTCCAACCAGCCGGGTTCAGTTCTGGGTACTGCCACGGTGGAGGCTGCAAGTTCTCTCTGTGACTTTGTGGGTTTTCTCTGGGTGCTATGTTTTCCTTCCACATGCCAAAACTTGTGGGATTAAAGGTAAATTACCGATTATAAAAAGTACCCTGGAATAGGTAGGTAGAAGGAGAATTAAGGGATTAATGTAAGGTTAGTATAAAATGGGTGGTTGATGGTCGGCACGGACTCGGTGGGCCGAAGGTCCTGTTTTGGTGACTCGAGATGCTGCCTTGATGTCAAGGGCAGTCACTCTCATCTCATCTCTTGAGTTCTGCTCTTTTGTCCATGTTTGAACCAAGGATGTAATGAGGTCAGGAGCTGAGTGGCCCTGACGGAACCCAAACTGAGCATCACTCAGCAGCTTATTGCTAAGTAATTCCCGATTGATAGCACTGTCGATGACACCTTCCATCACTTTACTTATGATTGAGAGTAGACTGATGAGGCGGCAATTGTCCGGGTTGGACTTGTCCTGCTTTTTGTGTACAGGACAGAGCTGAGCAATTTTGCACATTGCCGGGTATATGCCAGTATTGTAACCTTATTTTCATGTGTACCAGTCATTTTGCAATTATGCCATTAACAGTAAGCTTATTCCCACTTGCATTGCATCTATCCTCGTACAATAATCTACTGCAATGTTATTCCCTGTTCATTAGTTATCAGGCACAATAAACAACTTATTGTAAACTTATGCTCTGTACATTAGTTATGAGGTCCAATTTTGTAATTAATGGTAACCCTCTTTCCCGTGTATTGGTTCGGGATCTCAATCTATCAATTAACCGCTGCTTGATTAGCTGTACACGAGTTATCAAGCACAATGCAACACTACTTGCAAATTTATTCCATTGTGTATCGGTTATCAAGGCCCATTTAAGAAATAATTGCAACTTTATTCCCTTGCATGTGGTTATGTAGCACAATATAACAATTTACTGTCTATCCTCTTTCCTGCATGTTCGTCATCGTGTCCACTTTAACACTTAACTGTAAATTTATTCCGAATTTTATTGCTTGTCAAGCCAAATTTAGCAATTACCTATCGTGTTGTACTCATGTTCAGTCATTATTTCGATCCGTATAAGAATTAACACCTTTCATTCGTGTATAACAATTGAACAATTAACCATGAAATGGTGCACCAGCTTATTCACCTTCCTTTGATCATAATCCAATATAACAATTCACTGTAGTTGTTTGACCCTTGCATAATTTATCATATCAAATATAAATAATGTATTTTCCCCGTGTATTGTTTAAGATGTTCAATTTTCTAATTAACTGTAACTCTGTTAAGCCGTTTATTAGCTATTGTGTCCAAATTAACAGGTGACTATAGCCTTATACCCCATACAAGGGTTATTATGAACAACTGAACAATTAACTAATGGCATTTGCCCCAGTGTATTTGTTATTTTCAATTGAAAAAAGGGACAGTAACTTTATACCTCTACATACAGTCTATCTGGCCAAATGTACTTATTAACTGTAATTTTTATACCCTGTACTAGTTATCAGGTCCAATTTAACAATTGGTGACAACGCTATTCCTTGTGAATTACTTCTCAGGTCAAATTAAATAATTAATTCTGACTTTGTTCCCCTGTGTATTGATTATTATGTCTGATTAAACAACTGACAATAACCCTATTCCCCTGTGTATGAGTTACCATGTGTAATTCTACTGCGACAAAATTCTGCATTGGTTACCATACCCAATTGAATATTTCATTTGCCAATCAATTTCCTGTATATTGTTATCAAACCCAATACATCAATGACGTTAAATTTAGGCACCAGTATAACAATTGCCATATCAGATTTAAATTGCGATATTTTTTTCCCTTAGGTGCTGTTAAATAAATATAATAACTGTAATATCCTTAAATGGTTCATTAGCTTCCATGTCCAATTTGGAATTGCAGTGATGTTTTTAACCCATATATTCTAATCCCGACCAATTAAATGAATGATTTTATTATCTCGTGCATTTGTTACATTGCGGCACAGTGGCGCAGTGGTTAGCACCGCAGCCTCACAGCTCCAGAGACCCGGTTTCGATTCCAGGTACTGCCTGTGTGGAGTTTGCAAGTTCTCCCTGTGTCTGCGTGGGTTTTCTTCGGGTGCTCCGGTTTCCTCCCACAAGCCAAAAGACTTGCAGGTTGATAGGTAAATTGGCCATTATAAATTGTCACTCGTATAGGTAGGTGGTCGGGAAATATAGGGACAGGTGGGGATATGGGATTGGTGTAGGATTAGTATAAATGGGTGGTTGATGTTCGGCACAGACTCGGTGGGTCGAAGGGCCTGTTTCAGTGCTGTATCTCCAATCTAATTAACGGCAACTATATATCCTGTGTACCAGAGATCTGGTTCAATATTACAATTACTTGTCCCTTTCTTCCCTTGTACATTGGTTATCATGTACACTTAAACAATTAATTGTAAATTACTCACCTGTGAATTATTATCAAACACAGTATAATAATTAACTGCAACTAGATAGCCTGTATATGAGTTATCAAGCCCAATTTAGCAAGAACTGGAACTTTATTTCACTGTGTATCAGTGATCAAGCCTAATTTGTCATTTGCCTGTAATTTTATTTCTTTGTGTATGAATTATCATGACCAATCTAACCATTAAACATAATTCCATTTTATCACAACAAACCTATGCCTGCTTTGTTATTTCCAAATTAACAAACAGCTGTAGTTTTTAACCCATACACCGGTTATCAAGAACCATTTAACAATTAACTAATTCAATTGGCTAATGTATTAGTTATAAGCATTTGAATAATTTACTTCCACTTTATTCTGCTGTGAATTGCCATAAAACCCAAATGAACTTCCAATGCAAATTTCTTCCCCTGTGTATTTTCTCAATTTCAATTTCATAACTAAATATAGTCTTTACACCATGATGTTTTTTAAAAATCAAGCCCAACACAGCAAGTGTGCTATCTATCATGTTCAATGTGATGAATAACTGCAACTTCATTTGAAATTGTTCACTTTGGCAGGAAGAATAAAGACAAAGCAGAGTATTACTTAAACGGAGAATGACTGCAGAAATCCAAGGTGCAGAGGGACCTCGGTGTTCTAGTGCAGGAGTCACAGAAAGGTAGTATGCAGGTAAAGCAAGCAATAAAGAAGGCTAATGGAATGCTATCCTTTATTACAAAGGAAATTTAAAATAAAAGTAAGAATGTTATGCTTCAGTTATACAAGGCATTGTTGAGACCACATCTCGAATATTGTCTGCAGTTTTGGTCTTCCTATTTAAGGCAAGATGTAAATGTGTTAGAGTCAGTTGAGAGGAGCTTTACTGGATAGATACCTGGAATAAGCGGGTTGCCTTATGAGTAAAGGTTTGGCAGACTAGGCTTGTTTTCACTAGAGTTTAGAAGAGTGAGGGGAGAATTGATTGAAGTACATAGGATCCTGAACGGCCTTGACAAGGAGGCTGTGGAAACAATGTTTCCTCTGTGGGCGAGACCAGACCTAGAACATCGAACATGGACCTAGGGGGCACTGTTTTAAAATTAGGGGTGCCCTTTTCGGACAGAGATGTGGAGATTTTTTTTTCTCGCAGAGCGTTGTGCAAGTTTGGAACTCTCTGCCTCAGAAGGTGTTGAAAGCGGGGTCATTGAATAATTTTAAGGCGGGGTAGATAAATTCTTGTTAGGCAAGAGAATCAAATGTTATCGCAGGTAGATGGGAGTGTGGATTTTGAGACACTAACAGAGCAGCCATGATCTTATTGAATGGTGGAGCAGGCTAGATGGGCCGAATGGTCTGTTTATGCTCCTAATTCATATATTCGTATGTTCATATTCCTCTGTGTATTGGTTATCATTTCCAATTTAACAATTAACTCAAACATTATTTCCATTAGTATGTCTTATCAACCCGATTGAACAATTAGATTTACCTTTATACTTCTGTGCATTCAGCATTATCTTCAATATATTAAATAATTTGTGCAGTTTTGTAAGTTGTGTACTTGTTATTAGGAACAGTGCAACAGTTAGCAATAACATTATAAACAGTGTATCCCTTATCAAATCTAATATAATAATTAACTGTAACTTTGTTGATCTGTGTATTAGTGATCCGCTCCAATTGTGCAATTAACTGTAAATGTATTATTCTGTGCATTAGTTATCAAGGATAATTTCACAATTAAGTGTAATTTAACTTCCATTAATAATATTTAATGAATTTTATTTAGGCATTAAAAGAAAAGTAAAATACTGTGGCTGTTGGAAATCTGAATTGAAAAAAATTCCAATGTGAGGTCATGCAGCTGAAACTTTAACTCAGTCTCTCTCTATATATTTGTGTTGCCAGGTATTCCATTGTCTCTCTGGCGCTTTCTGTTTTATATTTAAACCTGTGCATTGTCGATCTAAATGTTATCTCGAACGTTATTGCTATGAGAACTATTATCAAGCCTAACATAGAAAATAGCTTACTTCGTTCCATCAATATGGAACAACTAACTGCAAAATCATCCTCGAGGAACAGCATCTCATCTACCGATTAGGCACACTGCAGCCTGCCGGACTGAACATTGAGTTCAATAATTTCAGAGCATGACAGCCCCCCATTTTATTTTCATTTTTAGTTGTTTTTTCTTTCTTCCTTTTTCTTTTCTGCATTTATTACCCTTTTTTTGCATTTATTTCATTTCATCTTAGTTTGTTCAGTTTGCTTATCCACTGTCTTTTTTCAGGTTTGCACTTGCTGCTGTTCAATATTCAGTCCGTTAACACCTTTTCTGTACTAATGCTTTGTCTTTCAACACACCATTAACATATTGTTTGCCTTTGCTACATGACCTTTTGGTCAGCGATGTGGCCTTGTCCAATCCACACCTCATCCTTTGTTATCTCTTGCCCCACCCCACCTCACTTGCTTATAACCTGCGACATTTTTAATATTTGTCAGTTCCGAAGAAGGGTCACTGACCCGAAACGTTAACTTTGCTTCTCATGCCACGGATGCTGCCAGACCTGCTGAGTGGTTCCAGCATTTCTTGTTTTTATTTCAGATTTCCAGCATCCGCAGTATTTTGCTTTTATTTTATGCAAAATCATCGCTCTGTGTCTGCTTCTCAAGACCAATGTAGCGATGAAAATGAATATTTCATACTGCAGACAAATAGTTAGGTCGAATATAAAAATTAACTGCAGTTTATTCCCCTGAGTATTATTTCCATGAGAAATGTGACAATTAACTGTAAATTTCTCCATCTGCGCTTTGGCGTCATGAGAAATTTGATGATTAATCATCAGTTTATTGCTCTGGGTAGTTGTTGTCAAGCCGATGTTAAAGATGATTGTTAAAATGTCACTGACCCCCGAGGACAGCCGACTGACTCAACGGTATTTAACTCATGGAATCCAGGCAGAGAAAACTGTCTCCACTGAATGTACTAAACCAGGGGAGAACAGACCAACCCCTCCGTCTCGGTGTCACAAAACACAGGGGAGAGAGAGGCCCGAGCCCATTGCCCCCGCATGACTGACTCAAGGGGGGCAGCAGACTGACTCCACTGTGTCTGTATCATCGACCCCGGGGAGAGCAGACTGACACCACTGTGTCTGTATCACTGACCTGAGGAGAGCAGACTGACCCCACTCTGTCTGAATCATTGACCAGGGGAAAGCCGATAGACCCCATTGTGTCTGCAGCATTGAGCCCAGGGGGAGAGCAGACTGACTCCAATCGGTATGTATCACTGATCCCGGGGGAGAGCAGACTGACCCACTGTGTCTGGAACACTGACCCCAGGGAGAGCAGACTGTCCCCATTGTCTCTGTATCACTGATCCCCGGGAGAGCAGATTGACCTAAATGACTGTATCACTGGCTGCGGGGAGAACAGACTGAACCACTGTGTCTGTATCATTATTAAAGTATCTCCACAGCGAGACTGACTGAGTGGGTTTGTTATTATAGTATCGCCATAGGGAGAGTCACAGAGTGGGTCTGTTATAATAGTACCCCCACAGGGAGAGTCAATGAGTGGGTCTGTTATTATTCTATCTCCTCAGAATCACCGATGGGACTGTTCTTATGGGACCTGAACCGGGAGCGTCACAGAGTGGGTCTGTTATTATAGTATCTCCACGGGAAGAGTCAGTTTGTGGGTCTGTCACTATAGAATCTGAACATGGAGACTGTTCGGTTCTGTTCTTACAGAATCTCTGCAGGGAGACTCACTGAGTGCGTCAGTAATTATACTATCTCCACAGGGACAGTCACTGAGTAGGTGTATTTTTATAGTTTCTCAACAGGGAGAGACACTGAGTATGTCCGTTATGATCGTATCACCACAGGGAGAGTCACTGAATGTGTCTATTACCAAGGTACCAGAACAGGGAGAATAACTCAGTCTTCTTCTTTGGCCTCCTTGTCTCGAGAGACAATGTGAAGCAGCGCCTGGAGTGGCTATAAAGGCCAATTCTAGAGTGACAGACTCTTCCACAGGTGCTGCAGATAAAATTGGTTGCTGGGGCTTTGACACAATTGACACTCCCCTTGCGCTTCTGTCTTTTTTTCCTGCCAACTGCTAAGTATCTTCGACTCGCCACTCTTTAGCCCCGAAATTATGGTTGCCCGCCAGCTCTGGCGATCGCTGGCAACTGACTCCCACGACTTGTGATCAATGTCACAGGACTTCATGTCGTGTTTGCAGACATCTTTAAAGCGGAGACATAGACGGCCGGTGGGTCTGATACCAATGACGAGCTTACTGTACAATGTGTCCTTGGGGATCCTGCCATCTTTCATGTGGCTCACATGGCCAAGCCATCTCAAGCGCCGCTAATTCCGTAGGGTGTGTAAGCTGGGGATGTTGGCCGCCTCGAGGACTTCTGTGTTGGAGATACGGACCTGCCACCTGATGCCAAGGATTCTCCGGAGGCAGCGAAGATGAAATGAATTGGGACATCACTCTTGGCTGACATGCAGTGTCCTGGCCTCGCTGCCATAGAGCAAGGTACTGATGACATAGGCTTGGGATACAATCGGACTTGTGTGTTCCATGTCAGTGCGCCATTTTCCCACACTCCCTTGGCCAGTCTTGACATAGCAGTGGAAGCCTTTCCTATGCGCCTATTGATTTCTGCATCGAGAGACAGATTACTGGTGATAGTTGAGCCTAGGTAGGTGAACTCTTGAACCACTTCCAGAGCGTGGTCGCCGAAATTGATGGATGGAGCATTTCTGACGTCCTGCCCCATGATGTTCGTTTTCTTGAGGCTGATGGTTAGGCCAAATTCGTTGCAGGCAGCCGCAAACCTGTCGATGAGTCTCTGCAGACACTCTTCAGTGTGAAATGTTAATGCAGCATCGTCAGCAAAGAGGAGTTCCCTGATGAGGACTTTCCGTACTTTGTTCTTCTCTCTTAGCTGGGCAAGGTTCAGCAACCTGCGACCTCATCTTGTGTGGAGTAAAATTCCTTCTTTTGAAGACTTGAATGCATGTGAGAGAAACAGGGAGAAGAAGATCCCAAACGGTGTAGGTGCGAGAACACAGCCCTGTTTCAAGCCACTCAGGATAGGAAAGGGGTCTGATGTGGTGCCGCTATGCTGAATTGTGCCTTTCATATTGTCATGGAATGAGGTGATGATACTTAGTAGCTTTGGTGAACATCCGATCTTTTCTGGTAGTCTGAAGAGACCACATCAGCTGACGAGGTCAAAGGCTTTGGTGAGATCAATGAAAGCAACGTAGAGGGGCATCTGCTGTTCACAGCATTTCTCCTGTAGCTGACGAAGGGAGAACAGCACGTCAATGGTGGATCTCTCTGCTCGAAAGCCACACTATGCCTCAAGGTAGACACACTCAGCCAGCTTCTGGAGCCTGTTTAAAGCGACATGAGCATAGACTTTCCCCACTATGCTGAGCAGGGAGATTCCACGGTCGTTGTTGCAGTCACCGCAGTCACCATTGTTCTTATAGATGGTGATGATATTGGCATCGCGCATGTCCTGTGGTACTGCTCCCTCATCCCAGCACAGGCAAAGCAGTTCATGCAGTGCTCAGAGTATAGCAGGCTTGGCACTCTTGATTATTTGAGGGGTAATGCCGTCCTTCCCAGGGGCTTTTCCGCTGGCTAGAGAATCAATGGCATGACTGAGTTCCGATTTTGTTGGCTGTACGTCCAGCTCATCCATGACTGGCAGAGACTGGTCTGCATTGAGGGCAGTCTCAGTGACAACATTTTCCCTGGAGTACAGTTCCAGGTAGTGGTCCACCCAGCGGTCCATTTGAGAGCGTTGGTCAGTGATTGTGTCCCCTGATTTCGATTTGAAGGAGACCTACTTCCTATTTAACAGCAGATTAACAGGTTGGATCATGTACTAATTTATCTCTACAGTATATTCCCACTGCTCCTGCTGGTTGACTATAAAGCTCTTGTTTCCTCCTTTCAGTTTGAGTCGATGTGATCTATAGACTGACATATTACTGAACAACTAGCATTTTGTTTCTGGTAAGCCACTTTCAGTCTGAACTTGAAAACGCATTAAATTCTACATGTGGCCGATCATGTCTGCTAAATGTTGATCATCTTTCAATGTCAGAGTAACAGCTGTATCATGTTTAGTGTAGCTAACCGTTATTCTTCACTGGGGATTACCTTACTCTGAGTATAGATCGAGTTATTTGTTGTAACTAATTGGCAGTGTAACTGCAGCTGCCAGTAAGATGTATCCCTTATTTTGCTTGTCCTTATTATTTTGGCACATACTTATAGTCAAAGAATACAGACCAATTGCCTAGCTAAGAATCAGGGAAATCAAAATAAAGTGATATCACCGCACTTCAGATCAGTTAAAACTGCCCAGTATCACAGTGACTTACCTCAAATTGAGCAATTTAATTCCAAGGCTGTTGCCAATGTGCCAGGCAGAAAGAAAGAAACTGATCCAAATTTGAGCTGAATTTGTTCACTGGTAAATTTTACAAAGGCTTTTCATCACCACAGGGACCTCACTAGAAATATCCTAGAGGTTCTAGAATTGAAAGACTAATCTCCAGGACTGCTGTGAGCAACCCAGGAGAAAAATCATAGGGGCATTAAATACAATTGTGCTTTTAAAATACTTTCTGTGAAAGCTTTTGTTTCCTAGTTATAAAAATATTGCACATGGGGAGGAAGGTTGTTTCACTGAAAAAAGAGTATCAACCAATCGAGTAATGAAGCATCAATTTGCTTTCTAATTGGCACAGGAAGGTGAAATACCATGGGGATGGCCATGTCGGGTGACCAATGGTGAGTGTGTGGCAGTGGGGCAGACCAATTGGAGGCAGTAGAGAAGTCCGAATATCTTGTGATGAATTATCCAGGAACATAGGCAATCAGTTAACAACCATTACCACACAGGCAGCCAGTACAAATTGCAAAATCAATGAATAGAGATCGGCGGACACTGCGAGACCACATCAGCACAAATCCTTGGAAAATGTTCCAACATTGAAAATCTCTTTCCATAACTCAAAAACTAAGGGCTAAATTTTACTCGACATCCGCGTCGGGAGTTGTGGCGGGAGAGCCCGGAAAATTCTTCCAGGAGCGGCCCGCCAAGACTCCCGCCTTATTTTAACTAGCGGTGGCAGGACCTCGGTGCGGCTCTCCCCATCCTCTCAGCAGCGCCACCCCAATTTGCATATGCTAAGCGTTACATACGTTGCCTGATTATGCATCACGCTGCTCTCACCTCCTCAGTTCCTCATTTTTCCCTGAACGGGCAACTGTCACGTGCCGTCCCATTCATGAATATGAGAAGCTGGCAGGACAGGACAATAGGCAGCAATTGGACACAGTGCAGGTAAGTCTCTGTCTATCAATGTGTCCACCCGCATACCAGAAGGGAGGTGGGAGGGGAGAAGTCAGTATCGGAGTCTGCACTCTGCATAGTGGAAGGGAGGTGGGTGGGAAATGGTGTTACTTAGGGCACAGCTCTGCATAGTTGAAGGGAGGTGGGTGGGGGAATGGTATTACTTGGGGCACAGCTCTGCATAGTTGAAGGGAGGTGGGTGGGGGAATGATATTACTTCGGGCACAGCTCTGCATAGTTGAAGGGTGGTGGGTGGGGAATGGCATTACTTAGGGCACAGCTCTGCATAGTTGAAGGGAGGTGGGTGGGGAATGGTATTACCTGGGGCATAGCTCTGCATAGTTGAAGGGAGGTGGGTGGGGGAATGATATTACTTGGGGCACAGCTCTGCAGAGTTGAAGGGAGGTGGGTGGGGGAATGATATTACTTGGGGCACATTTCTATACAGTTGAAGGGAGGTGGGTGGTGGATTGATATTGCTGGGGGCACAGCTCTGCAGAGTTGAAGGGAGGTGGGAGGGGGAATGATATTACTTGTGGTACAGCACTGCATATTTGTCGGGAGGTGGGTGGGGGAATGATATTACTTGGGGCACAGCTCTGTATAGTTGAAGGGAGGTGGGTGGGGGAATGATATTACGTGGGTCACAGCACTGCATAGCTGAAGGGAGGTGGGTCGGGGAATGGTATTACTTGGGGCACAGCTCTGTATAGTAGAAGGAAGGTGTGGGGGGAATGGTATTACCTGGGGCACAGCTCTGCAAAGTTGAAGGGAGGTGGGTGGGGGAATGATATTACTTGGGGCACAGCTCTGCAAAGTTGAAGGGAGGTGGGTGGGGGAATGATATTACTTGGGGCATATTTCTATACAGTTGAAGGGATGTGGGTGGTGGATTGATATTGCTGGGGGCACAGCTCTGCAGAGTTGAAGGGAGGTGGGTGCGGGAACGGTATTACTTGGGGCAGAGCTCTGCATCGCTGAAGGGATGTGGGTGGGGGAATGATATTACTTGGAGCACAGCTCTGCATAGCTGAAGGGAGGTGGGTGGGGGAATGATATTACTTGGAGCACAGCTCTGCATAGCTGAAGGGAGGTGGGTGGAGGAATGATATTACTTGGAGCACAGCTCTGCATAGCTGAAGGGAGGTGGGTGGGGGAATGGTATTACTTGGGGCACAGCTCTGCATAGCTGAAGGGAGGTGTGTGGGGAATGGTATTACTTAGGGCACAGCTCTGCATAGCTGAAGGGAGGTGTGTGGGGAATGGTATTACTTAGGGCACAGCACTGCATAGCAGAAGGGATGAGGTTGGCTGAATGGTATTACTGGGGGTACCGCTATGCATAGTTGAAGGGAAGTGAGTAGGGGAATGGTATTACTTTGAGCACAACTCTGCATAGTTGAAGGGAGGTGGGTGGGGGAATGTGATTACTTTGGGCACAACTCTGCATAGCTGAAGGGAGGTGGGTGGTGAATGGAATTACTTAGGGCACAACTCGGCATTGCTGAAGGGAGGTGTGTGGGGAATGGTATTACTTAGGGCACAGCTCTGCATAGCTGAAGGGAGGTAGGTGGAGAATGGTATCACATAGGGCACAACTCTGCATAGCTGAAGGGAGGTGGGTGTGGAATGGTATTACCTGGGGCACAGCTCTGCATAGCTGCAGGGAGGTGGGTGGGGAATGGTATTACTTGGTGCGACTTTCTGCATAGCTGAAGGAAGGTGGCTGGAGAATGGTATTACTTGGGGCACAGCTCTGCATAGCTGAAGGGAGGTGGGTGGGGATTGGTATTACAGGGGGTACAGCTATGCATAACTGAAGGCAGGTCGGTGGGGAATGGTATGAATGGGGGAACAGCTCTGCACAGTTGAAGCGAGTTGGGTGGGGGAATGATATTACTTAGGGCACAGCTCTGCATATTTGAAGGGAGGTGGATGGGGGAATGATATTACTGGGGGCACAGATCAGCAGAGTTGAAGGGAGGTGGGTGGGGGAATGGTATTAGTTGGGGCACAGCTATGGATAGTGGAAGGCAGGTGGGTGGGGGAATGATATTACTGGGGGCACAGATCAGCAGAGTTGAAGGGAGGTGGGTGGGGGAATTATATTACTTGGGACACAGCTCTGGATCGTGGAAGGTAGGTGGGTGGGGGAATGATGTTACTTGGGGCACAGATCTGCATAGCTGAAGGGAGTTCTGTGGGGAAAGGTATTACTTGGGGCACAGCTCTGCATAGCTGAAGGGAGTTGGGTGGGGAAAGGTATTACTTGGGGCACAGCTCTGCATAGCTGAAGGGAGTTGGGTGGGGAAAGGTATTACTGGGGGCACAGCTACGCATAGCTGAAGGGGAGTGGGTTGGGTAAGGTATTTCTTAGGGCACAGCTCTGCATAGCTGAAGGGAGGTGGGTGGGAATGGTATTACTTAGGGCACAGCTCTGCATAGCTGAAGGGAGGTGGGTCGGAATGGTATAACTGGGCGCACAGCTCTGCAGAGCTGAAGGGAGGTGGGTGGGGAATGGTATTACTTCGGGCACAGCACTGCACAGTTGGAGGGAGGTGGTTGGGGAATCATATTACTGGGGGCACAACTCTGCATAGCAGAAGGGGTGTGGGTTTGCTAAGGCATTACATTAGGCACAGCTCTGCATAGTTGAAGGGAATTGGGTGGGGAATGTTATTACTTAGGGCACAACTCTGCATAGGTGAAGGGTGGTGGGTGGGGAATGGTATTACATAGGGCACAGCTCTGCATAGCTGAAGGGGGGTGGGTTGGGTAAGGTATTACTTAGGGCCCAGCTCTGCATAGTTGAAGGGAAGTGGGTGGGGAATGGTATTACTTGGGCACAGCTCTGCATAGTTGAAGGGATGTGGGTGGGGAATGGTATTACTTGGGGCACAGCACTGCATAGCTGAAGGGAGGTGTGTGGGGAATGGTATTAGATAGGGCACAGCTCTGCATAGTTGAAGGGAGCTGGGTGGGGAATGGTATTACTTGGGGCACAGCACTGCATAGCTGAAGGGAGGTGTGTGGGGAATGGTATTAGATAGGGCACAGCTCTGCACAGTTGAAGGAAGCTGGCTGGGGAACGGTATTACTTTCGGCACAGCTCTGCATAGCTGAAGGGAGTTGGGTGGGGAATGGTATTAGATAGGGCACAGCTCTGCACAGCTGAATGGAGGTGGGTGGGGAATGGTATTACCTTGGTAACTTCTCTGTATAATTGCAGGGAGGTGGGTGGGGGAATGGTACTACATTGGGCACAGCTCTGCATAGTTGAAGGGATGTGGGAGAGGAAAGGTATGACCAAGGGCGCAGCTCTGCATAGTTGAAGGGAGGTAGGTGGGGAATGGTATTCCTTGGGGCACAGCTCTGCATAGCTGAATTGAGATGGTTGGGGAATGGTATTACCTAGGGCAAAGCTCTGCATAGCTGAAGGGAGGTGGGTGGGGGAATGGTTTTACTCGGGGCACAGCTCTGCAGAGCAAAAAGGAGGTGGGTGGGTGAATGGTATATTTTAGGGCACAGCTCTGCATAGCTGAAGGGAGGTGTGTTTGGAATGGTATTACTTAGGGCACAGCTCTGCATAGCTAAAGGCAGGTGGGTGGTGAATCGTATTACTGGTGGCACAGCTCTGCATCGATGAAGGGGAGTGGGTTGGGTAAGGTATTACTTAGGGCACAGTCTGCATAGTTGAAGGGAAGTGGGTGGGGGAAAGGTATTACTTGGGGCACATCTCTGCATAGTTGCAGGGAGGTGCTTGGGGAATGGATTACTGAGGGCAAAGCTCTGCGTAGTTGAAGGGAGGTGGTCGAGGAATGGTATTACTTAGGGCACTGCTCTGCAAGGCTGAAGGGAGGTGGATGGGGAATGGTATTACTTAATGCACAGCTCTGCATAGTTGAAGGGAGGTGGATGGGGAATGGTATTACTTAAGGCCCAGCTCTGCATAGTTGAAGGGAGGTGGGTGTGGAATGGTAATACTTAGGGCAAAGCTCTGCAAAGTTGAAGGGTGGTGGGTGGGTAATGATATTAATTGGGGCACAGCTCTGCGTAGTTGAAGGGAGTTGGCTGGGGAATAGTATTACCTCGGGCACAGCTCTGCATAGTTGAAGGGAGCTGTGTGGGGCATAGTATTACTTAGGGCACAGCTCTGCAAAGTTGAAGGGAAGTGGGTGGGGAACGGTATTACTTGGGGCACAGCTCTGCATAGTTGAAGGGAGGTGGGTGGGGAATGGTATTCATCAAGGCACAGCTCTGAAAATTTGAAGGGAAATGGGTGGGGAACGGTATCACTTGGGGCACAGCTCTGCGTAGCTGAAGGGAGGTGGGTGGGGAATGGTATTACTTGGGGCACAGCTCTGCATAGTTGAGGGAGGTGGGTGGGGAATGGTTTTACATAGGGCACAGCTCTGCATAGCTGAAGGAGAGTGGGTTGGGTAAGGTATTACGTAGGGCACAGTCTGCATAGTTGAGGGGAAGTGGATGGGGGAAAGGTATTACTTGGGGCACGGCTCTGCAAGGCTGAAGGGAGGTGGGTGGGGAATGGTATTACTTCAGGCACAGCTCTGCATAGTTGAAGGAATGTGGGTGGGGTATGGTATTACTTCGGGCACAGCTCTGCATAGCTGAAGTGAGGTGGGTGGGGAAAGGTATGACTTATGGCACAGCTCTGCATGGTTGAAGGGAGCTGGATGTGGGAATGGTATTACTAAGGTCACAGCTCTACATAGTTGAAGGGAGGTGGGTGGGGGAAAGCTTTTACTTAGGGCACATCTCTGCATAGCTGA
Organism: Heterodontus francisci; assembly: GCF_036365525.1. Lineage (NCBI taxonomy): Eukaryota > Metazoa > Chordata > Chondrichthyes > Heterodontiformes > Heterodontidae > Heterodontus > Heterodontus francisci. Next base: position 4,397,456 of record NW_027140606.1, on the reverse strand, counting down.
AGGGAGGTGGGTGGGGAATGGTATTAGTTAGGGCACAGCTCTGCATGTTTGAAGGGAGGTGGGTAGGGAATGTTATTACTTGGGACACAGCTCTGCGTAGTTGAAGGGAGTTGGCTGGGAAATAGTATTACTGGCGGCACAGCTCTTCATCGTTGAAGGGAGGTGGGTGGGGAATGGTGTCACATGGGGCACAGCCCTGCATAGCTTAAGGGAGGTGTGTGGGGAATGGTATTATTTCGTGCACATGTCTGCATAGCTGAAGGGAGGTGGGTGGGGAATGTTATTACTGGGGGAACAGCTCTGCATTACTGAAGGGATGTGGGTGGGGAATGATATTACTTAGGGCACAGCTCTGCGTAGCTGAAGTGATGTGGGTGCGGAATGGTATTACTTTGGGCACAGCTCTGCATGGCTGAAGTGAGGTGGGTGGGGAATGATATTACTTCGGGCCCCGCTCTGCATAGCTGAAGGGAGTTGGGTGGTGAATGGTATTACCTCGGTAACATCTCTGTATAGTTGAAGGGAGGTGGCTGGGGAATGGTGTTACTTAGGGCACCGCTCTGCATAGTTGAAGGGAAGCGGGATGGGAATGGCATTACCTGGGGCGCAGCTCTGCATAGTTGAAGCGAGGTGGGTGGGGGAATGGTATTTCAGAGGGCACAGCTCTGCATTGTTGAAGGGAGGTGGGTGGGGAATGGTATTATTTTGGGCACAGATCAGCATAGCTGAAGGGAGGTGTGTGGGGAATTATTTTAATTAGGGCACAGCTCTGCATAGCAGTCGGGAGGTGGGTGGGGAATGGTTTTACTTCGGGCAAAGCTCTGCATAGCTGAAGGGAGGAGGGTGGGGGAATGGTATTAATCGGGGCAAAGCCCTGCATAGATGAAGGGAGGTGTGTGGGGAATGGTATTACTTAGGGCCCAGCTCTGCATAGCTGAGGGGAGATGGGTGGGGAATGGTATTACTTACGGCACAGTTCTTCATAGCTGAAGGGAGGTTGGTATGGAATGGTATTACTTGGGGCACAGCTCTGCATCGCTGAATGGAGGTGAGTGGGGTAATGGTATTACTGGGGGCACTGCTCTGCACAGTTGAAGGGAGGTGGATGCGGAATAGTATTACTTCGGACTCATCTCTGCATAGTTGAAGGGAGGTGGATGCGGAATGGTATTACATGGGGCACAGCTCTGCAAAGCTGAAGAGAGGTGGGGGAGGGTGGTATGCTATTACTTGGGGCACAGCTCTGCATAGCTGAAGGGAGGTGCGTGGGGAATGGTATTACCTAGGGCTCAGCTCTGCATAGCTGAAGGGATGTGGGTGGGGAATGTTATTAATTAGCGCACAGCTCTGCATAGGTGAAAGGAGGTGGGTGGGGTAATGGCATTACCTGTGGCACAGCACTGCATAGCTGAAGGATGGCGGTTGGGGGAATGGTATTACCTAGGGCACAGCTGTGCAAAGCTGTGGGGAGGTGGGTGGGGGAATGGTATTACTTGGGGCACAGCTCTGCATAGTTGAAGGGAGGAGGGTGGCAAATTGAGCATCTTAGGGCACAACGCTGCATAGCTGTAGGGAGGTGGGTGGGGATTTGTATTACCTAGGGCACAGCTCTGCATAGCTGTAGGGAGGTGGGTGGGGATTGGTGTTACCTAGGGCACAGCTCTGCATAGCTGTAGGGAGGTTGGTGGGGAATGGTATTACCTAGGGCACAGCTCTGCATAGCTGAAGGGATGTCGGTGGGGGAATTGTATTACCGAGGGCACAGCTCTGCATAGCTGAAGTGAGGTGGGTGGGGAATGGTATGACCTAGGGCACGGCTCTGCATAGCTGAAGGGAGGTGGGTGGGGGAATGGTATTACCTAGGGCACTGATCTGCATAGCTGTAGGGATGTCGATGGGGGAATGGTATTACCTAGGGCACAGCTCTGCATATTTGAAGCGAGGCTGGTGGGGAATGGTATTACTTGGGGCACAGCTCTGCATAGTTGAAGGGAGGTGTGTGGGGGTAAGATCTTACTTACGGCACAGCTCTGCATTGTTGAAGGGAGGTAGGTGTGGAATGGTATTACTGAGGGCACAGCTCTGAAAAGTTTAAGGGAGGTGGTTGTGGAATACAAAGAACAAAGTAAATTACAGCACAGGAACAGGCCCTTCGGCCCTCCAAGCCTGCGCCGATCCAGATCCTCTATCTAAACATGAAGCCTATTTTCTAAGGGTCTGTATCTCTTTACTTCCTGCCCATTCATGTATCTGTCTAGATACATCTTAAAAGACGCTATCGTGCCCGAGTCTAGCATCTCCACTGGCAACGCTTTGCAGGCACCCACCACCCTCTGCATAAAGAACTTTCCATGCATATCCGCCCTAAACCTTACCCCTTTCACTTTGAACTCGTGACCCCTCGTAATTGAATAACCCACTCTGGGAAAAAGCTTCTTGCTGTCCACCCTGTCTATAACTCTCATGATTTTGTACACCTCAATCATGTCCCCCCTCAACCTCCGTCTTTCTAATGAAAATAATCCTAATCTGCTCAACCTCTCTTCATAGCTATCGCCCTCCATACCAGGCAACATCCTGGTGAACCTCCTCTGCACCCTCTCCAAAGCATCTACATCCTTTTGGTAATGTGGCCACCAGAACTGCACGCAGCATTCCAAATGTGGCCGAACCAAAGTCCTATACAACTGTAACATGACCTGCCAACTCTTGTACTCAATACCCCGTCCGATGAAGGAAAGCATGCTGTATGCCTTCTTGACCACTCTATTGACCTGCGTTGCCACCTTCAGGGAACAATGGACCTGAACACCCAAATCTCTCTGTACATCAATTTTCCCCAGGACATTTCCATTTACTGTATAATTCACTCTTGAATTGGATCTTCCAAAATGCATCACCTCGCATTTGCCCTGATTGAACTCCATCTGCCGTTTCTCTGCCCAACTTTCCTGTCGATCTAATTTCTGCTGTATTCTCTGACAGTCCCCTTCACTATCTGCTACTCGACCAATCTTAGTGTCGTCTGCAAACTTGCTAATCAGATCACCTATACTTTCCTCCATATCATTTATGTATATCACAAACAACAGTGGTCCCAGCACGGATGCCTGTGGAACACCACTGGTCACACGTCTCCATTTTGAGAAACTCCCTTCCACTGCTAATCTCTGTCTCCTGTTGCCTAGCCAGTTCTTTATCCATCTAGCTAGTACACCTTGGACACCATGCACCTTCACCTTTTAGATTTAGAGAGAGAGATACAGCACTGAAACAGGCCCTTCGGCCCACCGAGCCTGTGCCAACCATTAACCACCCATTTATAATAATCCTACTCTAATCCCATATTCCTACCACATCCTCACCTGTCACTATATTCCCCTACCACCTACCTATACTGGGGGCAATTTATAATGGCCAATTTGCCTATTAACCTGCAAGTCTTTTTTAGCTGTGGGAGGGAACCGGAGCACCCGGAGGAAACCCACGCAGACACAGGGAGAACTTGCAAACTCCACACAGGCAGTACCCAGAATTGAACCCGAGTCACTGGAGCTGAGAGGCTGCGGCGCTAACCACTGTGCCACTGTGCCGCCATGGTGAACCTGATCAAATGCCTTACTGAAGTCCATGTGTATGACATCTACAGCCCTTCCCTCATCAATCAACTTTGTCACTTCCTCAAAGAATTCTATTAAGTTGGTAAGACATGGCCTTCCCTGCACAAAACCATGTTGCCTATCACTGATAAGCCCATTTTCTTCCAAATGGGAATAGATCCTATTCCTCAGTAACTTCTCCAGCAGCTTCCCTACCACTGACGTCAGGCTCACCTGGATTATCCCTGCTACCCTTCTTAAAGAAGGGGACAGAATTTGCAGTTCTCCAGTCCTCCAGGACCTCACCCGTGTTTAAGGATGCTGCAAAGATATCTGTTAAGGCCCCAGCTATTTCCTCTCTCGCTTCCCTCAGTAACCTGGGATAGATCCCATCCGGACCTGGGGACTTGTCCACCTTAATGCCTTTTAGAATACTCAACACTTCCTCCCTCCTTATGCCGACTTGACCGAGAGTAATCAAACATCTGTTCCTAACCTCAACATCCGTCATGTCCCTCTCCTCGGTGAATGCCGATGCAAAGTACTCGTTTAGAATCTCACCCATTTTCTCTGACTCTACGCAAATCTTTCCTCCTTTGTCCTTGAGTGGGCCAATCCTTTCTCTAGTTACCCTCTTGCTCCTTATATATGAATAAAAGGCTTTGGGATTTTCCTTAACCCTGTTTGCTAAAGATATTTCATGCCCCCTTTTAGCCTTCTTAATTCCTCGTTTCAGATTGGTCCTACATTCCCGATATTCTTTCAAAGCTTCGTTTTTCTTCAGCCACCTAGACCTTATGTATCAAAAACAAGAAATGCTGGATTCACTCAGCAGGTCTGGCAGCATCTGTGGAAAGAGAAGCAGAGTTAACTCAGTTCCGAAGAAGGGTCACTGACCCGAAACGTTAACTCTGCTTCTCTTTCCACAGATGCTGCAAGACCTGCTGAGTAAATCCAGCATTTCTTGTTTTTGTTTCAGATTTCCAGCATCCGCAGTATTTTGCTTTTATTTTAGACCTTATGTATGCTTCCTTTTTCCTCTTGGATCGTCTCACAATTTCACCTATCATCCATGGTTCCCTAATCTTGCCATTTCTATCCCTCATTTTCACAGGAACATGTCTCTCCTGCACGCTAATCAACCTCTCTTTAAAAGCCTCCCACATATCACATGTGGATTTACCTTCAAGCAGCTGCTCCCAATCTACATTCCCCAGCTCCTGCCGACTTTTGGTATAGTTGGCCTTCCCCCAATTTAGCACTCTTCCTTTGGTACCAGTCACGTCTTTGTCCATGAATATTTTAAAGCTTACAGAATTGTGATCACTATTCCCAAAGTAGTCACATAAGATTCCATCCACCACGTTCTTGCCCACTCACTAAGTCTGTCCAAATCCCCTTGAAGCCGCTTTGCATCTTCTTTACAACACATTTTCCCACCTAGTTTTGTCTCAGGCATGAACATTTGGACCCCACATCCAAATCATTGATAAATATTAAAAAAGCACCGAAACCGGGTGACCCACAGACGCCCAGTGGGAGGGGAGCATATTTAAAAAAGCATGATGTTCGACAAAGAGTCAAGCTCCCTCTGCACTTTCCCCATCAAACACTCCCAGGGCAGGAACAGCACGGGGTTGGCTCCTCTGTGATTGGGAATACTGAGTGCCTCAACGAGGTGTAGCTAACATTGCTGCAGTCAATTGCTGGAGGTGCTGCTGGAGAGGGAGAGCTGAGGAGGGAACTGCAAAAACCTTTCAACAACTTTTGCTGCAGTGGAAAGAATTTGGAATAAGGCTGTATTTCGAGGTGTGTGTTGAGCACCAGACTCTTACTTCATTTGGACTGTTGTGGGAGGTGGAAGAGGCCAGAAGAACAAGGGGTGGGGGCTGTACAATTCTGCAGGGAGCTGTGCAGTTGCACTAATGTTGCAGGAAAGCTCCCTCCCCTCCCCAATTGCACAGTCTGAGTCAGCTGAAGCTGCCTGGCTACAGAGACACAAGGATCGAACTGGAGCCTGGGCAGCTTTCGGCTGACCCAGGTGAAGAACCCTCCCACAACCAGAAGACCACAAGTCTTTACAGTGCTCTGAGTACCACCCTTTAAGGAAAAAGAAGCAAAGTCATCGCTTGCAGCCTGTCTTTCCCCTTTCCTGTATACCCTCAGCCTCTCTCCAAACCTCCTAGTTGGTTCCTTTGTTTGTTTGTTTGTTTGCTTGCCTGCAATTTGGGGGTGGGTTTGGCTCTTGAGCCACGGCAAGCCCATCATCACCGGTGGCGGGGCCTTCTCATACCTATTCGGCTGCTGCCTCTGTGGCCGCCCGTGTAACCCCGTCACCTTTTAAATTAATTGCTTCGTGCCATGGGGTAAAGAGCTATCTCCACCCCAATATGTCTATAGAGGCCTGTGGAAAGGCAATGGCCAAGGTTGTCGGCCGTCGGCCATTGTGGCATCTTCAAAAATGTGCGGGAAGGCTGTGTTCTTCCTGAAGACCGAGCGGGCCGTGTCCCAGGCCCTGAATAAAGGGTTCACTGTGGGTGGGACTTTCCTGCAGGTGGACACTCTGGGGGCCACTGCGCAGCGGATATTGTTATCAAACGTCCCGCCCTTTATTCCCAGTGAACTCCTCCTTCTCCACCTGCACCTTCTGGGGGAGGTGAGGTCGGGGATCACCCCAGTTCGGCTTAGTCTTCGGGAGCACAGCCTCCAACATGTCTACTCCTTCCGCCGCCAGGTATTTATGCAGCGGCGTGGGAGGAGGACACGGAAGGCCAATTTCAAGTGGAGTTCCAGGGGACGGCCTACCGCGTCTTTTGGACCTCGGAAGGGGCGCGCTGCCATGTCTGCAAGGGGATGGGGCATGTTCGTAAATACTGCCCCAACCTCCCGGCCGCCAGCTCCACCTCGGCGGCCCAGGGTCCTCCCACTCCCCCCACACATCCAACAGACACTCAGTCGGTTCCAGAGGCTGTGGTTTTCACAGCCTCCAGTGGGGAGTAGAGTGCCCGTCCGAGTGGAAGGAAGATGCGGAGGCAAAAGAAACATCAAGAGGCGCGTCCCCTGGACACAATGAAACAACCCGTGCCTGAGCTCAGCCCAAAGCCCGTTCTCACGGAATCCACCTGTCCCAGGGCTGGGCTCAGGTCCAGGGTGATTAAAATGAGGGAGGGTGCGGAGGCGGAGGACTCTGATGACATGGAGGTCTCTGAGCCTCTGCGCCCCAGTGGGAAAAAGAGGAGAAGGCAACCCTCCACAGAGGTAATGAGGGGCCCTGAGGCGCAGGGCCCATCTGTTGGAGGGGAGCTGTCTCCTGTTTCGGGTCCCCAGGTTTCCGCTACCGCCACCACCAAGGCGACAATGTCCAGGCAGGAGCACCCTATTCCTCAGGATGGAGTGGAGGTGAAGGCCCCTGTACTTGAGGCCCCTCCTGAAGGAGTAAGTGGGGCCCTGCTTGTGGTGAGGGAGCCTGGGGACGCCGCCCATTCTGCCACTGATACTTTCTGCCACTGCTACTGGGTCGGGTGCCCTGAGTGCCAGTGTCCACCACCAACCAGGAGACACCCGACCCGGTTATAACTGAGAATGCTGCCCCATATGCTGGGCCTGTGGGTGCTGGCAGAGCGGAAGATGGCCTCCTCTCTCTGCCTCTGGTCTCGGCTCCAGCTGGATTTCCGGACCCGGGAACCTCTGTCTCCCCTGGACCACTCATTGGCCTGGGGACGGAGGTGGAGGGGGTTCCTGAACTGCTGGCGCCAACAGGCTCCAGTTTCACAGTAGAACCCAGAGAGGACTCCTCCACCATCGATCCTGGGGGTGGGATCGTGACGGAGGCAGGACCAGCTGGCGCGGCCGGGACGTCCGCCCCACAGTGTGTGGTGGATGTGTCGGCCGCTGGCGGTGACGACCCAGAGGAGGATGGGAATTCGGTGTGGGGCACGAAGGATGACCTTGATTCCATCGCCAGTGAGGTGGTGGAGTCCCTCGTGCCTCCCACCGAGTTTCCTTTCATCCCCACATCGGAACTCCGGGATTACCTCGCAGTTTGCAGGCGTTGTCGTAATGAAGTTCAGCTGGCCCTCAGCCGTGGGTCGAATCTGGCGCTGATCATCCAGTCCATCCATGCCGCCCTTAAGAAAGTGGACAAGCACGCGGGCATGAAACTGTTTGAGAGGTGCCGTTTTAATGTATTCCTCAATGGGTTGCTGGGGGAGTGGAGGGCCAAGTGCACTACCACTCCCTCCTCACTGTGAGCTGTTGGTGACGGGTTTTAATTACCTTTGACATGACGATAACCATAGCCAGCCTCAACATCAACGGCAGCAGGGTGTCTCACCGCAGATTTCACAATCTCTCAGTCCTCAGGGAAGGGAGGTACGCGGTGAGCTTTCTGCAGGAAACCCACAGCATTCCAGGAGACGAAGCCACCTGGCTCCTGGAGTGGCAGGGTGGGGTCTACATGTGTCACCTCACCCCTATTTCTAGTGGGGTGGCTATCTTGTTGGCCCCGACTTTTCAGCCAGAGATCTTGGGGGTCAAGGAGCTCGTGCCGGGCCGCTTGCTCCATATCGCTGTTCGCCTGGGTAGTGTGCCACTCCACTTTGTGATCGTGTACGCACCCAGGCCCGGCGCGTTGCAAGCGTGCTTCTTTGAAGAAGTGTCCGATCTCTTGAGCTCCAGCGATAGCGGCGAGTGCATCATCCTCGGGGGGAATTTTAACTGCACCCACGAGGTGGGGGATCGTTCTGGTCCCCAGCGCGGCCAATCGTCTGTGGAGAGGTTTAGGGGACTGATCAGCTCCCTTAAATTGATGGACGGCTGGCGGAATCTCCATCCCGACTCCAGCGCCTTCACGTGGAGGTCTGGAGGAGGAGGGTCCCGAATCGACCGCCTGTACTTTTCGCAGGCGTACGTCTCCCGCGTCTCGGCGGCCTCCATGCGGCTGGTGCCGTGCTCGGACCACCGCCTGGTGTGGGCGGAGTTCACTCCGCTCCGCACGCGGGCGGGGTCCGCGTATTGGCACTTTAGAATAGGCTGCTGGAGGACGAGGGATTTCGGGAATCATTCTGTCGATTCTGGGCCGACTGGAGACGGAAGCAGGGGGGCTTCCCCTCCTTAAGGCTATAGTGGGATGTGGGCAAGACTACTATCAGGAGTACGCTAAGGGGTCGACCAAGAGGCGGGAGGCCGAGATCGGGCGCCTTGAGAGGGAGGTGCTCGACTTGGAGTCCCGCCTCAGTCATGCCGTCGTGGACCCGGCCCTGTGGCTGGCGTAGAAAGAGAAGAAGGGCGCGCTGAGGGAGCTGCAGCTCATAGGGTCCCGAGGCACATACGTGAGGTCACGGATCCAGATCCTGGAAGATTTGGACCGCGCCTCACCCTTCTTCGACTCGCTGGAAAAATGGCGGGGGGTCCGTAAGAAGCTCGTCGAGCTGCTGGCCGACGACGGATCCACCATCACGGATCCAGAGGGAATGGGCCTCCTGGTCCATATATCTTACAGTGTGTTGTTCTCTCCAGATCCGCCCAGCGAAGATGCGCTCAGAGTTTTGTGGGAGAATCTACCGCAGGTCAGCCCTGAGAGCACCAAAGGATTGGAGGCTCCGCTCACATTGGCGGAGCTGACTGGCACCCTCCACCAGCTTACAAGGGGCAAATCCCCAGGGCTGGATGGGTTGACCATTGAGTTCCTCAGGGCGTTCTGGGACGTCCTGGGGGACGAATTACACGCGGGTTCTGTGGGAAAGCCTGGCGACCGGGGAGATGCCCCTCTCGTGGCGCAGGGTGGTCATCGTACTGCTGCCAAAGAGGGGCGATCTCCGCCTGCTTAAAAACTGGCGTCCGGTCTTCCTCCTCAGCATGGATTATAAGATCTTTGCCCGGGCTATGTCTGCCTGCCTGGGCTCCGTGCTGGCCCACATGATCCACCCCGACCAATCCTACACGGTCCCGGGCCAGTCCATCCAGGAGACCCTATCTGGTCCGGGACCTGATCCATATTTCCCAGAGGAATGGTCAGTCGGTCGTCTTTCTCTCACTCGATCAGGAGAAGGCGTTCGACAGGGTGGATCACAAATACCTTTTTGGGACTCTGTGCGCTTTCAGTCTCGGGCCGCATTTCGTGTCCCGGGTCCGACTTTTATACGCCGCCACAGAGTGTCTAGTCAGGGTTAACGGGTCATTGATGGCACCCCTTCGCTTTGGGAGAGGAGTGCGTCAGGGATGCCCCATGTCTGGCCAATTGTACGCCATCTGCATGGAGCCCTTCCTGTGCCTGCTTCACAGTAGGTTGACGGGATTGGCTCTGCACGAGCCGGCCATGCGGGTCATCCTCTTGGCTTACGCCGACGACGTGCTCCTCGTCACAGATCCCGTTTACTTGGGGAGGATGCGCGACTGCCAGCAGACCTTTTCTGCTGCGTCCTCCGCGAGGATCAATTGGGAGTACAGTTCCGGACTCCTGGTCGGTCGGTGGTGGGTGGACTCCCTGCCGGAGGAGTTGACATCTTTTGCGTGGAGCACCACGCACCTCCTCTATCTGGGAGTCCACCTTAGCCCCGCTGAGGAAGCCTGGCCGGCAAACTGGCAGGAGTTGGAGACGAAAGTCACCACTTGGCTGGGGCGCTGGACAGGACTACTGTGATTTCTTTCCTACAGGGGCCGAGCGCTGTTCATCAACCAACTGGTGGCCTCCATGTTGTGATACCTGTTGGCCACTTTGGCCCGGCCCCTGCATTTGCCAACAAGATCCAGAAGAAACTCGTCGATTGCTTCTGGGGCAAGAGGAAACACTGGGTCTCTGCCGCGGTCCTGAGTCTCCCGATAGAGGAGGGCAGCCAGTCGCTGGTGTGCATCCGCACCCAGGCTGTGACTCTCTGCCTTCGGACCCTGCAGAGATACCTGTACATCGAGCGTCCTCCTAGATGGTGTGCGCTGGCGACGTATTTTATCTGCCAGTGTCACTGCCTTCAAGACGACACGCAGCTCCCGCTGGAGTCAATTAGCTGCACCTCTCTGAGGGAGTTGCCTGTCTTTTACCGGGATCTATTCCGAGTCTGGAACATGGTCGCCTCCAGTCAGAGTGCTGCCCCGCCGGCAGAGGAGAGCGCCTCGACTGTCCGGGCGGCCGACTCCGGGGACAGTCCGGCGGGCAGCGGAGTTGCCGAAACCCCCGGGACGCCCCTCACTGCGGGTGGCGAGTGGACTCGGGAGTGCGGAGCGATCCCGGCCGAGCCGACCCCCGCTCGGCCGGAACTGCTCATCGGACCCAGGCCCCGAAACCCTCCTCGGGAGCCGGTCCCGCACAACCCGAGCCGCCTCTCACAAATGCCCTCCATGCCATTCCAATCGGCGCAGAGGGGTTTCCTGTTCGGGATGCTCCTGCACACTCTCCACTTCCTCGCCCACGTCAGCCGGCCAGACATGCCCTGGCGGTCTGCGTTGCCATCTGGCGGCGAGGGCAAACCCCGATGGAGGTCTCTCTATGCGGGAGTCTTCCCCCTTTATATCGGGGACCTGGGGTGGAGGGTGTTGCATAGGGCAGTCCCGTGCAATAGGCTTTTAAGTAGGTTCACGAACTCCCAGGCCGCCTGTACTTTCTGCGGCCTGGACGAGTCCGTGTTCCACATATATATGGAGTGTGCGAGGTTGCAGCCCATCTTGAGTATCTGAAGGGGCTGCTCCTCAGGTTCTCGCTGCACTTCAGTCCCACGCTCCTGATCTTTGAGCACCCGGTGCGGAGGGGTGTGGGCCGGGAGGAGGATCTCCTCGTTGGTCTGCTCCTGGGCCTGGCCAAGGTAGCAATTCACAGGTCCAGGCTGCGGGCCGTCGGGGGTTCCGTCGTCCCCGATTGCCTGCCCCTCTTCCGCGGTTAAGATCGCGCCCAGGTGTCCCTGCAGAAGGAGCATGCGGTGTCCGCCGGTACGCTTGAGGCCTTCCGCGACCAGTGGGCACCGCAGGGACTGGAGTGCATCATTGACGCCGGGAATGGCATTTTAATTTGAGTCTTTTGATTATTTATCTTGTGTTAATAAAGTTATTTTTCAAATGTAAATATGTACATAAAGGGGGCCTGAGGATAAAGGCCCCCTCGACAATAAAAAAAAACGGGGTTGACTGCTGCCTAATTGGATTACTATGTGCTGATGGCAGCAACGAGGTTCAGCTGACTGCTGCAGTCAGTCAGTTGCCGGAGTTGCTGCTGGGGAGCGTAGCTGCCACAGGAGAAGCAAGTGCTCCAGTTTTCAACAACTTTGATTGCAAGAGACTTTAATCAGGCTGTGTTTGGAGGTAGGTGAGAAGAACCTGAAACTTTCGTTGTGTTGGATTATTTCAGGAGGCTGCAGAGGCAGGAAAACAAAGGGTGGGACTGCCATTTCCTAAAACAGCTGTGCATTTTCACTAAGCACACAGTCATGCTCATTTCACAACCCAATTGCCCAGCTTGGGTTGGCAGGAGCTGCCTGACTAAGGAAAGAACAGAGGGAGGATAGTGCCTGGACAGCTTTCAGTTGACCCGGGTGAAGATGCCTCCTCTAACTGGAAAAAAAGAAGACTAGAAAACAAGGAAACATTTCAGAGACGGGTTTCTGTGCTCACCGCGACACCATAGCCATGCCATCGCTCCCAGCCTGTCTCTTTATTGCACTCCAACAGCCTCTCCCCTAATTTATTTATTTTGTAATCATTGATTTGTTTTGTTTCTTTTCTTTTTGCAAAACTTCGCAATTTGTGGGCGTACTATTGGGGTTGGCGTGTCTGTTTACCCGTGGCCAGCTGTCCTTCACCGTGGAACGGTCCTCGAACACCTCTGTGACCGCCAACGTGATCCCGTCACCCTCTAAATTAATAACGTATAGCCAAGGGGTAAAGATTTGTGACCACCCCAACATGTTTACAGAGACTGCATAAAGCCAATGGCCGACGTTGTCGCCCCTCGGTCATTGTTCCAGCCTCGAAGATGTGCGGGAAGGCTATGTTCCTCCTGAAGACCGAGCCGGCGATGTTCCTGGCCCAGAGTAAGGGGCTCACAGTGAGTAGGACTTTCCTGCCAGTGGATCCTCTGGGAGCCACTGCACAGGAAGTCATGCTATCCAATGTCCCGCACTTCATTTTTGGTGAGCTCCTCCACCCCCACATGCAACAGCTGGGGGACGTGAGTTCGGGGAGCACCCCAGTCCCGCTCGGTCTTCGGGAGGACAGCCTCTGGCATGTGGACTCCTTCCACCACCAGTTATATATGCAGCTAGTGAGGGAGGAGGTCACAGAGGGCCAATTAAGTGTCGAGTTCCAGGGAGCGGCCGACTGTTTTCTGGACCTTGGATGGGGCGCGGTTCCATGCCTGTAATGGGGTGGGGCATGTTCAGGCGAGCTGCCCCATCCCACAGACTGCCATCGCCCACTCCGGGACTTCTTTACAATATGCAGGGGTTTCTGCTATAAAATTCATGTGGTCCTCGGCCTATGGTCGAATCTGGTGCATCAGTGCCTCCCTCAAGAAGGTGGGGAAGGGCATGGGCATGAAACCTGTTGAGAGGCGTCGGTATAAACCATTTCTCAATGGGTTGCTGTTGAAGTGGAAGGCTAGGTGCACTTCCACTTCCTGCTGCCAGTGACGTGTTGGTGACGATTTTCCATGTACATTTGACATGAAGATAACTATAGCCAGCCTAATGGCAGCAGGGAGTCACTCCGCTGATTTCAAAAGTTTAGGGGGGATCTGCGTGGAACGTTCTTTACGCAGACGGTGGTGGGTGCCTGGAACGTGTTGCCAGCGTGGTAGACGCGGGCATGATAGCGTCTTTTAAGATGTATCTAGACAGATACATGAATGGGCAGGAAGCAAAGAGATACAGACCGTTAGAAAATAGGCGACATGTTTAGATAGAGGATCTGGATCGGCGCAGGCTTGGAGGGCCAAAGGCCCTGTTCCTGTGCTGTAATTTTCTTTGTTCTTGTTACCACATTTTTTCAGCCCTGATGTTGAGCTAGCACCGTTCCACCAAAAGGACAGTATTTTAAATCCAGCATAGCGGATCTGATACCAACAGTTAAACTTCACTGTGTGAGATTAACGTCTCTTAGTTTTGTACCGAGTGTTTATCAGAAAATGATTTGAATTAAATTTTCTCTGATGTGAGCAAATCCAGACCTGTAAAATCTTTCAAATATATTCCATTAATTAGCAGTGGAAAGAATACTGCGTGAATCTACTTTGTTCATTGAATTGGAACCAGCAAAAACCAGAGACAAGAATTTCCCATGGAGACTGGTATTAAATACAGGCAGTAAACGACTGAAATTAACTCATTTCACTCAGGCACTTTACATATATAGTAAGCATTTTATGTGTATATTTGTGCAATCTAATGTAACATTTCACAGAGATTTCACATCACTAAAGTGCATTTGCCAAAGTATTGGGAAGGCGAGATAATATGAGAGCAGAAGTCTGATGGCACTGGTAGGAAATGGGAGCAGATTCCTTGTTGCCGAGTTCAGGTAATTTCAGCGGTAAATTGCCATGTCAGTGAATCTCTATGCAATATACACTGGTCAGTTTACACTCAGATAGTGCCCCTGAACCATGGAGTCGTTCCGCTGTCAATGACACATGGATACTGTTGCGGGGGACGACTTACCATTGGTAAGCAATGGGGTGCAGGTCTCTGGCACAGAGTCTGTCCCTGTTGCTCAGAAGGGAAAGGGGAAGAGGAGCAGAGCATTAGTCATTGGGGACTCCATAGTTAGGGGAACAGATAGGAGGTTCTGTGGGAATGAGAGAGACACACGGTTGGTGTGTTGCCTCCCAGGTGCCAGGGTACGTGATGTCTCGTATCGTGTTTTTGGGAACCTTAAAGGGGAGGGGGAGCACCCCCAAGTCGTGGTCCACATAGGCACCAACGACATAGGTAGGAAGAGAGATGGGGATTTAAGGCAGAAATTCAGGGAGCTAGGGTGGAAGCTTAGAGCGAGAACAACCAGAGTTGTTATCTCTGGGTTGTTGCCCGTGCCACGTGCCAGCGAAGCGAGGAATAGGGAGAGAGAGGAGTTGAACACGTGGCTGCAGGGATGGTGTAGGAGGAAGGGTTTTGGTTTCCTGGATAATTGGGGCTCTTTCTGGGGTAGGTGGGTCCTCTACAAACAGGATGGTCTTCACCTGAACCAGAGGGGTACTGATATCCTGGGGGGGGGAGATTTGTTTGTGCTTTTCGGGGGGGTTTAAACTAAATCAGCAGGGGAATGGGAACCTAAATTGTAGATCCAGTGTACAGGCTGTTGAGAGTAGTGAGGTAGGGGATAAGGCTACAGGGACGAAAGAGGGCACTGGCAAGCAAGAACTTGGTTTAAAGTGTGTCTACTTCAACGCCAGGAGCATCCAGAATAAGGTGGGTGAGCTGGCAGCATGGGTTGGTACCTGGGATCCTGATGTTGTGACCATTTCGGAGACATGGGTAGAGCAGGGGCAGGAATGGATGTTGCAGGTTCCGGGATTTAGATGTTTCAGTAAGAACAGAGAAGAGGGTAAAAGAGGGGGGGGGTGGCATTGTTAATCAAGGAAAGTATTACAGCGGCAGAAAGGATGTTTGAGGACTCGTCTACTGAGGTAGTATGGGCCGAGGTTAGAAACAGGAGAAGAGAGGTCACCCTGTTGGCAGTTTTCTATAGACCTCCGAATAGTTCCAGAGATGTAGAGAAAAGGATAGCGAAGATGATTCTCGACAGGAGCGAGAGTAACAGAATAGTGGTTATGGGGACTTTAACTTTCCAAATATTGACTGGAAATACTATAGTTCGAGTACTTTAGATGGGTCTGTTTTTGTCCAGTGTGTGCAGGAGGGTTTTCTGACACTGTATGTCGACAGGCCAACCAGGGCCGATGCCACATTGGATTTCGTACTGGGTAATGAACACGGCCAGGTGTTAGATTTAGATGTAGGTGAGCACTTTGGTAATAGTGATCACAATTCGGTTAGGTTTACCTTAGCAATGGGCAGGGACAGGTATATACCGCAGGGCAAGAATTATAGCTGGGGGAAAGGAAATTATGACGCGATTAGGCAAGATTTAGGATGTGTAGGATGGGGAAGGAAACTGCAGGGGATGTGCACAAACGAAATGCGGAGCTTATTCAAGGAGCAGCTAATGCGTGTCCTTGATAAGTATGTACCTGTCAGGCAGGGAGGAAGTTGTCGAGCGAGGGAGCCGTGGTTTACTCAAGTAGTTGAAGTGGTTGTCAAGAGGAAGAAGGCGGCTTGTGTTACGATGAGACGTGAAGGCTCAGTTAGGGCGCTTGAGAGTTACATGCTAGCCAGGAAGGATCGAAAGGGAGGGCTAAGAAGAGCAAGGAGAGGACACGAGAAGTCATTGGCGGATAGGATCAAAGAAAACCCTAAGGCTTTCTTTAGCTATATCAGGAATAAAAGAATGACTAGAGTTAGAATAGGGTCAATCAAGGATAGTAGTGGGAAGTTGTGTGTGGAATCAGAGGAGATAGGGGAAGCGTTAAAGGAATATTTTTCGTCAGTATTTGCAGTAGAGAAAGAAAATGTTGTCGAGCAGATTACTGAGATACAGCCTACTAGGCTAGATGGGATTGAGATTCACAAGGAGGAGGGGTTAGCAATTTTGGAAAGTGTGAAAATAGATAAGGCTCCTGGGCCAGATGGGATTTATCCTAGGATTCTCTGGGAAGCCAGGGAGGAGATTGCAGAGCCGTTGTTGTTGATCTTTATGTCGTCATTGTCGACAGGAGTAGTGCCGGAAGACTGGAGGATAGCAAATGTTGTCCCCTTGTTCAAGAAGGGGAGTAGAGACAGCCCTGGTAATTATAGACCTTTGAGCCTTACTTCGGTTGTGGGTAAAATGCTGGAAAAGGTTATAAGGGATAGGATTTATAATCATCTTGAAAAGAATAAGTTCATTTGCGATAGTCAGGTTTTGTGAAAGGTAGGTCGTGCCTCACAAACCTTATTGAGTTTTTCGAGAAGGTGACCAAACAGGTGGATGAGGGTAAAGCAGTGGATGTGGTGTATATGGATTTCAGTAAGGCGTTTGATAAGGTTCCCCACGGTAGGCTGTTGCAGAAAATACGGAAGTATGGGGTTGAAGGTGATTTAGAGCTTTGGGTCAGAAATTGGCTAGCTGAAAGAAGACAGAGGGTGGTGGTTGATGGCAAATGATCATCCTGGAGTTTAGTTACTAGTGGTGTACCGCAAGGTTCTGTTTTGGGGCCACTGCTGTTTGTCATTTTTACAAATGACCTGGATGAGGGCGTAGAAGGGTGGGTTAGTAAATTTGCGGATGACACGAAGGTCGGTGGAGTTGTGGATAGTGTCGAAGGGTGTTGTAGGGTACAGAGGGACATAGATAGGCTGCAGAGCTGGGCTGAGAGATGGCAAATGGAGTTTAATGCGGAAAAGTGTGAGGTGATTCACTTTGGAAGGAGTAACATGAATGCAGAGTACTGGGCTAATGGGAAGATTCTTGGTAGTGTAGATGAGCAGAGAGATCTTGGTGTCCAGGTGTTAAATCCCTGAAAGTTGCTACCAAGGTTAATAGGGCTGTTAAGAAGGCATGTGGTGTGTTAGCTTTTATTAGTAGGGGGGTCGAGTTTCGGAGCCACGAGGTCTTGATGCAGCTGTATAAAACTCTGGTGAGGCCGCACCTTGAGTATTGCATGCAGTTCTGGTCACCGCATTATCGGAAGGATGTGGAAGCTTTGGAAAGGGTGCAGAGGAGAATTACTGGGATGTTGCCTGGTATGGAGGGAAGGTCTTACGAGGAAAGGCTGAGGGACTTGGGGTTGTTTTCGTTAGAGAGAAGGAGGAGGAGAGGTGACTTAATAGAGACATACAAGATAATCAGAGGGTTAGATAGGGTGGATAGTGAGAGTCTTTTTCCTCGGATGATGATGGCAAACACGAGGGGACATAGCTTTAAGTTGAGGGGTGAAAGATATAGGACAGATGTCAGAGGTAGTTTCTTTACGCAGAGAGTAGTAGGGGCGTGGAACGCCCTGCCTGCAACAGTAGTAGACTCGCCAACTTTAAGGACTTTTAAGTGGTCATTGGATGGACATATGGATGAAAATGGAATAGTGTAGGTCAGATGGTTTCACAGGTCGGCGCAACATCGAGGGCCGAAGGGCCTGTACTGCCCTGTAATGTTCTAATTCTAATTCTAATTCTAATTCTAATTCTCTAGTGCAGTATGATGCAATCATCAATTTGTCTTGGCAAAAGTGGATGGGCCAGGAAATGATCTTTACGGGAATTCATTTGCCCTCCTTAATATAATTACATAAATACATTCAACGCTGCAATAAACTTGAGCTGGGATTATATCTGCTGCTCCTCTGACCAACTGACTGCTACTGCCAGTAAAATTGAAGCTGAGCGACTCAGTGGAAGTTTCAGCTGAAGGAACAGAAATCATCGTTTCTCATACTAATGGTGGGAAGATTTGGAAGTTATCAGGAAATGTCACTGAACTCACACCCACACATTTAATGTTTTTATTCCTCCTGGCTCAATACTTTCCTTTCTGTGACCGTCACGACACATCCATACATATTACTGCCCACACATTTATTGTACATAACCATGAAGATACATTGCTTTTATCAGTTTTACTCTCACTGCCCATCCAGATATATGATTGATCCCAATTATACTGTTATTGCTCATCCTGATGCAACACATACCTCGTATAATTGCCACTATCCTTCCAGATATGTGTTTGATCCCTATTTTACTGTTGCTGCTCATCCACATACAACACAGACCTAACTTTTACTGCTACCACGGATCCAGATATATGGTTGATCCCTACGTACTGTTCATGCTCATCCGGATACAACACTGAATTCACTTTTCCGGTTAATGCCCACCCAGATATATGATTTCTCCCTATTATACTGTTACTGTTCATCCAGATACAACACAGACCTCACGTTTCCTGTTACTACCCATCTTAATATATGATAGATCCTTTATTTACTGTTGCTGCTTATCCAGTACAACACCGACCTCACTTTGACTGTTACTATCCATCCAGGTATATGATTGGTCCCTATTATACAGTTAAAGCTCATCCATATACAAACCGAAGTCACTTTAATTGTTACTACCAATCTAGACATATAATTGATCCTCATTATACTATTAGGGCTCATCCAGACACCACACTGACCTCACTTTAACTGTTATGAACCGTTCAGAGATATGATTGATCCCTATTATACTGTTACTGTTCATCCAGATACAACACAGACCTCACGTTTCCTGTTACTGCCCAACCCAATATACGATAGATCCTTATTTTACGGTTACTGCTTATCCAGACACAACACTGACCTCACTTGTATTGTGACTACCCATCCAGATATGTAATTGATTCCTATTATGCTCCTCCCGTTCATACAGATCCAACACTTATCTGACTTGTGCTGTCATTACCCATCCAGATATATGACTGCTCCCCCTTATACTGTCATGGCTCATCCAGACACGACACTGATCTCTCTTTTATATTTACTACCCATGCAGATATATGACTGATCCCTATTGTTAGCGGGAATGAATCTAGAAGAATCACTCGACACTCAGGTCTGCTCCAATGTCAAACAGTTTATTTAGTTACGCCAGCGGAGAGCAGGTCACTGGTCTGTCCAGATGCCTCTCCACTGATCAAAGGAAAATCCACAACAGATATACAGTTACCCAAACCATCCCGGCTGGACATAATCCAATCATAACGGTTATTGATTACATATATTACATTCATTGCCAATAAAATTATTAATTATGCATCATGTGGTCGTGGGGATAGCTCATGGTACTCCCCTGACCATCTCAGCTTGTTTACCAAACACTCCTTATCAATTATCCTTGAGTCTTCACAATGAATCCTTCTACTTCTATCAGACCTGCATTCCTAGTTGCTTTGTGTAGTCCACAATTAGACAGAGCAGCTGTCTTATGCACTGATTTGGGGGGCCCTCCTTGGTCAGGCTAATTACCTGTGCTAAGCAATACCATGCTCAAGGCTGCAAGCTAACAAACTTGTCCCACAATGCCTTGGGTACATACCCCATTTTGTAACAATATGTGGCGACACTTACATCATATACATGTATATATGTATTTATTTAGCTGCATCGGCCACAATCTTTCCCTCTACACTATTATATAGTTACGGCTCATCCAACACCACATTGACCTCACCTTTACTGATTCTATACATGCAGTTAAGTGATTGATCCATATTGTATTGTTACAGTTCACCCGGACACCACACTGCCCTCGCTTTTACTATTACTAAATCTACACATAAATAATTGATCCCTGTTTTGCTGTTACTGCTCAGCAGACACAACACTGACTGCACTTCCATTGTTACTACCCATCCAGAAGTATGACTGATCATTATTATTCCGCTACTATTGATCCAGATACCACACTGACCTCACTTTTACATTTACCACTCATCCAGATATATGACTGATCCCTACTATGGAGCTGCAGTTCATTCAACGCCACACTCACCTCACATTTACTGTTAATATGCATGCAACTAACTGATTGATCCCCATTATACTGTTACAGCTCATCCAGACACCACTCTGACGTCGCTTTTACGATTACTAAATCTGTACATATATAATTGATTCCTATTATACTGTTAATGCTCACCAGTCACAACACTGACCGCACTTTTACTGTCACTACCCATCTTCTGGTTACCTCCCACAGACAAAAGACTTGCAGGTTGATAGGTGAATTGTACATTATAAATTGCCACCAGTATAGGTAGGTGGAAGGGGAATATAGGGACAGAGGATGTGGGAGGAATATGGGATCAGTGTAGGATTAGTATAAATGGGTGGTTAATGGTCGGCACAGACTCGGTGGGCCGAAGGGCCTGTTTCAGTGCTGTATCTCCAAATCTTAAAAAAAAGCTTTATATATGACTGATCCCTATTATACTGTTCCGGCTCATGCAGACATCACACTGACCTCGTTATTGCTATTACTTCCCCTCCATATCTATGATTGACCCCTATTATACTCTTGCTGCTCATCCGGACACCACACTGACCTCACCTTTACTGTTACTATGCTTCCAAATATGTAATTGTTCCTGATGATACTGTTATGGCTCATCCAGATACCATACTGACCTCACTTTTGCTGTTACTACCCTTACAGATATAAGACTTTTCTCTATTATGCTGTTACTGCTAATCCAGGCACCAGACTGAACTCACTTTTACTGTTACTACCCGTTCAGATATGTGATTAATCCACATTATACTGTTCCTGCTCATCCTGATTCATCAGTGACCTCACGTTTGTGTGATCGGAATTCCTCCCCGACCCCCCCACCCCGCCACGCCCCCCACCTGCCCAACTGGACTTTAAAGCTGGACTTTGTGAAGTATGGGGAAGGAACCCCAATCCCCACGGACATCAGCACTGTGAATAAAAGCTAAATCACAACCCAAAGCACACTGAGGTAGGCTGCATTCCGATGAGTCAATTTTCAAACATCCCGACATCACAACAGAACTGATACCATTAAAGGACTGGAATTTGGGACATTATAATAACAGCGACACAGCATAACTGCCATCATGTTAAGTGACTGGGGAGGCCATTTTTTACAACTAACTGGCTCCAGAGCACAGCATGCACTCCTGTCAAGACAGAAGAGAAACACTTTCATGGATATTAGCTTTGGCGCCTGGGTTACCTCACCTTGGTGGAGTTCATTGTTCTCGGTCAGGGAAATCACATCAGCACTAAATGGATCTCTCTGGACCAGGCAGGTAACAGAGGAAAAGGATTAAAAGGTGCTAGGTACTGGCCATCCAGCAGGATGCCTTTAGGAGATGTAAGGAGGGAGGTCCCCCTCTATGTATAAAATGGAAGGAGCTCCCCCTCTGCATATCAAATGGAGGGTGCTCCCCATCTACATATAAAATGGAGGGAGCTCCCCCTCTACGGATAAAATGGAGAGAGCTCCCCCTCTACGGATAAAATGCAGGGTGCTCCCTCTCTGCGTATAAAATGGAGGGAGCTCCCCCTCACCGTATAAAATGGAGGGAGCTCCCCCTCTGCATATAAAATGGAGGGAGAGAACCCTCGATGTATTAAATGGAGGGAGATATCCTTTTATGTATAAAATGGAGGGAGATCCCTGTCTTTATAACTCATGGAAGGAGATCTCCCTCTACATACAAAATGGAGGGAGTTTCATCTGCACGTATTAAATGAAGTGGGATCCCACAGACACCTCACTCACTTTAAAACACTTTATAACTATTTTTATACCAGCTACAGGGCCGAATACAATGTAAGCAGAGGCATAGTCAAATTCTTTCTTAACTGGTGAATTGGAGTGAGGGAGAGAGAAAGAGAGCGCCAGATGGGGCGAAGCAGAGAGATGCAAAATTAGGTGGGCATTAAGTTGTCAGGAGGACACCAAGAGGCTGCAAAGGAAGATGGACGGGTTATGAGCAGGCATGAAAGTGGCAGCTGGAATATTAGGTGGAGAAATGTGAGGTTCTTCACTTTGGCAGGAAGAATAGAAACATAGAACATTTTGTCAAATGGTGAGAAACCATTAAATGGTGGTGTTCAGAGGGATTTGGGTGTCCTTGTTCACAAATCACAGAAAGTTAAACTGCAGGTATAGGCTTCAATTGGGATGGCAAATGGACTGTTGTACTTTATTGCAAGGTAGTTAGAGTACAGGAGTGAGGAAGTCTTGCTGCAATGATGCAGGGTTTGGCGAGCCCATACCTGGAGTACTGTGTACAGTCCTGGTCTCAGTGATGAAGGAAGGATATGCTTGTCTTAGAGGTGATGTAACAAAGGTTCATCAGATAATGACAGAGCAAGCTTGAGGGGCCGTATGGGCTAGTCCTGTTCCTATTTCTTATGTTCTTATGACAGGAAGGGAGAAAAGGACAAAGTGGTGATGAAAGAGGGAAAGACACAGCAAATGATGGGGAGAGGCAGAGGGCAAGATGGGGAGGTAGTGAGAGAAAGGTGGGTTGGATCACACAGCTGAATAGCTCGCTACATGCCCCCACAGAATTCAGAGGCAGATCTGTAGTGTGCAATCACTGAGATAGATTTGAACTCTGTATCCACTGATTCACTGCTGTAAATTTGAATTCAATTAATAAATCTGGAATTAAAAAGCTAGTCTAATGATATCCGTGAAACCAATGTCGATTGTTGTAAAAACCCATCTGGTTCACTAATGTCCTTTAGGGAAGGAAATCTGCTGTCCTTACCTGGTCTGGCCTACATGTGACTCCAGACCCACAGCAATGTGGTTGACTCTTACATGCCCTCTGAAATGGCCCAGCAAGCCACTCAGTTCAAGGGTAATTATGGATGGGCAATAAATGCTGGCCTGGCCAGCGGCGCCCACATCCCATGAATGAATAAAATTAAAAAAAAAATGTTACCACGAGAGGAAGCCTCCTTGCAGGGCACTGGTGCGAATACACTGATGGATATCTGTTTGAAATAAAGCTGACCAGGTCGGGGTTCATTCTGGACTCCCCTGAACCCTCCCGCCAGCCTTTGGAATGACTCATGGATTCACGTCTAAGGGAACTTGTTAATGGTTCACGTAGAATTGCCCTCTTTACTGATGTGTTAATAATGCAGA
Source organism: Heterodontus francisci (assembly GCF_036365525.1). Classification (NCBI taxonomy): domain Eukaryota; kingdom Metazoa; phylum Chordata; class Chondrichthyes; order Heterodontiformes; family Heterodontidae; genus Heterodontus; species Heterodontus francisci. The sequence continues at coordinate 4,374,171 of NW_027140606.1, read as the reverse complement.
TGGGATCCTGAGTTTCATGAACAGGTCTGGAGTGTGAAAGTCAGGAAGTGAAGCTAAACCTTTATAAAACAATAGTATGGCAGCAGCTGGAGTATTGTAACCAATTCTGGGAATACACTTTAGGAAGGACATGGAGGCTTTGGTGAATGGACAGAAGAGATTTATGAGAACGGCTCCAGGGATGAGATTATTACAATTCTGCTGATCGACTGGAGAAGCCGGGCTGTCCTCCATAGAGCAGAGGAGCATAAATAGAGTTTTGATCCAGGTGTTTAAAATCATGAAAGATGGATTAAAATAGAGCGAAACAGATGGAATTGGCGACAAGACAGTAAGAAAGGAACAGGAAACACGGATTGCAGGAGAGAAAGATTTCACCTGATGTTCCTGGCGGTGTACCCTCTGTCATGGGGCAGGGGGCGGGCGGGGGGGATTGCTGGGGGGTGAACAAAGAACAAAGAACAGTACAGCACAGGAACAGGCCATTCAGCCCTCCAAGCCTGCGCCGATCTTGATGCCTGCCGAAACTAATACCTTCTGCCCTTCCGGAGCCCATATCCCACTATTCCTTTCCTATTCATATATTTGTCAAGAAGTCTCTTAAACGTCGCTATCGTATCTGCTTCCACCACCTCCCCTGGCAGCAAGTTCCAGGCACTCACCACCCTCTGTGTAAAAAAACTTGCCTCGCAAATCCCCTCTAAACTTTGCCCCTCGCACCTTAAACCTAAGCCCCCTAGTAACTGACTCTTCCACCCTGAGAAAAAGCTTCTGACTATCCACTATGTCCATGCCACTCATAACTTTGCAAACCTCTATCATGTTGCCCCTCCACCTCCGTCGTTCCAGCGAAAAAAATCCGAGGTTTTCCAACGTCTCCTCATGGCTAATGCCCTCCAGACCAGGCAACATCCTGGTAAACCTCCTCTGTACCCTCTCCAAAGCGTTCACGTCCTGCTGGTAGTGTGGCGACCAGAATTGCATGCAATATTCTAAGTGTGGCCGAACTAAGGTTCTGTAAAGCAGCAACATGACTTCCAATTTTTATACTCTATGCCCGGAACGATGAAGGCAAGCATGCCATATGCCTTCTTGACTACCTTATCTACCTGCGTTGCCACTTTCAGAGACCTGTGGACCTGTACGCCCGGATCTCTCTGCCTGTCAATACTCCTAAGGGTTCTGCCATTTACTGTATACCTCCCACGTGCATTGGACCTTCCAAAATGCATTACCTCACTTTTGTCCGGATTAAACTCCATCTGCCATTTCTCCGCCCAAGTCTCCAACCGATCTATATCCTGCTGTATCCTCTGACAATCCTCATCATTATCCGCAACTCCAGCAACCTTTGTGTCATCCACAGACTTACTAATCAGACCAGCTACATTTCCCTCCAAATCATTTATATATGCTACAAACAGCAAAGGTCCCAGCACTGATCCCTGCAGAACACCACTAGTCACATCGCTCCATTCAGAAAAACACCCATCCACTGTTACCCTCTGTCTTCTGTGACTGAGCCAGTTCCGTATCCATCTTGCCAGCTCACCTCTGATCCCGGGTGACTTCACCTATTGCACCAGCCTGCCATGCGGGACCTTGTCAAAGGCTTTACTAAAGTCCACATAGACAACATCCACCGCCCTTCCCTCATTAATCATCTTCGTCAATTCCTCAAAAAACTCAATCAAATTCGTAAGACACGACCTCCCCTTTACAAAACCATGCTGTCTCTCGCTAATGAGTTCGTTTGTTTCCAAATGGGAGTAAATCCTGTCCCGAAGAATCCTCTCTAATGGTTTCCTAACACTGACGTAAGGCTCACCGGCCTATAATTTCCTGGATTATCCTTACCGCCCTTCTTAAACAAAGGAACAACATTGGCTATTCTCCAGTCCTATGGGATATCACCTGTAGCCAATGAGGATGCAAAGATTTCTGTCAAGGTCCTAGCAATTTCTTCCCTTGCCTCCCTCAGTATTCTGGGGTAGATCCCATCAGGCCCTGGGGACTTATCTACCTTAATGCTTTGCAAGACAACCGACACCTCCTCCTTTTTGATAATGTGATGACTGAGACTATCTGCATTCCCTTCCCTAGGCTCATCATCCACCAAGTCCTTCTCCTTGGTGAATACTGATGCAAAGTACTCATTTAGCACCTCGCCCATTTCCTCTGGCTCCACGCATAGATTCCCATCTCTGTCTTTGAGTGGGCCAACCCTTTCCCTGGTTACCCTCTTGCTCTTTATATATGTATAAAAAGCCATTGGATTTTCCTTTTTTCTGTTTGCCAATGACTTTTCACGACCCATTTTAGCCCTCCTAACTCTTTGCTTAAGTTCCTTCCTACTGTCTTGATATTCCTCAAGTGCTTTATCTGGTCCTAGCCTTCCAGCCCTTACAAATGCTTCCTTTTTCTTTTTGACTCGGCTCACAATATCCCGTGTTATCCAAGCTCCCCGAAACTTGCCAAACTTGTCTTTCTTCCTCACAGGAACATGCTGGTCCTGGATTCTAATCAGCTGACGTTTGAAAGACTCCCACAGGTCAGATGTTGGTTTACCCTCAAACAGCTGCCCCCAGTCTAAATTCTTCAGTTCCTGCCTAATATTGTTATAATTAGCCTTCCCCCAATTTAGCTCCTTCACCCGAGGACTACTCTTATCCTTATCCACAAGTACCTTAAAACTTATGGAATTATGGTCACTGCTCCTGAAATGCTCCCCCACTGAAACTTCGACCAACTGGCCGGGCTCATTCCCCAATACCAGGTCCAAAATGGCCCCATTCCTAGTTGGACTATCTACATACTGTTTCAAGAAGCCCTCCTGGATGCTCCTCACATATTCTGCCCTACCTTTGCATCTTTCCAAAATCTGCTACATATCTGCTCCTCTACCTCCCGCCGGCTGTTGGGAGGTCTGCAGTAAACCCCCAACATCGTAACTGCACCCTTCCTATTCCTGAACTCCACCATATTGCCTCGCTGCATGACCTCTCTGAGGTGTCCTCCCACAGTACAGCTGTGATATTCTCCTTAACCAGTAATGCAGCTCTCCCACCCCATTTACACCCCCCTCTACCCCGCCTGAAGCTTCTAAAACCTGGAACATTTAGCTGCCAATCCTGCCCTTCCATCAACCAAGTCTCTATAATAGCAACAATATCATATTTCCAAGTACTAATCCAAGCTCTAAGGTGATCTGCCTTACCTATCATACTTCTTGCATTGAAACAAATGCACTTCAGACCACCAGTCGCGCTGTGCTCAGCAAATTCTCCCTGCCTGCTCTTCCTCTTAGTCCTACTGGCCTTATTTACTATGTCCTCCTCATGTACTTCACTAGCTGTCGTACTGCTCTGGTTCCCACCCCCCTGCCACGCTAGTTTAAACCCTCCTGAGTGACGCGAGCAAACCTTGCAGCCAGGATATTAGTGCCCTTCCAGTTTAGATGCAACTCGTCCTTCTTGTACAGGTCCCATCTGTCCCTGAAGAGAGCCCAATGGTCCTGATATCTGAAACCCTCCCTCTACACCAGCTGCTCAGCCACGTTTTTAGCTATCTTCCAATTTCTCGCCTCACTGGCACGTGGCACAGGGAGTAATCCAGAGATTACAACCCTAGAGGTCCTGTTTTTTTAACTTACTACCGAAGTCTCTAAACTCCCCCTGCAGGACCTCATCACTCTTCCTGCCTATGTCATTGGTACCGATGTGTACCACAACCTCTGGGTGTTCACCCTACCCCTTCAGAATGCCCTCTGTCCATTCAGAGACAGCCTTGACCCTGGCACCAGGGAGGCAACATACCTTCCCGGAATCTCTTGCACGTCCACAGAAGCGCCTATCTGTGGCCCTGACTATAGAGTCCCCTATAACTATTGCTCTTCTGCGCTTTGTCCATTCCTGCTGAAGAACAGTGCCAGCCGTAGAGCCACATCTCTGGCTGCTGTTGTTTTCCCCTGATAGGCCATTCCCCCCAAGAGTATCCAAAACAATATCCTTGTTAGAGAGGGAGTTAGCCACAGGGGAATCCTGCATTGACTGCCTGCCCCTTCTCGCGGTCACCCATCTATCTGCCAGCACCTTGGGTGTAACCAATTCTCTAAAACTCCTGTCTATGACGCTTTCTGCCACCTGCATGCTCTAAGTGCATCCAGTTGCCGCTCCAACCGATCCATGCGGTCTGTGCGGAGCTGCAACTGGGTACAGTTCCTGCAGATGTTGTCGCCCAGGAACGCTGGAAGCGTCACGGACTTCCCACATCTCACAGGTGAAGCACTTCACCCCTCTAACTGAAATTTGTATCATTAATTAGTTAATTGATGCAAAATAAATAAATACTTATTAAATCTTTTTGTCTTTGATCTTTATGTCGTCATTGTCGACAGGAATAGTGCCGGAATACTGGAGGATAGCAAATGTTGTCCCCTTGTTCAAGAAGGGGAGTAGAGACAGCCCTGGTAATTATAGACCTGTGAGCCTTACTTCAGTTGTGGGTAAAATGTTGGAAAAGGTTATAAGAGACAGGATTTATCAACATCCTGAAAAGAATAAGTTCATTAGCGATAGTCAGCACGGTTTTGTGACGGGTAGGTCGTGCCTCACAAACCTTATAGAGTTTTTGCGAAGGTGACCAAACAGTGGATGAGGGTAAAGCAGTGGATGTGGTGTATATGGATTTCAGTAAGGCGTTTGATAAGGTTCCCCATGGTAGGCTATGGCAGAAAATACGGAAGTATGGGGTTGAAGGTGATTTAGAGCTTTGGATCAGAAATTGGCTAGCTGAAAGAAGACAGAGGGTGGTGGTTGATGGCAAATGTTCATCCTGGAGTTTAGTTACTAGTGGTGTACCGCAAGGATCTGTTTTGGGGCCACTGCTGTTTGTCATTTTTATAAATGACCTGGATGAGGGTGTAGAAGGGTGGGTTAGTAAATTTGCGGATGGCACTAAGGTCGGTGGAGTTGTGGATAGTGCCGAGGGATGTTGTAGGGTACAGAGGGACATCGATAGGCTGCAGAGCTGGGCTGAGAGATGGCAAATGGAGTTTAATGCGGAAAAGTGCGAGGTGACTCACTTTGGAAGGAGTAACAGGAATGCAGAGTACTGGGCTAATGGGAAGATTCTTGGTAGTGTCGATGAGCAGAGAGATCTTGGTGTCCAGGTACATAAATCCCTGAAAGTTGCCACCCAGGTTAATAGTTCTGTTAAGAAGGCATATGGTGTGTTCGCTTTTATTAGTCGGGGGATCGAGTTTCGGAGCCACGAGGTCATGCTGCAGCTGTACAAAACTCTGGTGAGACTGCTCCTGGAGCATTGCGTGCAGTTCTGGTCAACGCATTAGAGGAAGGATGTGGAAGCTATGGAAAGGGTGCAGAGGAGATTTACTGGGATGTTGCCTCGTATGGAGGGAAGGTCTTACGAGGAAAGGCTGAGGGACTTGAGGTTGTTTTCATTGGAGAGAAGGAGGAGGAGAGGTGACTTAATAGAGACATATAAGATAATCAGAGGGTTAGATAGGGTGGATAGTGAGAGTCTTTTTCCCGGATGGTGATGGCAAACATGAGGGGACATCGCTTTCAGTTGAGGGGTGATAGATATAGGACAGATGTCAGAGGTAGTTTCTTTACTCAGAGACTAGTAGGGGCGTGGAACGCCCTGCCTGCAACAGTAGTAGACTCGCCAACTTTAAGGGCATTGAAGTGGTCATAGGATAGACATATGGATGAAAATGGAATAGTGTAGGTCAGATGGTTTCACAGGTCGGAGCAACATCGAGGGCCGAAGGGCCTGTACTGCGCTGTAATGTTCTAATTCTAATTCTAAATTATGATGCACTTCACTATGTGGTCCCTAGTGCTAGATTTCTACAGTTTCTATTAAATGCTTTTTAAATCCAGTCATCTCCTCCCTCTGGTTTAGTTAATCTACTTATTAATTAGTTAATTAGTGTTTTAATCAATTTTTATCAGTTTTATTTTCAAATTCGGTTCAGATTGCCTACCAGCCAATCAGGTCACAGCTATCCTGTGACGTCACCTCTTCAGTTTTTTTTCCCACCCAAGGTAACTTACTCTGTCTACTCACTGCTCCGGAACTCCACCCTCCGTATCTGCTCCGACAATCCCCGAGGCAAGTTTTTTTTTCTCACCGCTCCGGAGCTCCGCCCTCCGAGTCAGCTCCGAGAATCCCCGAGGTAAGTTTTTTTATCTACTCACCGCTCCGGAAACCGCTCTCCGAGTCTGCACCGAGAATCCCTGAGGTTAGTTTTTTATACTTACTGCTCTGGAACTCCACCCTCCGAGTCTGCTCCGAGAATCCCCGAGGTAAGTTTTTTTTGACACTCACCACTCTGGAACTCCGCCCTCCGAGCCTGCTCCGAGAATCCCCGAGGTAAGTTTTTTTTTATACTCACCGCTCTGGAACTCCGCCCTCCGAGTCTGCTCCGAGAATCCCCGAGGTAAGTTTTATTTGATACTCACCGCTCTGGAACTCCGCCCTCCGAGTCTGCGCCGAGAATCCCTGAGGTAAGCTTTTTGTACTTACTGCAGCGGAACGCCGCCCTCCGAGTCTGCTCCGAGAATCCCCGAGGTAATTTTTTTTTTATACTCACCGCTCTGGAACTCCGCCCTCCGAGTCTGCTCCGAGAATCTCCGAGGTACGTTTTTTATACTTACCGCTCTGGAACTCCACCCACCGAGTCTGCTCCGAGAATCTCCGAGGTAAGTTTTTTATACTTACCGCTCTCTAACTCCGCCCTCTGAGTCTGCTCCAAGAATCACCGTGGTAGGTTTTTTATACTTGCCGCTCAGGAACTCTGCCTTCTGAGTCTGCTCCGACAATCCCCGAGGTAAGTTTTTTTTTTCTCACCGCAGTGGAACGCCGCCCTCCGAGTCTGCTCCGAGAATCCCCGAGGTAATTTGTTTTTATACTGACCGCTCTGGAACTCCGCCCTCCGAGTCTGCCAAGTTCCCTGGCATTACTGGGATGACATTTGTTTCCTCCTCACGAAGACAGAACCAAAGTATGCAATTAGTTGGTCAGCCGTTTCTTTATTCCCCCATTATCAATTCCCCTGTTTCTGACTCTAAGGGCCCGACATTTGTCTTCACTAATCTTTTTCTCTGCAGAGACCTATAGAGACTTTTACAGGCAGTTTTTATGTACCCCACAATCTCGGTCTCGTACTCTATTTCCCTTCTTAATCACTCCTTTGGGCCTCCTTTGCCGAAGTTTAAACTGCTGCCAGTCCTCAGGTCTGTTGTTTTTATCTGGCGAATTTATTTGCCTCTTCCTTGGATCTAATGCTATCTCTAATTTCCCTTGCAAGCCATGGTTTCGCTGCCTTTCCCATTTTATTTTTGTGCCAGACAGGAATAAACAGTTGTTCAATTTCATCAATGCGCTCTTTGAATGTTTGCCATTGCCTTTCCACCGTCGTCCCTTTAAGTAACGTTTCCTAATCCATCATAGCCACCTTGCGCCTCATACCTTCATAGTTTCCCTTACTAGGATTCAGGACCCTCGTCTCAGAATCAACTACGTCACTTTCCATCTTGATGAAGAATTCTATCATACTATGGTCGCTCATCCCCAAGGGGTCTCGCACAACCAGATTGTCAATTATTCCTGTCTCATTACACAATACCCAATCTAGGACGGCCTGTTCTCTGGTTGGTTCCTCAATGTATTGGTCCTGAAAACCATCCCGTATACACTCCAAGAATTCCTCCTTTACAGTATTGTGACTAATTAGATTTTCCCAATCTATATGCAAATTAAAGTCACCTGTGATTAGAGATGCTCCTTTATCGCATGCGTCTGTAATTCCCTGTTCAATGCCATTCCCAACGCCCCCACTGCAGTTGGGTGGTCTATATACAACCCCCAATATTTTTTTATGCTCCTGTGTGTTTCTCAGCTCTACCCATATAGATTCCACATTGCCAGAGCTAGAATTAGAATTAGAATTAGAACATTAGAGCGCAGTACAGGCCCTTCGGCCCTCGATGTTGCGCCGACCATCTGACCTACACTATTCCATTTTCATCCATATGTCTATCCAATGACCACTTAAATGCCCTTAAAGTTGGCGAGTCTACTACTGTTGCAGGCAGGGCGTTCCACGCCCCTACTACTCTCTGCGTAAAGAAACTACCTCTGACATCTGTCCTATATCTTTCACCCCTCAACTTAAAGCTATGTCCCCTCGTGTTTGCCATCATCATCCGAGGAAAAAGACACTCACGATCCACCCTATCTAACCCTCTGATTATCTTGTATGTCTCCATTAAGTCACCTCTCCTCCTGCTTCTCTCCAAGGAAAACAACCTCAAGTCCCTCAGCCTTTCCTCGTAAGACCTTCACTCCATACCAGGCAACATCCTAGTAAATCTCCTCTGCACCCTTTCCAAAGCCTCCACATCCTTCCTATAATGCGGTGACCAGAATTGCACGCAATACTCAAGGTGCGGACTCACCAGATTTTTGTACAGCTGCATCATGACCTCGTGGCTCCGAAACTCGATCCCCCTACTAATAAAAGCTAACACACCATATGCCTTCTTAACAGCCCTATTAACCTGGGTAGCAACTTTCAGGGATTTAACACCTGGACACCAAGATCTCTCTGCTCATCTACACTACCAAGAATCTTCCCATTAGCCCAGTACTCTGCATTGCTGTTACTCCTTCCAAAGTGAATCACCTCACACTTCTCCGCATTAAACTCCATTTGCCATCTCTCAGCCCAGCTCTGCAGCCTATCGATGTCCCTCTGTACCCTACAACATCCCTCGGCACTATCCACAACTCCACCGACCTTAGTGCCATCCGCAAATTTACTAACCCACCCTTCTACACCCTCATCCAGGTCATTTATAAAAATGACAAACAGCAGTGGCCCCAAAACAGATCCTTGCGGTACACCACTAGTAACTAAACTCCAGGATGAACATTTGCCATCAACCACCACCCTCTGTCTTCTTTCAGCTAGCCAATTTCTGATCCAAAGCTCTAAATCACCTTCAACCCCATACTTCCGTATTTTCTGCAATAGCCTACCGTGGGGAACCTTATCAAACGCCTTACTGAAATCCATATACACCACATCCACTGCTTTACCCTCATCCACCTGTTTGGTCACCTTCTCGAAAAACTCAATAAGGTTTGTGAGGCACGACCTACCTTTCACAAAACCGTGCTGACTATCGCAAATGAACTTATTCTTTTCAAGATGATTATAAATGCTATCTCTTATAACCTTTTCCAACATTTTACCCACAACCGAAGTAAGGCTCACAGGTCTATAATTACCAGGGCTGTCTCTACTCCCCTTCTTGAACAAGGGGACAACATTTGCTATCCTCCAGTCTTCTGGCACTACTCCTGTCGACAATGACGACATAAAGATCAACAACAACGGCTCTGCAATCTCCTCCCTGGCTTCCCAGAGAATCCTAGGATAAATCCCATCTGGCCCAGGGGACTTACCTATTTTCACTCTTTCCAAAATTGCTAACACCTCCTCCTTGTGAATCTCAATCCCATCTAGCCTAGTAGGCTGTCTCTCAGTAATCTCCTCGGCAACATTTTCTTTCTCTACTGTAAATACTGACGAAAAATATTCATTTAACGCTTCCCCTATCTCCTCTGATTCCGCACACAACTTCCCACTACTATCTTTGATTGGCCCTGTTCTAACTCTTATCATTATTTCATTCCTGATATACCTATAGAAAGCCTCAGGGTTTTCTTTGATCCTATCCGCCAATGACTTCTCGTGTCCTCTCCTTGCTCTTCTTAGCCCTCCCTTTAGATCCTTCCTGGCTAGCTTGTAACACTCAAGCGCCCTAACTGAGCGTTCACGTCTCATCCTAACATAAGCCGCCTTCTTCCTCTTGACAACCACTTCAACTACTTGGGTAAACCACGGCTCCCTCGCTCGACAACTTCCTCCCTGCCTGACAGGTACATACTTATCAAGGACACGCATTAGCTGCTCCTTGAATAAGCTCCACATTTCGTTTGTGCCCATCCCCTGCAGTTTCCTTCCCCATCCTACACATCCTAAATGTTGCCTAATCGCGTCATAATTTCCTTTCCCCCAGCTATAATTCTTGCCCTACGGTATATACCTGTCCCTGCCCATCGCTAAGGTAAACCTAACCGAATTGTGATCACTATCGCCAAAGTGCTCACCTACATCTAAATCTAACACCTGGCCGGGTTCATTACCCAGTACCAAATCCAATGTGGCATCGCCCCTGGTTGGTCTGTCCACATACTGTGTCAGAAAACCCTCCTGCACACACTGGACAAAAACAGACCCATCTAAAGTACTCGAACTATCGTATTTCCAGTCAATATTTGGAAAGTTAAAGTCCCCCATAACCAGTCCCCTGTTACTCTCGCTCCTGTCGAGAATCATCTTCGCTATCCTTTCCTCTACATCTCTGGAACTATTCGGAGGTCGATAGAAAACTCCCAACAGGGTGACCTCTCCTCTCATGTTTCTAACCTCGGCCCATACTACCTCAGTAGACGAGTCCTCAAACGTCCTTTCTGCCACTGTAATACTTTCCTTGATTAACAATGCCACAACACCCCTCTTTTACCCTCTTCTCTGTTCTTACTGAAACATCTAAATCCCGGAACCTGCAGCATCCATTCCTGCCCCTGCTCTACCCATGTCTCTGAAATGGCCACAACATCAGGATCCCAGGTACCAACCCATGCTGCAAGCTCACCCACCTTATTCCGGATGCTCCTGGCGTTGAAGTAGACACACTTTAAACCAAGTTCTTACTTGCCAGTGCCCTCTCGCGTCCCTGTAACCTTATCCCCTACCTCACTACTCTCAACAGCCTGTACACTGGAACTACAATTTAGGTTCCCATTCCCCTGCTGATTTAGTTTAAACCCCCCCGAAGAGCACTAACAAATCTCCCCCCCCCCAGGATATTGGTACCCCTCTGGTTCAGGTGAAGACCATCCTGTTTGTAGAGGTCCCACCTCCCCCAGAAAGAGCCCCAATTATCCAGGAAACCAAAGCCCTCCCTCCTACACCATCCCTGCAGCCACATGTTCAACTCCTCTCTCTCCCTATTCCTCACTTCGCTATCACGTGGCACGGGCAACAACCCAGAGATAACAACTCTGTTTGTTCTCGCTCTAAGCTTCCACCCTAGCTCCCTGAATTTCTGTCTTAAATCCCCATCTCTCTTCCTACCTATGTCGTTGGTACCTATGTGGACCACGACTTGGGGGTGCTCCCCCTCCCCCTTAAGGATCCCAAAAACACGATCAGAGACATCACGTACCCTGGCACCTGGGAGGCAACACACCAACCGTGAGTCTCTCTCGTTCCGACAGAACCTCCTATCTGTTACCCTAACTATGGAGTCCCCAATGACTAATTCTCTGCTCCTCTTCCCCTTTCCCTTCTGAGCAACAGGGACAGACTCTGTGCCAGAGACCTGTACCCCATTGCTTACCCCTGGTAAGTCGTCCCCCCCAACAGTATCCAAAACGGTATACCTGTTGTTGAGGGAAACGGCCACAGGGGATCCCTGCACTGCCTGCTGGTTCCCTTTCCTTCCCCTGCCGGTAACCCATCTACCTACTTCTTGTACCTGAGGTGTGACTGCCTCCCTATAACTCCTGTCAATAATCCCCTCCGCCTCCCGAATGATCCGAAGTTCATCCAGCTCCAGCTCCAGTTCCCTGACGCGGTCTGCGAGGAGCTGGAGTTGGGTGCACTTCCCGCAGATGCAGTCAGCATGCACTCTTGGCGACCCCTACCTCCCACATTCTGCAGGAGGAACATACAACTGACTTTACCTCCATTCCCACTATTCTAGATTCCCAACAAATCTACTGAAAAACCAAACGAAAAAAAAAAAGTCAAAACTTGTTCGCTTAGCAATCCGACGGACTGAACTTTTTAAATAAAAAGCTTACCTTATCAACACACCAGAGTCCTTTTTTTTGGTTAGAGGATGAGGGTGGGTGGGAGACACTACACGTGTAGTGTCTCGGGCACTGCCACTGCCCAAATAAATAGTTTTCCCTTACCCAGCAGTCCCCTGGTCCTCCGAAACAAAAGGGGATTAACTTGTAATCTGCACTGAAATTGACCGCTCAGCTGTAAGTTCGCTCCGCACCTCGTTCTGTCAAAGCTGCTCCTCGCAAAAATAAAAAGATTTTAAAACTGCCCAAATAAATAGTTTTCCCTTCCCCAGCAGTCCCCTGGTCCTCCGAAACAAAAGGGCATTAACTTGTAACTTACACTGAAATTGACCGCTCAGCTGTAAGTTCGCTCCGCACCTCGTTCTGTCAAAGCTGCTCCTCGCAAAAAGAAACTTATCAACTTACTTCCTAACTCCCTATATTCTATTTTAGGACCGAATCTTTTGTTTTTTTTACCCACGTTGTTTGCACCAATGTGTTCCACAGCCATTAGCTGTTCACTCTCCCCCTTAAGGATGTCGTGCAACCGCTAATAACGTTCCTCACTGTTGCGTTAATTTTCTCTTTAACCAGCAATGCAACTCCACCGCCTTTTGCTTTTTGTCTGTTCTTCCTAAATACTGAATACCCCTGGATGTTCAATTACCATCCCTGGACACCTCGCAGCCAAATCTCCATAATCCCGACTATATCATACCCATTTACATCTATTTGCGCAATTAATTCATCCAGTTTATTGTGAATGCTCCACGCTTTTAGGCACAACGCCTTAAGACTTGCCTTTTTAACATTACTTGGCCTCTTCCCATTACTTTTCACGATGGCCCTGTTTGATTCTCGCCCGTTATTTCTCTGCCTATCACTTTTCTTATTCCCCCTTCTTTCTTTTGTTCTTGTCGTTTATCCCCCCTCCTCTGACTCCTTGCAAAGGTTCCCATCCCCCCTGCTATTTGAATCTAAACTCTCAATAACCATGCTGGCAAATACTCCCCCCAGGACATCAGTCCCGGTCCTGCCCTTCCAGTCTGCACTCGTCCCACCACCCCCCAGAACCGGTCTCAATGTCCCAGGAATATAAAGCCCTCCCCCTCACAGCATCTCTTCAGCCCCGTATTCATCCGATATATCCTGCTAATTCTTCTCTGACCAGCACGTGGCACTGGTAGTAATCCTGAGATCACTGCCTCTGAGGTCCGACTTATCAACTTACTTCCTAACTTCCTATATTCTATTTTAGGAACGAATCTTTTGTTTTTTTTACCCACGTTGTTTGCACCAATGTGTTCCACAGCCATTAGCTGTTCACTCTCCCCTTCAGGATGTCGTGCAACCGCTCAGAGACATCCTTGACCCTAGCATCAGGGAGGCAACATACCATCCTGGAATCTTTGTGGCCCCAAAACGCCGATCTATTCCCTTTACAATTGAATCCTCTATGACTATTGCATTCCCACACTTTTTACTCCTCCACTATGCTACAGAGCCAACCGTGGTGCAACAAATTGGGCAGTTGCTGCTTTCCCCTGAAGGCCATACCCCACAACATTATCCAAAGCAGAATATCTGTTTTGCAGAGGGATAGTCACAGGAGATTCTTGCACTGCCAGCCTAGGCCTCTTGCTCTGCTTGGTGGTCACCCATTCCCTTCCTGCGTGTGGGGTCTGAGCCTACGTTGTGACCACCTCTTTATACGTGCTATCGACGATACTCTCAGCCTCGTTCAAGCTCCAAGTGTCCCCATCCACCGCTCCAGGTCCAAAACCTGGGCTTCCAGGAGCTGCAGCTGGAGACACTTACTGCACACATCCTGGTCCCGGGCACTGGAATTGTTCCCAGCTTCCCACACACAGTACAAGGAGCACACCACGGCTTTGAGCTCTCCGGCCATGACTTAACCCTTTAAATTAAACCTTTTGGAAGATCTTAATACCAAGTAATATCAATTACTCTAGGGCCCTTCTTCCCTGGTTCCCGTTACGACAGAACTCCCTAAAAACACGACATCCTATATTTGAAAATGAACTGTAAACAGTTCTTACCTCAGATACATACCAGGCTATTGAGAGCGATTCCATAACAGCAGTGACTCACCAAATGATCACCTTGCAGCTTTCCTGTGACGTCACTGCTGGCTTTTTTCCAAAACTCCTGCAAGCCTGAAGAGGTCCGACTACTCTCACACAGGTCCGAGTGCTGTCACACAGGTCCGACTGCACTCCACTCCTGAAGGTAAGTGAAGGCTGCGAGCCTCTCGCTGGATTTATCTGCTCCCGGTTGTTTCCACACAGGTCCGACTGCTCTCCGCTCCTGAAGAGAACAGTGCTACTTTAAGAGATCTCTTCAGAAGCTCAGAGAACCAAGGTGCATTCTGGTTTCTACGTTATAGCCACACAGAGGCAGAGAACATACATTCACCGTATTTATTTTGTCTTTGAAACTGGCTGGCAAAAACTAGTTTTGCAGGGACAGACAGTTAACAGACCGACACAGGCTGTTCTAGCAGGTGAAGGAAATAGTAGAGCTCTCTCTACGTCAATTTGTGCAGTTTCATGCCTTCAACAAATGACAAATTATTGATGTGCTGTGTTCATCGCTGGAAAAAAAGAATAACTTAATACTTCAATTGCTGAACTGAACTGCTGAATCCCTATCTCATAAAGGACTTTTTTCTCATCCGACTTTGGTAGACTGCAAGGGATCTCGTACCGTGTTGTGTTTTTTTTATTCATTCATGGGATGTGGGCATCGCTGGCCAGGCCAGCATTTATTGCCCATCGCTAATTACACTTTAGAAGGTGGTTCTGAGCTGCCTTCTTGAACTGCTGCAGTCCATGTGGGGTAGGTACAACCACAGTGCTGTTAGGAAGGGTGTTCCACGATTTTCCCCCAGCAACAATGAGGAAATATGATATAGTTCCAAGTCAGGATGGTGTGTGACTTGGAGGGGAACTTGCAGGTGGTGGTGTACCCATGCATTTGCTGCCCTTGTCCTTCTAGTTGTCAGAAGTCGCGGTTTTGGAAGTTGCTGTCTAGGGAGCCTTGGTGCATTGCTGCAGTGCATCTTGTAGATGGTACACACTGTTGACACTGTGCGTCGGTGGTGGAGGGAGTGAATGTTTGTGGATGGGGTGCCAATCAAGCAGACAGCTTTGTCCTGGATGGTGTCGAGCTTCTTGTGTGTTGATGAAGCTGCACATATCCAGGCAAGTGGAGAATATTCCATCACACTCCTGACTTGTGCCTTGTAGATGGTGGACAGGCTTTGGTGTTCAGGAGGTGAGTTGCACGCCGCAGGATTCCTAGCGTCTGACCTTCTCTTGTAGCCACGTTATTTATATGGCTACTCCTGGTTCAGTTTCTGGTCAATGGTAGCCCCCAGGATGTTGATGGTGTGGAATTCAGCGACGTTAATGTCATTGAATGTCAAGGGGAGGTGGTTGGATTCTCTCTTCTTGGAGATGGTCATTGCCGGGCACTTGTGTGGTGCGACTGTTACTTGCCACTTATCAGCCCAAGCCTGGATATTTTCCAAGTCGTGCTGCATTTCTACACGGACTGCTTCAGTATCTGAGGATTCGTGAATGGTGCTGAACATTGGGCAATCATCTGTGAACATCCCCACTTCTGACCTTATGATTGAAGGAAGGTCATTGATGAAGCAGCTGAAGATGGTTGGGCCTAGGACACTATCCTGAGGAACTCCTGCAGTGATTTCCTGTAGATGAGATGATTGACATCCATTGGCCACAACTATCGCCCTTTGCGCGAGGTATGACTCTATCCAGTGGAGAATTTCCCCCCTGATACACATTGACTTCAATTTTGCAAGGGCTCCTTGATGCCATACTCGTTCAAATGCTGCCTTGATATCAAGGGCAGTCATTCTCACCTCAGCTCTTGAGTTCAGCTCTTTTGTCTATGTTTGAACCAAGGCTGTAATGAGGTCAGGAGCTGAATGGGTCTGGCGGAACCCATACTGAGCGTCACTGAGCAGGTATTGCTAAGCAAGACAACTTCCATCACTTTACTGATGATTGATTGTAGCTAGATGGTGTGGTAATTGGCCGGGTTGTAGTTGTCCTGCTTTTTGTGTACAGGACATACCTGGGCAATTTTCCACATTGCTGGGTAGATGTCAATGTTGTAGCTGTCCTGGAACAGCTTGGCTCGGGGTGCAGAAATTTCTGGAGCACAGGTCTATTGCCCGAATAGTGTCAGGGCCCATAGCATTCGCAGTATCCAGTGCCTTCGTTTGTTTCCTGATATCAGGCAGAGTGAATCGAATTGGCTGAAGTCTGGCGTCTGTGGTGCTGGGGACTTCAGGAAAGGTCTGAGATGGATCATCAACTCGGCAGTTCTGGCTGAAGATTGGTGCAAATGCTTCAGCCTTATATTTCTTAGTGATTTTCTGGGCACCCCCATCATTGAGGATGGGGATATTTCCTCCAGTTAGTTGTTTAATTGTCCACCACCATTCACTGCTGGATCTGTCAGGACTGCAGAGCTTAGATCTGATCCATTGGTTATGGGATCGCTTTGCTCTATCTATCGCATGCTGCTTACGCAGTTTGGCACGCAAATAGTCCTGTGTTTTAGCTTCACCAGGTTTGCACCTCATTTTGAGGTGTGCCTGGTGCTGCTCCTGGCATGCCCTCCTGCACTCTTCATTGAACCAGGGTTGGTCTTCTGGCTTATTGGTAATGGTAGAGTGGGGGATATGTCGGACCCTGTGGTTGCAGATTGTACTTGAGTATAATTCTGCTCCTGCTGATGGCCCACAGCGCCTCATGGATGCCCAGTTTGAACGGTATCCTCAATGTGAAGGCGGTACTTAGTCTCCACAGGGACTTTGCGGTGGTCACGCCTGCCAATGCTATCATGGACAGATGCATCTGTGGCAAGCAAATTAGTGAGGACGAGGTGAAGTATGTTTTTTCCTCTTGTTGGTTCCCTCATCACCTGCCGCATACTCAGTCTATCAGCTATGTCCTTTAGGACTCGGCCAACTCGGTCAGTAGTGGTGCTTCCGAGCCACTCTTGATGATGAACATTGAAGTCCTCCACCCAGAGTACATGTTCTGCCCTTGCCACCCTCTGTGCTTCCTCAAAGTTCTGTTCAACATGCAGGAGTACTGACTCATCAGCTGGGTGAATGCGGTAGGTGGTAATCAGCAGGACGTTTCCTTTTCCTTGTATCAGATGACCTTTCGTCAGAAGTATAATCTGCAAAGGCTTTATTATTATTTCTATTTTTTTCTGGCAGCCACTTAAAAACCAAACTGTTATTTTAAATAAATGTATGCAATGTAGGAGTTAGATTTTTTAAACAAGAAATTATAAAGTCTTTAGATATTGGTTTATCTTAGCGGTGTTTTGATTTTAGTTTTTTTTGGCATATTTCTCGATATCTAAGGATAGCCGGTTTGGTTTGGTTCGCCTAATTTGGTGGTTACTAGATTGATTCAATTCGGCTGCTGCTTTCCTCGTTTTGTAAATATTAAAGATATACAATGTGACCTGTGAAGCAACGGGACTGAATTGACAGTGTGTTGCTCCCACTGCAATCAGAATGATATATATTAATTGAGGGCTCCTTCACGATCGAATCATATTTTAATTTGACAGCTCACGTTTGAGATCAGGATCAGGACCGGGGCATTGTCTGTCTGGAACTCCATAATTTTGCTCAGTCCAGCTTCCCTGGTAATTGCCATGTCACTACGTTCCTCTCTTCCTTCCACCTCCTGATTTACAGCCATTACTGGAATGTTTTCTTCGATCCTCTATAGTGACGACAGAAGCAAAATATTTGTTTATTTCATCCATCATTTCCTTACCACCTACTATTTACTCTTCATTCTCACTCTCTAGAGGAACAACACTCACTTTACTTACTCCTTTTTTTTACATTTCTAGCTAGCTTCCTCTCATATTCGACTTCCTTTCTCCTGATAAAACTGTTAATCATTCCCTGTCGTTCTTAATATTCTGACCAATCATCTGAACTGCCACTAATCTTTGCACAATTATATGCGTTTTCCATAAGTGTGATGCTTTCCTTAACTTCATTAGTTAACCGCAGATGTCAATTCCTCCCCTTAGAATGTTTTCTTTATAGCAGGAATATACTTATTCTGAGTATGCTGAAATATCCCTTTAAATTCCGGCCACCAATTCTCTATTGATCTGTCTCCAAGCCTCGTAACGCAGTTCACTGGAGCTAGCTCAGCTTTCATGCCCCCTTATTTACCCTTATTTAAGCATAAAATACTAGTCTTCGACCCACTCCTCTCTGTTCCAAACTGGATGTAAAATTCACGCATATTGCAGTTGCTGCTACCTGGAGGTGCCTTTACTCTGAGGTCATTAATTAATCACTTTGCTGTCATGGTCGCTGTCTGACAATGTACTGATTCAGAGTGTGCGAGTTTTCCTGCATCAGTTGCTGCCCCGGTCACTGTCTGGAATTGTTCTGTCATGAATGGATGAGACCACGATTTTAATTGTGCTTGGTGCATTTTTGGAACAGTTTAAGCTTTTACTTCTATGTTCTAATTGTTAAAATGGAGGAGAGATATTATGTGATACAACTTGTCCATGAGCCACACTATTCACCCTGCCTTAAATTTGAAACTGCATCAATTTGAGAGTGCAGCCTTTCTGTTTCACAACTGCCTGCTGCCTGCACACACGTCAGTCTGAAACTTGCCTTCTAGCTGCCGTAACTTGAATTTAAGGCCTTTTGAGCAAGAACAATTAAAAATGACCACACTCTGGAAAATCCAGCAAGAAACAGAACTGTCGTCAAGCCTGTCTGTACCTAAACATCTCAAGAGCAAGAAAGTCTGAATTCTACCAGTTTCCTCTCCGTCTACAAGCAGATGACTCCAAAAATGTAGCTGTCTCCATTTATATCCGATAGTGCCAGCAGACTTAGTGGTGGAACAGTGGCGCGGTGGTTAGCACCGCAACCTCACAGCTCCAGCGACCTAGATTCAGTTCTGTGTACTGCCTGTGTGGATTTTTCAAGCTCTCTCTGTGACCGTGAGGGCTTCTTCAGGGTCCTCCGGTTTCCTCCCACAACCAAAGTCTTGCAGGTTGATCGAGAAATTGGCCATTGTAACTTGCCCCTAGTGTAGGTAGTTGGCAGAGGAATGGTCGAGATGTGGTAGGTAATATGGGATTAATGTAGGATTGGGATAAATGGGTGGTTGTTGGTCGGCAAATACTCGGTGGGCCAAAGGGCCTATTTCAGTGCTGAATCTCTAAACTAAACTAGAAATTTGCACGAGAAGAGATATTTCCAACAGCTCCTCCCCTATTTGGCATTTCGAATTGGTGATCTCCAATTTTCGGACCCTTTTTGCTCATTCGAACAGACACTAGTTTTAACTGAAATCCATATATCCATGTTAGCTTGTAGTTACGATAATTATCTATTTAGTAAATGTCTTTGTCTTTTTGTGCCTTTAATCTGTCCAGACATGTTGGTATGCGTGCATTGTGAAGTTATTCCCTTTCCCCAGTTAAGAATGTGCATTAATAAACCCTACATCTTTTGTTCATACTTAAAGAACTGTATTGATGCTGTCATGTATTATTAGGGATTAAGGGAAGGGAATAAATTCAATCAATAATCTAATTACAGAACGAGGCTGAAAAAAACAGAGAAATTTGTTCAGAGTAAGAAAATAGATTAACTATCTGTTCGTAACACAGAAATTGGGGGCTGAAATCCACAATAAACTCATGAAAGAGCAAACGACATGACCTGGTTTAAACTGTTCCTTTCCCAGGGTGTGTGAGAGGGACTCAGTACCACTCCAGCTGGGATTAAAACAGGCCTGGTTTGAATTGACCCTTTCCTGGTGTGTCAGTGGGAATCAGTGCTACTCTAGATGGGATTAACACAGGCCTGGTTTTATTTGGCCCTTTCCTATTGTGATTGGGACTCAGTATAACACCAGCTGGGATTAACGCAGGTCTGGTTTGAATTGGCCCTTTCCCTTTTGTCATTTAACCTCTCCCCGCCCCTGCTCCGCTCCACCACAATCTTTCCTTCTTGTTCTACTCCCCTCCCCTGCCCCCCGCCCCCCCCCCCCCCCACCACCGCAACCCAACGTGCTCAAAGACTGTTTCATTTCTAACTTTTTTCCAGGTATGATGAATAGTGGCAAACCTGAAATGTTAAATCTGTTTCATTCTGCGCAGATGCTGCCAGACCTGCTGAGTGTGTCCGCCACATTTTGTCCTCATTTCACCAGGCAGGAGCCGGTGTTCAGACAGGGAATTAGACAGGAGGGGGTGTTCACAAAGGGAATTAGAGAGGGCGGGGTGTTCGCAGAGGAAATTATATGGAAAGGGGCATTCACAAAGGGAATGAGACAGTAGGGGAGTGTTCGCCAGGACAGAATAAACAGGAGGTTGTTGTTCACGGGGGGGTGGGGCGGGGAATTTTACAGGAGGGGGGTCTTCATAGGGGTTAATAGACGAGAGGACAGTGTGTTCACCAGTGCTGAATTAGACCGGAGGGGCTTTGAAAGGAAGGGTCTCTTCAAAGATGGGTCTGAACAATGGAGGCATTGTAAGAAAGATGTGAGGGCATTGAAGGGAGTTCAGAAAACATCAGGAGAATCGTTGTAGCGATGAGGAACTTCAGTTTTGACGATAGATTGCACAGGTTACGACAAGTATAATGAGAGAGGAAGTACTGGAGTGTCTGACATCCTTGAAAGTAGATAAATTACCAGGGCTGGAAGGATTGTATCCAGGTTATTCAGGGATATCAGGGAGACAGTGACGGATGCTCTAAGTATCATATTCAAATCCTCACGAGATAAAGCCGAGATACCAGAGGATTGGAGGTCTGCAAACGTTGTGCCATTGTTTCAAAAGGGTGTGAGGAATAGACCAAATAACTGTGGGCCAGTCAGTCTGACCTCGGTGGTCGGCAGATTATTAGAATCAATTATGAGTGTTAGGATAAACTGTCACTTGGAAAGGAACGGATTAATCAGGAATAGTCAGCATGGATTTGTTAACAGAAGGTCGTGTCTTACTAACTTAATTGATATTTTTGAGGAAGTAACAAGGAGGTTCGATGAGGGTAGTGTAATTGATGTTGTCTGAATGGATTTAAATAAAGCATTTGACAAGTTCCCACATGGAAGACTGGTCAGCCCATGGGATACAGATGAATGTGGCGAATTGGATCCAAAATTGGCTCAGTGACGGGAAATAAGGAGTAATGGTCGTCAGATGTTTTTGCAAATGGAAAGCGGTTTCCAGTGGCGATCCAGAGGGCTCGGTGTTGGGTCACTTGCTGTTTGTAATATATATTAATGAGTTGAAATTAAATGTGGGAGGCATGAATGGGAAATTTGCAGATGACACAAACATTGGCCGTGTATTGACAGTGAAGAGGATAGTTGTAGACTGCAGAATTATATAAATGCTTGGTTGAGTGGGCGGAAAAGAGGTAAATGGAATTCAATCCGGAGAAGTATGAGATCAGCATTTGAGGATGGAAAACTAAGCAAGGGAATACACAATAAATAGGAAGATATTGAGAGGGGTAGAAGAAGTGAGAGACCGTGGATTGCATGTCCAGGTCCCTGAACGTGGCAGGACAGGTAGATAAAGTGGTGAAGAAGGCATATGGAATGCTTTCCTTTATTGGCCGAGGTATAGAATACAAAAGCAGGGATGAAATGCTGGAACTGTATAAAAAGCTGGTTAGGCCACAGCAGGAGCATTGCGTACAGTTCTGGTCAGAACGTTACAGAAAAGACATATTTGTTCTGGAGAGAGTATGCTGCCAATAATGCTGCCAGGGCTTGGAAACTTCAGCGATGAGGGCAGATTGGATAAGCTAGGATTGTTTTCATTTGAACAGGGAAGGCTGAGGGGTGAATTAATTGAGATGTACAAAATTATGAGGGGCCTAGATAGTGTAGGCAGGAAAGACCTGTTGCCCCTCATGGAGAGGTCAATTACCAGAGGGCACAGATTTAAGGTGATTGATAAAACGATTAGAGAGGACATGAGGAAAACCTTGTTTTCACCCAGAGAGTGGTGGATGTCTGGAATTCACTGCCTAGATCGCTGGTGGAGGCCGAAACCCTCAACTGATTGAAAAGGTTCCTGGACCTGCATCTGAATTGCTGTAACCTACAAGGATACAGACCAGGGGTGGGAAGTTGGTATTTGAATGGATGGCTAGTTTTTTCAGCTGGCACAGAAGCGATGGGCTGAATGGCCTCCTTCTGTTCTGCCATAACTGTTCGATGGTTTTACCTTATGTATTTGAATCTGAATGTCTGGACAGGGAACGAATAGTCGAAAGGTAAAGTTGAGCAGAAATCTAGCTGAGTGAACAATCAGTCAGCTGCCAGTCTCATACTCTTTCTGTAGGTCTATTATTTGCCCTTTTCACCCCGTCTGACCCTTCTCTATTCAGCCTGGTTCTCCGTTCTATTACCCACTTGACATCTCCTTGACGTTACTCTCCATCTCTTTCTGCATCTGGTAGCTCAGGGTCTGGTTGCCATGCATTTTCCCTGGTGGAAATGTATCGCAACGGCAACCAAACTACCTCTTCTTTGGAGACAGACCATTGTTCAGTTGCACGTTTTTCTGCCAATCTTAAGTTGCAATTTACTTGTCCAGATCTGCTCTCAACCTATTCAAGATGTTCCTTCCCAAGTAATTATCTTTAATCTGGATTGTTCCTTGTCCTTTTCCATAGCTAACATAAAATGCCTGATAGATACCGTGGCCAGTACCCCGCAAATGCTCCCCTACTGAGACCTGGTCCACTTGACCAACCTCATTCCCCAGAACCAGATCCAACAATGCCTCCTTCCTCATTGGACTGGAAACATAGTTACGCAGGCATTTCTCCTGAACACCTATTAGAAACTCTTGCCCCTCTCTGCCCGTTACACTATTACTCTCCCTGTCTATGGTGGGATAATTTAGGTTCCCATTGTAAGGACTCAAATTCTAACACTTCTCTTCAGCTTCCTTGCAAATTTATTCCTCTGCATCTTTCCCATTAATCAATAGTCTTCAGACGAACTGCAGGAAATTAATAGTACCTCAATTATTTCTTGGTTCGAACCAGACAGATTATGTTTATGATCCCTCTAAGCAATACTCTCTCTAGCACTGTAATATTCTCATTAATTAATACAGCTGTCCTTCCTCTTGTCCGTCAATCCCTATTATTCCTGAACACCTCACATCCAGGATTATTTAGTACACAGTTCAGATCTTTTAGACCCAGTTCTCAAATATCATCGTGAGAGAGAGAGAAACAGAAGGACAGAGGTGGGAAGAGAGAGAGAGTGAGAGAGACAGAGAGTAAGAGAGAGAAAGAGACACACACACAGGGACAGACAGTGAGATCTGGGGTCCGATTGGGCTCTGGAGGGTTCCAGTGCATCGCCTATCTGTCTGTCTCTGTCACCCTCTCTCCATTGATGCCCAGACCTCACATTCTATTCAGGCCCACAGCAGCAACTGTGATTTGCAGCTTTGTCCATTTTGCTGTGGGTCCAGGGTGGGTTTAGTTGAAGCCCTGCTTTGCTGCTCGTTGACACCTTTTTGAGAAACAATTCATGAATCGTCTGCAGAGCCAGTTCCACCTCAATATATCAGATTATCAATAAAATAAAATCTCAGAATCAAATTTACAATCATTTCAGTTCTCAGTGTTGTGAATATGAAACGTACGTTCTGTCCTTCGGGGAGTGTAGTGAATGGAATATGAAAAGGGATTTAGTTCCACTGTCTGAAATTCTTCAGCTCTTTCTGTTAATTCACTAATTTAACAATGAGATTGAGAGGGTATTTCACCGCTTTCTTCAGCTCCTCTCTGAATTTACTCTGGGTCACAGCGTAAATACACGTGTTGGTGCAGGAACTGAGAAGCTGCAGCATTAGTGATGTGCGTTCTGTGATAAAGTGAGGGTCAGTGACGGAGTCATTATATTGAATATCTGCAATACGCCTGTAAATGTTGCATACAACTAGTGTTACCCATAACAGTATAAAACTGCCGGATATACTTAAGAGTAAAATAATCGATTTCCTCCGATTCGCCATCTCTGGGTCTTTGTGATTCTTTCCATTGCTGTGGTCTTGGAATCCCCTGCGGACTTTACTGGCGAATAATATACGTCTGACCGTCATAACATTGAACAACAAAATTAGAATGAACGGGATACAAGGGGTTAAAATGAGGTGAAGCAATTCAAATGCTGCCCAAGCGCAGGAAGTATAGAAGCTCGGTTTAAAGACACAACCCATAGGAACATTATCAATAAAGTACCTTGGCTTATACAGAAAGTAAATTGGGACAGTCTCCAAACAGCCCAGCATACTCACTGTTCCTACAACCACAGCCGCCAGTTTCTGGGTGCAATATTTTGCTTTTAGCTTCTCACAACAAATGGCCACAAATCGATCAAAGGTGAAAGTGACTGTGAGCCAGGCAGAAATATTTGTGGCTGCATAAAGCAGAACGGCAATGAGACAACACACAGGAGTAATTCTCAGGAATGAATCTGGGAAATAAATTACAACAATCCAACTCAATATGGGATCAGTGATAACGACCAGGAGATCAGCCACTGCCATTCCCACCAGGTAGACAGTGATACATTTGGAGAGACCGCACTTTCCTCGGCACAGGATCACAATCGCCACCAAGTTAACTGGAAGAGAGAGAAAAGGAAGCAGAGAAATTACTGATCAGACCTGGAGACAAAGCAGCTGTTTAACAGGATCTAAGCTGTTATTTCCAGCTTTGTTGCTGCATCGAACAGTAAAAACTGATTCATTGACCTGGGCTGTGTTTTGCCACAGTGAAATGTTTGAAACATAATTATTAATAATGAATTGGGAAATGGATACAGAAAGTGAATGAAGTCAGCACTGGATCTACTGGAAATACTGGGGGAGGATGCAGTACCGGTGGGGAAATGAGAAGAGCTTTTACAGAGATGGAATCCAATGAGTTAAATGGGGATTTGTCTCCAGATTGTTGGGCGGGAAGGCTTTGAGACAGCGGAAGGTGCTGCTGGTTTGTTGCTCTGGATTCGGGGAGCCGACAGGGATTGTTACCAAATGGGAAAAGGCTGAAAATTGCAGCACTGTATTTGAGTGTTTGCATCAGCCATGATTCAGAATGGCGGAGCAGGCTCGAAGGGCTGAAAGGACCACTCTTGCCCCTATGTTCCTATGTTCCTATCAGGTTGGACGAGGCAACTGGAGAATGATGCAATGAGTGAAATTGGGAGAGACAGCAGGAAAAGGACATGTTGTTGCTGGATGGGAGACAGGAGCAGATGGTTGGGAAAGCGAATAAACTGAAGCAATGGATGAGGAATCAGAGGATTAAATACAGTGAGAGGAGAGGCTGAGATTCATAGGGAGAGACTGCAGCAGAGTGTTAGAGTAAATCTGATCTATAGATCCCAGTAATACAGTTCAATTAATACATTCAAACAATAATACCTGTTGTTATTGGTGTTGGAGAACAGTTCATTGGTTACACAGTATAGTCAATACATTTAGTTTGTGCAGGCAATTAAATATAAGCTTAATTTTTTCTGATACCAGCCTCGCTCTTTATTTAATTCAGCAGTCATTCAAAATTCATGTACAGTATTTGAAGAATGAATTACCAAGGTGAAGAACGGATTCTGTTATGTTTATTCAGTCAGTAAGTAAGGACTAGCAAATTGCTGCAAAACAAAATGAGGACCTGACAGAAATAAACAGAGACGATCAAGTCAAACAGCAAAATTAATGCAATCTGACAACAGACAACTTCAACTCATAGCTTCTCTCGCTAATCTTTCTGGATATTCCAGCACTTTATGATAGTGAATCATTTACACTGCTGTTTCTTTCTCTTTCTTTCTGGTTATCCTTTTCCCTCACTTTTGTTTTCCCTGCTCTGTTTCTCCTTCCGTCTCTCTGTCGCCCTCCCTATCTCTCTGGAGTACTCACACGCTGCAAACTGTTGCTTCATGTCCCTTTTCACATACGGTTTATTCCGAACATTCTGCACCTGTGATCTGTTAACCAGCCGCATGTTCAATGATTCTATTCTCAGTGTCAGTTCAATGGCGAATCCTCTGTGAATAATTTACTGCGTCGACAGAGTACCGAAGTCTCCACCTGTTCACCTACACTGTTCACTTCATCTGCAATGCATGGAATAAAAAGAATCGAACGCTTCTTCCAGACAAACCTCACAATCATTAAAAATCCTTCTCCTGGATTTATAAAGTACAACATTAGAATGTGGGATTGTTTAATTAATGAAACACAAACATCAGCGCTGCATCTGATAATCTACAGAGAAATGGAAAGACTCACAGTTCCAGCTGATAGATTGCAAACCAGTAAAACATCGTATCAATACTTTCTATTTTATAATGTAGTCCAGTGAAAGTGAAGGCTCCAAAGTGCAGCAGAGAAGGACACGTGAAAGAGTCAACAACACAGTACAATAGCCAGAACTCCGAAGCAACGTCAGACACACACAGAATGAAATAATATTTTATAACCGTGATAACCAATCGATACATTGAAATCCCAGTTAAATTAAACTATGTTATTGGGGAGGGAGGACATTGATGTCCCCTTGTAACACTGAGAACGTGAGATATCTCATTATCAAGCAGCTAAAAACATTCATAAAAATATTCCACGACTAGTTGGTTCCACAACATGAAACTATTAAAAGCTCTTGATGGTCTGATTCTTGATCCTAACCAAGACACTTGATTCAAATATATTCAATACTCAAAATAATACAGCAACAATGCCAGGGTTACTTAAACCAATACTATCAAAGATAATGCAGCTCCTGTAAGACTGAAAGCATAGAAAACGAGGATATTTCATCAGTAAATGGCTGGACAAAAACAGGTGGCTGTGTAACACTCACCGAGATAAATAATACTGAGTGGAGCACCACAGTGAACATCGATTAACACAATTAACAGCTGAGATACAGGCTTACCAGGAACTCCAATTGTTGCAAGTACAGGGTAATAAATGCTTTCTATTTGATACATTAATGGATATCCCATGTCTGTGAGAAGCAGATATTTCTGTTAGCCCAGAACCCACAGCTCTAGCAGGCATTCCGAACTGATTCATTTCAATGGGCCCTAATTTATGCAGGGAATAAGTCTCCACTGACATGATTGTACCCCTGATCATTGCTATCAGTTACACTCACCTGAACAAACACATTACATCAGCAACTTTGACTCTATGAAATTAATATGATGGACGATAACGCAATTATTTCAGTGTCAATGACCTTAGTAAGACTTCTCGGAAAAAACAAAGATCTGTAGTGGCGTCATTTACATTTCCATATTGTTGTATTGACCATCTTAACTCTTTGCGTATCTATTAAAATGTACGTGATCTACCTGCAGTGTACACTGAATCCATGGAGAAAAACAATCCCATTTCACTCTGTTACTGCCATTTCCCGTTAAAATGTGAACTTTGAGTCTCTGAGTTGGGACCAAGTTCAGGTTTTCAGCCCAGATGATATTGTGGATGATATTAGGGGGCAGACACTGTACACACCCATTGGTGAGGCAATCGCATAGCAATAATATCACTGGGCTAGTAAGCCAGAGGCCCAACATAATGGCCTGGGGACAGGGGTTCAAATCCCACCATAGCAGCTGCTGACATTTAAGTTCAATTAATTAACAAAAGTCTGCAATTGAAAGACAGTTTCTGTAATGGTGCATGAAACTATCATCGATTGCTGTAACGACCCTTTTGGTTCACTAATTCCTTTTACGGAAGGACATCTGCCATCCATTCTGAAGAAGGGTCACTGACCCGAAACGTTAACTCTGCTTCTCTTTTCACAGATGCTGCCAGACCTGCTGAGTGGTTCCAGCATTTATTGTTTTTATTGCAGATTTCCAGCATCTGCAGTATTTTGCTTTTATCATCTACCATCCTTACCTGCTCTGCTTTACATGTGGCTACAGACCCAGAGCAATGTGGCTGACTCTTAACTGCCCTCTGAAACGGCCCAGCGGGCTGTCATGGACACTGAATGCTGATCTTGTCAGCAGAGCTCACATCACGTGAAAGAATAAAATAACATTTTCTCTGTGCTATTTCACTACAGATATTTCCCTGATTATTCTACATAGGTTAATGGCTCTGATAAAATTTGAACTGTGCCAACTCCTGACTCTTTTCCTCCAATTCACTGCTGACTGGACACCCAAATTCCACCTTCCCTCACTATCAACTGCCCAAAATCCCTGTTTCCATGTCAACCCTCGCCACATGCATTTCATCCAACACCTTCAGCCGAACCGATCTGTTTTGTCTCTCAGTTCTCTAAGTACATAGATTTATAATTCTTATCATTGGATTAAAATCTTCCATGTCCTCACCACGCCTCATCTCCAGCCACTCCTCAAAATCTACAGCAAACCCATCCGTTACCTCCCCATATCTCTAACATTGGTATCTTTCAGTGGGACTGCCCGCATATGGTTCCACTATTAATTTGATTGTAACCAGAGCATCGCCAGCAATGGCCGCTCTTCCCACACACGCACTATTACCTCTGGAGTCCCGGAACTTTCCATTCTTGTGCCCCCTTTTGCCTCATCTACACACTGCCCGCTGGTGACATCATCTACAGATGTGGGGTGAGCTTCCACATGTGTGCTAACAACACCCAGCTCCAGCTCTCCATCATCTCCTTCGACTCTTCACTGCCTCTGTATTATCAAACTCCGACAGCCTGTTTTCCATGAGCTGCAATTTCCTACAATTAAGCATGGGGCAGAGTGAAGCCTCCACCTTCGGCTCCACCACACACTCCACAATCTTGTCATTGATTCCATCGCCATTCCTAGATGTTGTATCAGGCTGAATGTGATGTTGTGTAAAATATGCCCACAATTCAACTCTGACCTGAGTTTCGAACCTCATGTTGTCTCCATGAGAAATGACACCTCCTTCCACCTCCATAACATCGCCAGCCTCTGCCCCTGCCTCAGCCCATCAGGCATTGAAAACGCTCAATCACTCATCTGTGTAAGGTTATTCGGTGACTCAAAGCTACTAACCAGATTAATAATTGTTAAAATCCAGCGATTATGAATTAACAATTGAATTATTATTCTAAACTAACATTTAGCTTTATTAATACCCTTCTTTGTAGTGTGGTACAGTGGGAGAATTTCGGAAATCAGGAACAGCATAGACAAACTGTCAACCTGGAAGGATTGTCGGATATAGTGCCAAGTTTTAAAATACTTACTTGCAGGAAAAGGATGAGACCTTGAGAGCAGAAGCTGAAAGCTGCTTCTGTGTAGATTTGACTCGGAGTGAGATAAGGAAACTCGAAATGCAAAAGCCTTGAGACAAAGTAGTCAACACAAAGGGATGCAAATTGTACATATTCGAATGGTTAGCAACCATCACAAAAAGATCCTTGATTCGTTAAGAAAGGCATAATTTCACAAATAAATGAATCACTGATTGGGATGATTGGGAGAGGTGTTGGTTAACTGGAAAGTTGCCAGGATAAAATAAGTCCTGTCTTTGATACTGATGGCAGAGAAGTTATGAACAACAACAAGAGATAAGAGAGAGAGACTAACCAAAAACCTGAAGGCCAAAAGCTGCACGAGAAAGAGACGTGCGCTCTGCTGTACAGTCTCTAATACAGGTAGAATCTGGGTTAGACTGTTACTTACTGACTGAGCTTGTGACGAGGGTTTATCTGAAATTTTAACAAACTTGTCTTAAGCTTTATCTCAGTTAGTCGATTCACAACAAGCTTTGTGCTGCCATGTCTGTTCCCACAATGGAAGGGGGAATAAAGTACCTCTATCTTCTCAAATCTTACATTCTGGAACCCCAGTTTGGACTTGGCTCAATCTGAATGTTTTTTTGGGAAAGAAAAGGATCTCGAGATCGCGAGACTGACTACTTCGCGTCTTGGAAGGGGAAAAGAAAAACTTTTGGGGGTGTGGAGACCTTCATCGACACATTCGTGTTCAAAGGCACTCAGACAAGAATATATAACTTGAATGAATAAACGCATGTTGTCTAAAGATGTTAAATGGGTCTTCAGGGAGAAATGCAAGGAAGTTGCAGAGTTTATTCAAGGTAAGTCCGAAGAAGTTCAAGATACAGAAGACAAAAACAAAAATCCTTCTGGCTTACAGGACTTACAGCTGCTTAAGGAGGTGGTCGCATAGAGGTAATCTCTGTCCTAGTAATCTGGAGCCCATACTAATGCTCTAGAGGGCATGGGTTCGAATTCCACCACAGCAGATGGTGAAATTTGAATTCAACTAATAGACATGGAATTAAAAAGCTAGTCTCAGGGTCATCATTAAACCACTGCTGAAAACAAATCTGGTGCGTGAATGTCCTTTTAGGGAAGGAAATCTGCTGTCCTCACCTGGTATGGCCTACATTTATTTATTCATTTGTGAGACGTGGGCATCACTGGCACGTCCAACATTTACTGCCCATCCCGAATTGCATTTGAATTGAGTGGCTTGCTCGGCCACTTTAGACAACAATTACGTGTCAACCATATTGCAGTGGATCTGGAATCACATGTAGGTCAGACTTGATAAGCACAGCAGATTTTTTTTACAACAATCGTCAATGGTTTCATGATCACCGTTAAACTAGCTTTTATTTCCAGATTTCGTGATTGAATTCAAATTTCACGATCTGCTCTGGTGGTATTCAACCCCATATCCCTAGCACTTTAGTCTGGGCCTTGCATTGCTAGTCCAGTGATATTACCATTGCACCACCGCCTCTCTCTAGACTCCAGGACGACAGCAATGTGACTGACTTTTAAATGCCCTCCTAAATGGCCTCACACGCCACTCAGTTCAAGGGCAATTAGGGCTGGGCCCCTTTTGCGACGCCCACAGTCACAAACGAATAAAAAAAACTCACTGAATCCAAGAGACCGCTACTCAGAAAGATAAAGAGGTTGAACGACGGAAACAGCGGGTTCGAGATTTGAAGTTGTGCCACAAACATTGGACTGCTGTGTTATCGCAGTAGCACGTCACTTACCTGAACGCTGGCACAGCCGTGATAGCCGTTCAGGAAAATAAAAGTCAGTTGATACATTTTTCAGCAGCAGCGGGAGAGTTGTCAGCGAGGACCAGGGGGCTGACGGGAAGGTAAGTTTCCCACTTAAAGGAGTTGCCTCGAGCGTCAGCGGCCTTCATTTTTCAGCAGCAGCGGGAGAGGCGGCAGCGAGGACCAGGGGGCTGACGGGAATATATTTGGGCAGCGGCTGAGGATCCTGAGTCTGAGCTTCAAAAATTGTGGCACATCCGGGAGGGGGAGAGGTACCTGGACGTTTCGTTTCAGGAGGCATTCATACCTGGTAGATTAAGTAATTCAAATTCAGTTAGTGTTCAGGGACAACAGGGTATGATTGCAAGTGAGGCAGGTAGGGGGATCCTGAGTTCAGGAGTGGAGGAGCCTCAGCCTTTGACCTTATCCAACACGGACGAGATACTTGCTCCCTGTGTGGATGAGGAAAAGGGCTGCGGGGAGGATGAGCCAACAGACCACGGCACCATGGTTCAGAAGGCCATTCAAGGGATTCTATAATTAGGGGGATAGATAATATCCTTTGCAAGCCAGATCGGGAGTCCTGCATGATGTGTTGCCCGCCCGGTGCCAGGGTGCAGGACATCTCTGACCGGCTTGAAAGGATATTGGAGTGGGAGGGGTAGGATCCAGTTGTTGTGGTCCACGTTGGGACTAACAACATAGGCAAGGCTAGGATGGAGGACGTGTTTGGGGATTATAAAGCACTGGGAACGAAATTAAGGAACTGGTCCTCGAGGGTCATAATCTCCGGATTACTGCCCGAGCCACGTGCAAATTGGCTTAGGGATAAGAATATTAGGGAAGTAAACACGTGGCTAAGGGAGTGGTGTGGGAAAGAGGGGTTCCATTTCATGGGGCATTGGCATCAGTTTTGGAAGCGGGGGGATCTGTACCGATGGAACAGTCTCCACCTGAACCGATGTGGGACCAGTGTTCTGGCGAAACGGATGAATAGGGTGGTCTCTAGGACTTTAAACGAGTGAGTCGGGGGGAAGGGAAAGGGAAAACGACACGGAGTATGATGGTAAATAAAAAAGTAAGCAGCAGGTTAACATGCATGCAGGAGGGTTTAAGTTCAAGGCAGACTATGAAAGAAGCAGAAAGGAAGAATAACTCAGCAGTTATTATTAGAGATGTTGGAAATCATGAGGGTAAGAAAGCTAGCATAAAGGAACTTTACCTGAATGCTCATAGCATTTGTAACAAGGTTGATGAGTTAACAAAACAAATCATCGCGAATGAATATGAGTTGGTAGCCATTCCGGAGACATGGTTCCAGGTTGGTCACGATTGGGAGTTAAATATCCAGGGGTACCAGATTATTCGGAAGGACAGACAGGAAGGTAAGGGAGGTGGTGCAGCTCTGATATTCAAGGACGATGCTGAGAGATGATATAGGTTCTATGGAGAATGAGGTCGAATCCATTTGGGTGGAAATCAGAAACTCTAAGAAGAAAAAGCCATTGATAGGCGTATTCTATAGGCCACCAAATAATAACATCACATTGGGGCGGGCAATAAACAAAGAAATAACTAATGCCTGTAAAAATGGTATGGCAATTATCATGGGCGATTTTAATCTACATGTAGATTGGTCGAACCACTCAGTCAGGATAGCCTTGAGGAGGAGTTCGTTGAGTGTATCCGTGATAGTTTTCTCGAACAGGATGTAATGGAACTGACGAGGAAGCAAGCTATCCTAGATCTAGTCCTGTGTAATGAGACAGGAATAATTAATGACCTCATAGTTAGGGATCCTCTTGGAAGGAGTGATCACAGTATGGTTGAATTTAGATTACAGATGGAGAGTGTGAAGATAAAATCCAATACCATGGTCCTGCGCTTGAACAAGGGGGACTACAATAGAATGAGGGAGGACTTGGCTAAAGTAGACTGGAAACAAAGATTTTATGGTGGGGCAGTTGACGAGCAGTGGAGGACTTTCAAAGCAATTTTTCAAAGTGCTCAGCAAAAGTATATTCCAGTGAAAAGGAAGGACTGGAAGAAAAGGGGTAATCTGCCATGGTTGTCCAAGGAAATAAGGGAGGCTATCAAATTGAAAGAGAAGGCATACAAAGTGGCCAAAAACAGCATGAAACTAGAAGATCAGGAAAACTTTATAGGTTAACAGAAAGCCACAGAATGAGATATAAAGAAAAGTAAGGTAGAACATGAGAAAAAATACTAGCACAGAATATAATGACAGATAGCAAAAGTTTCTATTAACATATACAACGAAAAAGAGTAGCTAAAGGAAACGTTGGTCCTTTAGAGGATGGGAAGGGGAATTTAGTTATGGTATATGATGAAATGGCCGAGGCATTGAACAGGTATTTTGTATCGGTCTTCACAGTGGAGGACACTAATAACATGCCAGTAATTGACAAAGGGACGAACTTAGGTGAGGACCTGGAAACAATCATTATTACGGAAGAGCTAGTGTTGGGCAATAGCAGGTGCACTGGTGGTAATTTTCCAAAATTCTCTGGACTCTGGGGTAGTCCCAGCAGATTGGAAAATAGCAGATGTGACGCCACTGTTTGAAAAGGGAGGTTCACAAAAGATGGGGAATTATAGACCGGTTAGCTTAACCTCTGTAGTGGGGAAGTTGCTTGAGTCTATTATCAAGGAAGAAATAGCAGGGCATCTCAATATAAATTGTCCCGTTGTGCAGATGCAGCATGTGTTCTTGAAGGGCAAGTCATGCTTGACACATCTTTTGGAATTCTGTGATGACATTACGAGCAAGGTGGACAATGGGGACCCAGTGGATGTGGTGTACCTAGATTTCCAAAAGGCCTTCGACAAGTTGCCGCACAAGAGGCTGCTGCATAGGATAAGGATGCATGGCGTTTGGGGTAAAGTATTAGCATGGATAGAGGATTGGGTGACTAACAGGAAGCAGAGAGTGTGGATAAATGAGTGCTATTCTGGCTGGCAATCAGTCACTAGTGGTGTGCCTCAGGGATCGGTGTTGGGACCGCAATTATTTACAATTTGTATAGATGATTTGGAGTTGGGGAGCACGTGTAGGGTGTCAAAGTTTGCAGATGACAGTAAGCTGAGTGGCAGAGCAAAGTGTGCAGATGACTGTGAAACTTTGCAGAGGAACATAGATACATTGAGTGAGTGGGAAAATGTCTGGCAGATGGAATACAATGTTAATAAATGTGAAGTCATTCATTTCGGTAGGAGTAACAGTAAAAAGGATTATTACTTGAAAGGTAAAAAGTTGCAGCATGCTGCTATGCTGAGGGACCTGGGTGTCCTTGTGCATGAATCGCAGAAGGTTGGTCTGCAGCAAGTAATTAGGGAGGCAAATGGGATTTTGCCCTTCGTTGCTAAAGGAATTCAGTTGAAAAGCAGAGAGGTTATGTTGCAGCTGTATAAGGTACTGTTGAGGCCGCACCTGGAGTACTGTGTGCAGTTTTGGTCTCCTTACATGAGAAAGGATGTACTGGCACTGGAGGGGGTGCAGAGGAGGTTCACTAGGTTGATTCCGGAGTTGAGGGGGTTGGTTTATGAGGACAGACTGAGTAGATTGGGAATATATTCTTTGGAATTCAGAAGAATGAGGGGGGATCTTATGGAAACATATAAAATTATGAAGGGAATAGATAAGATACAAGTAGAGAGGATGTTTCCACTGGTAGGTGAAGCTAGGACAAGAGGGAATAGCCTCAAGATTAGAGGGAGCAGATTTAGGACTGGATTGAGAAGGAACCTCTTCACCCAGAGGGTTGTTAATCTATGGAATTCCTTGCCCAGTGAAGTAGTTGACACTACTTCAGTAAACGTTTTTAAAGCTAAGGTAGATATCTTTTTGAACAATAAAGGAATTAAGGGATATGGTGAGAGCGCGGGTAAGTGGATCTGAGTCCACGCAGCGATCAGGCATGATCTTATTGAATGGTGGAGCAGGCTCGAGGGGCTGGACGGCCTAATCCTGCTCCTACTTCTTCTGATCTTATGATCTTATGATCTTATGAACAACAAGAGTAGGAGAATACGTGTTTTAAAAAAAAGTCTTGGAACTGCTTGGAATTCTGTGGCGAGAGAGAGAGAATCAGAACAGATCAGTGAGAATCAAACAAAAAAGGAAACTTGTGTTGTATTTGTGTGAGACAGAGCAGAACAGTGAGAGAAGACAGGGAACAGAGACAGGGAATGTAGGAGAAACTGATAAAGAGGGAGAGAGAAAGAGAAGAAACAGAAAGGGAGAGGTGGGAGAGCTCGCACAGCTGAATAGCTCGCTTGATGTTTACGCAGAATTCTGAGGCAGATCTCCAGTGTCAGTCACTGGGATGCTGTGAAGATGGATTTCAACACTTTATCCAGTGATTCACAGCTGAAAATGTTACCACGATACAAAGTTCTCCTTCCAGGCCGTGGGTGCCAATGCATTGATGGTTTTCTGTTTGGAGAAAAATGACCAGGTCTGGATTCTCTTTCGTCCCCAGTCTCCCAGACCGTCCCACCAGCCTTGCAAAGACTCATGTCTAAAGGAACTGGTCGATGGTTCTGGCAGAATTCCTCTGCCTGCTGACGGGCTTTTAAGCAGATTGCATTCTGGGCTTTATAAACAGAGGTCGAGGGCATAAATGTCAGGACGTGATGCCAAATCTTGATACAATAATAGTTTATCCCCAGATGGAGTATTGTGTCCAACACTGGGACCATTCTTTAGGAAGGGCAGAGGCGGCACAGTGGCGCAGTAGATAGCACCGCAGCCTCACAGCTCCAGCGACCCGTGTTCAGTTTTGGGTACTGCTTGTGTGGAGTTTGCAAGTTCTCCCTGTGTCTGCGTGGGTTTTCGCCAGGTGCTCCGCAATCCTCCCACAGCCAAAAACTTGCAGGTTGATAGGTAAATTGGCAATTGTAAATTGCCCCTCGTGTAGGTAGGTGGTAGGAGAATGGTGGGGTTGTGACAGAGAATATGGGGTTAATGTCGGATTAGTCTAAATGGGTGGATGTTGGTCGGCACAGACTCGGTGGGCCGAAGGGCCTCTTTCAGTGCTGTATATGTAAATAAAAATATACTTCTGTGAATGTTTCGAACCGATTTGCTCGAACGGTTCCAGGGATGAGATTGTTACAGTTACGCTGATGCACTGCAGAAGCTGGGATATTTCTCCTTCGAGCAGAGTAGTTCAAAAGGAGATTTTTATGGAGGGGTTTAAAATGATGAAAGGCATAAATAGAGTTTGAAAAAATGCAAAACAGTTCTCAATGGCTGTCGGATAGATATGCAAATAGTACAGAATTAATGTGATTGGGAAAAGAACATCATGTGACATGAGGACCAAAATATTTGAAGTGGAAAAAAATGTTGTAATGCACTGCCTAATAGGGCGGTGGATAAAGATTCAACAGTAGCTTTCTAAATGGAATTAAATAAATATTTGAATGCGGAAAATTGCAGGGATTGGGGAAGAAGTGAGAGAGTGGGACGAGCTGCATTGTTCTTCAAAAGAGCAAGCGGAGACTTGATGGGCCCAATAGCCTCCAACAGTGCTGTACTATTCGATGATGCCATGGCCCTCTTCTGTTCATTATTATTTACATCAGCACACACTTGCTGCTGTACAGTTATTGATATTTTAAAAAACCTTCTTCCGCACAAATCGCCTTGGACTTTTCACTCTGCTCACTCCAGATGGAATTGGATACGAGACAACAAGAAGCAATCAAGAGAGAAAGATTTCAACTAATATTCTTTATGGTCGTTTCTCTGTCATGGGAGAGGTCATCGCAGGTCCTACAGAAAGAAACAGCTTCATACCAGTCAAAGAATTTTAGTAAATAGAGAAAAGACAGATGTAAGTTTCTGTATGTAATAAAAAGTGAAATGGTCATACAATTTTGTCCTTATTAATGTACTCATGGTAGAGGCCTGGCCTACATTTGACTCCATTCATATATATATATATAGAAATTAGAACATAGAACAGTACAGCACAGTACAGGCCCTTCGGCCCAAGATGTTGTGCCGAACCTTTAATCTACTCTCGGATCAAAGTACCTACATAACCTTCATACTACTATCATACATGTACCTATCCAAGAGTCGCTTAAATGTCCCTAATGTATCTGCTTCTACTACCACCGCCGGCAGTGCATTCCACGCACCTGCCACTCTCTGTTTAAAGAACCTACCTCTGACATCTCCCCGAAACCTCCTCCAATCACCTTAAAATTATGCCCCCTGGTGATAGCCCTTTCCGCCCTGGGAAAAAGTCTCTGGCTATCCAGTCTATCTATGCCTCTCATCATCTTTTACCCCTCTATCAAGTCACCTCTCATCCTTCTTCGCTCCAATGAGAACAGCCCTAGCTCCCTCAACCTTTCTTCATAAGACATGCCCTCCAGTCCAGGCAGCATCCTGGTAAATCCCCTCTGCACCCTCTCGACAGCTTCCACATCCTTCCTATAATGAGGCGACCAGAACTGAACACAATATTCCAAGTGTGGTTTAACCAGGGCTTTATAGAATTGCAGCACAACCTCGTGGCTCTTAAACTCAATCCCCCTGTTAATGAAAGCCAACACACCATCCGCTTTCTTAACAACACTATCAACATAGGTGGCAACTTTGAGCAATCTACGGACATGGACCCCAAGATCCCTCTTTTCTTCCACTCTACCAAGAGTCCTGTCTTTAAGCCTGTATTCTGCATTCAAATTCGACCTTCCAAAATGAATCACTTCACACTTTTCCAGGTTAACCTCCATCTGCCACTTCTCAGCCGAGCTCTGCATCCTGTCAGTGTCCCGTTGCAACCTAAAACAGCCTTCCACACTATACACAACTCCAGCAACCTTCGTACCATCGGCAAACTTGCTAACCCAGCCTTCCACTTCCTCATGCAAGGCATTTATAAAAATCCAAAGAGCAGAGGTCAGAGAACAGATCCCTGTGGAACACCACTGGTCACTGAGCTCCAGGCTGAATACTTTCCATCAACTACCACCCTCTGTCTTCTATGGGCCAGGCAATTCTGTATCCAGACAGCCATATTTCCCTGTATCCCATGCCTCCTTACTTTCTGAATGAGCCTACCATGGGGAAGCTTATCAAACACCTTGCTAAGATCCATATACACCACATCCACTGCTCTTACTTCATCAACGTGTTTTGTCACATCCTCAAAGAATTCAATAAGGCTTGTGAGGCATGACCTGCCCCTCACAAAGCCATGCTGACTGTCTCTAATCAAACTATGCATTTCCAAATAATCATAAATCCTGTCTCTCAGAATCCTCTCTAATAATTTGCCCACTGCCGATGTAAGACTGACTGGTCTATAATTCCCAGGGTTATCCCTATTCCCTTTCTTGAACAAGGGAATAAAGTTTTCCACCCTCCAATCCTCTGGTACTACTCAAGTGGACAGTGAGGACGCATAGATCATCGCCAAAGGTGCGGCAATCTCTTCCCTCGCTTCCCGTAATATCCTTGGGTATATCCCGTCTGGCCCCGGGGACTAATCTGTCCTCATGTCTTTCAAACTTTCCAGCACATCCTCCTTCTTAACATCAACCTGTTCGAGCATATCAGCCTTTTTACGCTCTCCTCACAAACGACCAGGTCCCTCTCACCAGTGAACACTGAAGCAAGGTATTCATTATGGACCTCCCCTACCTCCATTGACTCCAGGCACAAGTTCCCTCCACTATTCCTAATCAGCCCTACCCTCACTCTGGCCATCCTCTTGTTCCTCACATAAGTGTAGAACGCCTTGGGATTTTCCTTAATCCTACCCGCCAAGACTTTTTCATTTCCCCTTCCAGCTCTCCTAAGTCCATTATTCAGTTCCTCCCTGGCTACCTGGTAACCCTCTAGAGCCCTGTCTGATCCTTGCCTCCTCAACCTTAAGTAAGCTTCCTTCTTCCTCTTGACTGGCTGTTCCACATCACTTGTCATCCAAGGTTCATTCACCCTACCATCCCTTCCTTGCCTCGTCGGGTCAAACCTATAGATAGAACATTCGAACATTGTAACATTACAGCGCAGTACAGGCCCTTCGGCCCTCGATGTTGCGCCGACCTGTGAAACCATCTGACCTACACTATTCCATTTTTATCCATATGTCTATCCAATGACCACTTAAATGCCCTTAAAGTTGGCGAGTCTACTAATGTTGCAGGCAGGGCGTTCCACGCCCCTACTACTATCTGAGTAAAGAAACTACCTCTAACATCTGTCCTATATTTATCGCCCCACAACTTAAAGCTATGTCACCTCGTGTTTGCCATCACCATCCGAGTAAAAAGACTCTCACTATCCACCCTATCTAACACTCTGATTATCTTATATGTCTCTATTAAGTCACCTCTCCTCCTCCTTCTCTCCAACGATAGCAACCTCAAGTCCCTCAGCCTTTCCTCGTAAGACTTTCCCTCCATACCAGGCAACATCCTAGTAAATCTCCTCTGCACCCTTTCCAAAGCTTCCACATCCTTCATCTAATGCGGTGACCAGAACTGCACGCAATACTCCAGGTGCGGCCGCACCAGAGTTTTGTACAGCTGCAGCATGACCTCGTGGCTCCGAAACTCGATCCCCCTACTAATAAAAGCTAACACACCATATGCCTTCTTAACAGCCCTATTAACCTGGGTAGCAACTTTCAGGGATTTATGTACCTGCACACCAAGATCTCTCTGCTCATCTACACGACCAAGAATCTTCCCATTAGCCCAGTACTCTGCATTCATGTTACTCCTTCCAAAGTGAATCACCTCACACTTTTCAGCATTAAACTCCATTTGCCATCTCTCAGCCCAGCTCTGCAGCCTATCTATGTCCCTCTGTACCCTACAACAACCGTCGGCACTATCCACAACTCCACCGACCTTCGTGTCATCCGCACATTTCCTAACCCACCCTTTTACACCCTCATCCAGGTAATTTATAAAAATGAAAAACAGCAGTGGCCCCAAAACAGATCCTTGCGGTACACCACTAGTAACTAAACTCCAGGATGAACATTTGCCATCAACCTGCACCCTCTGTCTTCTTTCAGCTAGCCAATTTCTGATCCAAAGCTCGAAATCACCTTCAACCCCATACTTCCGTATTTTCTGCAATAGCCTACCGTGGGGAACCTTATCAAACGCCTTACTGAAATCCATATACACCACATCCACTGCTTTACCCTCATCCACCTGTTTGGTCACCTTCTCGAAAAACTCAATAAGGTTTGTGAGGCACGACCTACCCATCACAAAACCTTGCTGACTATCGCTAATGAACTTATTCTTTTCAAGATGATTATAAATCCTATCTCTTATAACCTTTTCCAACATTTTACCCACAACCGAAGTAAGGCTCACAGGTCTATAATTACCAGGGCTGTCTCTACTCCCCTTCTTGAACAAGGGGACAACATTTGATATCCTCCAGTCTTCCAGCACTATTCCTGTCGACAATGACGACATAAAGATCAAGGACAAAGGCTCTGCAATCTCCTCCCTGGCTTCCCAGAGAATCCTAGGATAAATCCCATCTGGCCCAGGGGACTTATCTATTTTCACACTTTCCAAAATTGCTAACACCTCCTCCTTGTGAATCTCAATCCCATCTAGCCTAGTAATCTGAATCTCAGTAATCTCCTCGACAACATTTTCTTTCTCTACTGTAAATACTGACGAAAAATATTCATTTAACGCTTCCCCTATCTTCTCTGATGCCACACACAACTTCCCACTACTATCCTTGATTGGCCCTAATCTAACTCTAGTCATTCTTTCATTCCTGATATACCTATAGAAAGCCTTCGGGTTTTCCTTGATCCTATCCGCCAATGACTTCTCGTGTCCTCTCCTCGCTCTTCTGAGCTCTCCCTTTAGATCCTTCCTGGCTAGCTTGTAACTCTCAAGCGCCCAAACTGAGCCTTCAGGTCTCATCCTAACATAAGCCGCCTTCTTCCTCTTGACAAGCGCTTCAACTTCTTTAGTAAACCACGGCTCCCTCGCTCGACAACTTCCTCCCTGCCTGACAGGTACATACTTATCAAGGACACGCAGTAGCTGCTCCTTGAATAAGCTCCACATTTCGATTGTGCCCATCCCCTGCAGTTTCCTTCCCCATCCTACGCATCCTAAATCTTGCCTAATCGCATCATAATTTCCTTTCCCCCAGCTATAATTCTTGCCCTGCTGTATATACCTGTCCCTGCCTATCACTAAGGTCAACCTCACCGAATTGTGATCACTATCACCAAAGTGCTCACCTACATCTAAATCTCACACCTGGCCGGGTTAATTACCCAGTACCAAATCCAATGTGGCATCGCCCCTGGTTGGCCTGTCTACATACTGTGTCAGAAAACCCTCCTGCACACACTGGACAAAAACTGACCCATCTAA
This sequence comes from Heterodontus francisci, assembly GCF_036365525.1. Classification (NCBI taxonomy): domain Eukaryota; kingdom Metazoa; phylum Chordata; class Chondrichthyes; order Heterodontiformes; family Heterodontidae; genus Heterodontus; species Heterodontus francisci. Next base: position 4,332,645 of record NW_027140606.1, on the reverse strand, counting down.
AGTACTCGAACTATAGTATTTCCAGTCAATATTTGGAAAGTTAAAGTCCCCCATAACAATTACCCTGTTACTCTCGCTCCTGTCGAGAATCATCTTCGCTATCCTTTCCTCTACATCTCTGGAACTATTCGGAGGTCTATAGAAAACTCCCAACAGGGTGACCTCTCCTCTCCTGTTTCTAACCTCGGCCCATACTACCTCAGTGGACGAGTGCTCAAACGTGCTTTCTGCCGCCGTAATACTCTCCTTGATTAACAATGCCACAACCTCCCCTCTTTTACCATCTTCTCTGTTCTTACTGAAACATCTAAATCCCGGAACCTGCAACATCCATTCCTGCCCCTGCTCTACCCATGTCTCCGAAATGGCCACTACATCGAGATCCCAGGTACCAACCCATGCTGCAAGCTCACCCACCTTATTCCAGATGCTCCTGGCGTTGAAGTAGACACACTTTAAACCAAGTTCTTGCTTGCCAGTGCCCTCTTGCGTCCTTGTAACCTTATCCTTGACCTCACTACTCTCAACATCCTGTACACTGGAACTACAATTTAGGTTCCCATTCCCCTGCTGAATTAGGTTTAAATTCCTCCCCCCCACCCCCCGGCCCCCGACGAGTACTCGCAAATCTCCCCCCCCCAGGATATTGGTACCCCTCTGGTTCAGGTGAAGACCATCCTGTTTGTAGAGGTCCCACCTACCCCAGAAAGAGTCCCAATTATCCAGAAAACCAAAACCCTCCCTCCTACACCATCCCTGCAGCCACGTGGTAAAACTGCTCTCTCTCCCTATTCCTCGCTTTGCTAGCACGTGGCATGGGCAACAACCCAGAGATAAAAGCTCTGTTTGTTCTCGCTCTAAGCTTCCACCCGAGCTCCCTAAATTTCTGCCTTAAATCCCCATCTCTCTTCCTACCTATGTCGTTGGTGCCTATGTGGACCACGACTTGGGGCTGCTTCCCCTCCACCTTACGGATCCCAAAAACAAGATCCGAGACATCACGAACCCTGGCACCTGGGAGGCAACACACCAACCGTGAGTCTCTGTCGTTCCCACAGAACCTCCTATCTGTTCCCCTAACTATGGAGTCCCCAATGACTAATGCTCTGCTCCTCTTCCCCTTCCCTTCTGAGCAACAGGGACAGACTCTGTGCCAGAGACCTGTACCCCATTGCTTACCCCTGGTAAATCATCCCCCGCAACAGTATCCAAAATGGTATACCTGTTGTTGAGGGAAACGGCCACAGGGGATCCCTGCACTGCCTGCTGGTTCCCTCTCCTTCCCCTGACGGTAACCCATCTACCTACTTCTTTTACCTGAGGTGTGACTACCTCCCCATAACTCCTCTCAATAACCCCCTCCGCCTCCCGAATGATCCGAAGTTCATCCAGCTCCAGCTCCAGTTCCCTAACGTGGTTCTCAAGGAGCTGGACTTGGATGCACTTCCCGCAGGTGCAGTCAGCAGGGACACTCTTGGCGACCCTTTCCTCCCACATTCTGCAGGAGGAACATTCAACTGCCTTAACCTCCATTCCCACTGTTCTAAATTCCCAACAAATCTACTGTGAAACCAAAAAAAAGTCAAAACGTGTTAGCTTAGCAATCCGACGGACAGAACTTTTTAAATAAAAAGCTTACCTTATCAACACACCAGAGTCCTTTTTTTTTTTGGTTAGAGGAGGAGGTTGGGTGGGAGACACTACACGTGTATTGACTCGGGTACAGCCACCGCCCAAATATATAGTTTTTACTTACCCAGCAGTCCCCTGGTCCTCCGAAAACAAAAGGGAATTAACTTTAACTTACACTGAAACTGACCTCCCAGCTGCAAGTTCGCTCCGCATCTCCACTTCTGTCAAAGCTGCTGCATCCAAAAGAAATTGATTTTAAACCGCCCAAATATATAATTTTTACTTACCCAGCAGTCCCCTGGTCCTCCGAAAACAAAAGGGAATTAACTTTAACTTCCACTGAAATTGACCGCTCAGCTGTAAGTTCGCTCCGCATCTCCACTTCTGTCAAAGCTGCTGCATCCAAAAAAAAAATAGATAGATCGATATATCGATAGATAGATGGATAGATAGATAGATAGATGGATAGATGGATAGATGGATAGATGGATAGATGGATAGATAGATAGATAGATAGATAGATAGATAGATAGATAGATAGATAGATAGATAGATAGATAGATAGATAGGTTAGTAGATAGATAGATAGATAGATAGATAGATAGATAGATAGATAGATAGATGGATGGATGGATAGATAGATAGATAGATAGATAGATAGATAGATAGATAGATAGATAGATAGATAGATTGATAGATAGATAGATAGATAGATAGATAGATAGATAGATAGATAGATAGATAGATAGATAGATAGATAGATAGATAGATTGATGGATGGATGGCTAGATTGACAGATATCCATATAAATAAAGATATATATTTACCTGGGTTGGTGGATCCAATCATTTTTGGTCTGAAAAATACCTGTGTACAATTTCTAACTGCTCTGGTTTGATGTTGGTAATATTTATGTTTGAAAGGATGGGGTGAATCTTACAACAATCTCCCAGAGATGAAGTGAGATTGAGGGATTGAAGTAAAGGTCAGCAATAATGCAATGCTCTTTACACGACTTAGTGACCAGCTGTGTTGTGTTAAATTTTACTGATTCGCACTTGTGTTGTACTGACAACTGCTGACAGTTTGTTAACGTTAAGGATTGTTTTTCTTGCAGTATTTTCTGTTGCACCTTCCTTTATTGGCCAATGTATAGAATATTAGAGCAGGGAGATTATGCTAGACATATATAAATCTCTAGTTAGACCGCAGCTAGGGCACTGTGTACAGTTCCAGTCACCATATTACAGGAAGTATGTGATTGCACAAGAGAGGGTACAGAGGAGATTTACAGAGGATGTTGATAGCAATGGACAATTTTAGTTGTGAGGAATAATTGAACAGGCTGGGGTTGCTTTCATTGGAGCAGAGGAAGCTGAGGGGGAGATTTAATTGAGCTGTATAAAATTATGATGGCTACAGATTGATTTCCCTTAGCAGAGGGGTCAATAAGCAGGAAAGCTGTTTCATCTTAAACTTGGAAAACCTATGTAAAGGATGGAAGATTTTTATTTTGGAAAAAATATTCTGAATGCTTTACCCTGGCTGGAACGGTAGAGACTTATGCATTTAATTCTACTTTTTCTACATAAAATAGTGTTCCCTTTCTCTAATGTAACCGATGATGACAGCCTTTAAGGTCAGAGCTTGGGTTCCTTCTCTTTCTTTACAAATACCCTGGTTAGAGAATCGCACATCAGGAGTAATACGAAATTGGAGCAGGTGTAGGCCATACAATCCCTTGATCCTATTCCAAGTTTCATGTCCGCCAATTATTCTGGGTGCTCTTTGGTACAAGAGCCCGAGAGTGCTGGTTTCTTGGCTGTGATTCAGCAAGTGAATGAGCTATGATTTTTGCCTTGTCTTCAAGAGAAAGGGAGGCTGGAGAGAGAGGCAAAGAATTGCAATAGGCGCTTCCACACAGCCACTACCAGTCATTGGGAGAGGGGCAGTCGAGGTCCCAGTCACTGGGAGAGGGCAGAAGAGGCACCAGCTACAGAGAAGGGTAGTCGGGGTGCCAGGCACTGGGAGAGGGAGAGAAGGAGCACCAACCACTGGGAGAGGGGCAGTCAGATCACCAACGACTGGGAGAGGGAAAGGAGGGATGCAGTGTGAATATTAGAAATAATTACAGCACAGAAACAGGCCATTCGTGCCAGCTGGTCCATGCTGGTGTTTATGCTCCAGACGAGCCTCATCCGACCCCATTTCATATCACCCTAGCAACATATATTCTGTCTCCATCATGTATTTATCTAGCTTCTGATAAATGAATCTGTGCTATTCTGCTCAACTACTCCTTGTGTTGGTGAGTTCACGTTCTCACAATTCCACTGCAAGGGCTCTGTCAACTGAAAGGGTGCACACCCATGTGAAAAGTCAAGTACCTGCTGTGGATTTATTGGTAAATGAAATGGTGCGGGGTAGTGGGGATGGCAGAATGTGGAGAAATGTTGCACACAGTGAGTTGTTGGGATCTGGAATGTGCTGCCTGAACGGACAGTAGAAGCAGATTCAATAATAACTTTCAAAAAGAAACTGGATAAATACATGAATGGGAAAAACAAAAACACAAGGCTGTGGGGAAAGAGCAGGGGAGCTGGGATTAATTGGATAGTTATACCAAAGAACTGGCACAGATATGATGGGCTGAGTGGCCTCCTTCTGTGGCGTTTCATTCTATGATTATTCTGTGGTTTAGTCAGATGAATATGCGCAAATATGCTCCACAAAATATCAACCTTTTGCATCTTCATACTTGTGAGGACAAAAGTGCTTCACTCAAACACCGCCTGTGTTGTGCTTATATGGGCTGATGATACGAAGTTGGGTGGGACAGTAAGCTGTGAGGAGGACTCAAAGAGGCTGCAAAGGAAGATGTACCAGTTAAGTGAGCGGGAAAGAATTTGGCAGCTGGAATATCACGTGGAGAAATGTGAGGTTATTCACTTTAGTAGGAAGAACAGAAACACAGAACGTTTTTATAAATGGTGAACACCTATTAAATGTTGGTGTGCAGAGGGATTTGGGTCTTCTTGTACACAAAACACAGAGAACTAACATGCAGGTACAGCCATCAATTAGGAAGGCAAATGGAGTATTGGCCTTTATTGCAAAGGGGTTAGAGTACAAGAGTGAGGATCTGTTGCTGCAATTGTCCAGGGCTTTGGTGAGCCCACACCTGGAGTATTGTGTACAGTCCTGGACTCCGTACTGAAGAAAGGATATACTTGTCTTGGAGGTGATGCAACAAACATTCACCAGATAATGGCAGAGCAGGCTTGAGGGTATAGATGGCCTAGACCTGTTCCTATTTCTTATGTGCTTATGACAGGAAGGGAGAGAACGACAAAGTGGGCCTGAAAGAAGGAAAGGCACAGCAAGTGAGGGGTAGAGGCAGTGGAGAGGCAGCGAGGCAGTGAGGGATATGTGGCATGGTTCACACAGCTGAATAGCTCCCTATTCAGAATTCAGAGGATGATCTCCAGTGTGCAGTCACTGGGATGATGTGCAGATGGATGTGAACACTGTATCCACTGATTTACAGCTGCAAATGTCACCACTATACAAAAAGTCTCCTCCCAGTTTCCAATGCATTGATGGTTTTATGCTTGAACAAAAGTCATGGTTCTCTCTGGAATCCTATCTCCCAAAACCTTCTACCAGCCTTGTAACGACTCCTGGATTCATGTCCAAAGGAACTGGCCAATGGTTCCGGTAGAATTTCCCTCTTTGCTGACGGGTTAATATAACAGATGGGATCCTGGGCTTTATAAACAGAGGTCTAGAGTATAAAAGTCAGGAAGGGATGCTAAATTTCTACAAAATAATAGATGGTCCCCAGCAGGAGCATTGTGTCCAATTCTGGGACCACACTTTAGGAAGGATATGGAGGCTTTGGAGAATACTCAGAAGAAATTTATTGAAATGATTCCAGGATGAGATTATTTTAGTTATGCTATTTGACTGGGGAATCTGGGGGCTTTTCTCCTTAGAACAGAGAAGCTTAAAAGGATATTTGTTAGAGGTGTTTAAAATCATGAAAGGTTTCAATAGAGTAAATAACAGAAACTGTTTCCAATGGCTGAAGGATAGATAACCAGGGAGTACAGATTGAAGGTGATTGGCAAAATAACAGCCTGATGTAACTCGAGGAAAAAAACGTTTTACATGAAGGTTTCGGATCTGAAAAGAAATGTCTGATGGTGTGTTGGAGACGGATTTAATGGTCGCTTTCAAAAAGAAAATTGGATCAGAAATTGAAAGAGCCAAAACATCACAGACACTTGGAGAAGTTTGAGTCGGGACAGCCAGCATGGTTTTGTAAAAGGCAGAAAGTAATTGACTAATCTAATTGAATTGTTTGATGAAGTAACAGAGAAGATTTGATGAAGGGAATGCAATGGATTTCATATGGATTTGAAGAAAGCGTTTGACAAACTAGTACATAAAGTCATGCTTAACAAATCTGACTCTCATGGAAGAGGACGGCAAGGGGCAGTTTGGATAAACAATTGGCAAAAGGACAGAAATTCGTGGCAAATGGTTGTATTTCAGACTGGAGGATGGTAGAGAGCGGTGTTCCCCAACAGTCACTGCTAGCGCCACTGTTTTTTTGGATATATGTAAATAACTTGAATTTTGGAACACAGAGTAAAATTTCAATATTTGCCGATGATACCAAACTTGGAGACGATGCAAACAGTGAGGATGATACCAATCCATTACAGCAGGACATAGATAGGCGAGCAGAGTGGGCAGACAAGTGGCAGATGGAATTTCATACAGGGAAATATGCGGTGATGTATTTTGGCAGAAGGGATAGAGAGAGGCAATATAGACTTAATGGCATATTTCTAGGGAGGGCGCATGGACAGAGAGACCTGAAGGCACATATTCATGCATCTTTGAAGATGGAAGGTCATATTGAGAGAGCAGTAAGCAAAGCATATGCGATCTTGGGCTCTGGTTAGGCCAGAATTAGAGTATAGCATACATTTCTGGTCACCACACTTTAGGAAGAATGCGAGGATCCATCAGAAGGAGCAAAGGAGATGGTAGTTCCAGGGATGATGCATTTTAGCAAAGTGGGGTGGAGACAGCTACTTGAAGGTCAATCAGTGTCAGAGCAATGAGAGTTCGTGAGAGTTGAGAACAAATATGTTTGCACAAAGACAAAAAATGTGGGACTCCCAAATCTAGAGCCCCTTGGATGTCAAGGATCAAACCACGTAGGATAAAGCACAACAGGGAGGCTTATGTCAGATACTGAGAGCTCAATACCACAGAAAACCGAGACAAATGAAGAAAGTGCAGGGGTGAAATTTAAAACCAAATTAGGAAAGCAAAGATAAAGCAAAGGCCAGAAACGTATTATCAAGCAGAACCAAGAAAAATGCGAAATGTTTCAGAAATACATTAAGAGCAAGAAGATAACCAAGGATAGAGTATTAGTGACCAAAAAGGGAACGTGTGTACGGAGGTGGGAGCAGTGGGCATGGTTCTCAATGAACACTTTGTGTCTGTCTTCATAAAAGAAGGAGGAGGACAATGCAAACATTGTAGTTAAAGAGGAGTGTGAAATATTGAACGGGATAAACAGAGTGAGATGGAAATATTAAGGTGTTTGGCATCTTTGAAAGTGGATAAATGGTCAGGCCTGGATGCATTGGAATCAGTTCAAAGAAGGTTTACGAGGCTCATTCCTGGGATGAAGGGGTTGTGATGGAATATCGGTATAATAGGCTTAAATAGGTAGAATTTATATATCGTGAATATATTATATCTTTTAGAATTAAAGAGTGAATAAAGGGTCAGATTTTAATACTCACTGACATTCCCCTTTAAGAAGGTAGTGTGAGAAATGTCAAGGTCTTTCAAAGTACCTGTTACATTAGAATGTGAACCAGAAACAAGTTGGAAAATCCATTTCAGTGTTTCTGTTGCCAGGGAATTGGAGGATGAACACACATTGAAACATTCTGTGTGACATCAGTAAAGGTCGCCATAAATTTAATTAATGCAAGGCGTTGGTAAATGTAGACAGATTTACCCACAAAGACGCTTCACGTTGCCATAAAACACAATTATAGATAATAAAATGATAATTGAGAAAAGTTATTACAAAAACAGATGTCAAGTAAAGGCAATTATAAACATTTTGACCAGAGAAATGCGCACAACTTCAAAAAGAGGAGAATTCCAGAAAAACATTTAGTGAAAATGCTAGTTAATGATACTACCAAGTATGGATCTTAAAAGCAGGAAAATCACACACATCAAGGTGACACCTATACGCTAAAAGATCACATGATACCTTAGAAAGAGTACAAACATGAGGGGTTCTGAAGAAAAAATTTGAAATGTTGAATTCCTCAGCAATACTTCCCACCCTATGGCTTACGTGGGGAATTTAAGGTAACATTGCGCTTTAAATTTTGATGGATATTCTAAGATATTTTGCAATAACATCAGCAGGGTTAAACCATTGGATTCTATTTTGGGAATAGGATTGTGTTCCAGATCTTCGTAATATTTGATATTGTGATATACTTATCTAGTTATAAGTGTATTGCATGTTAAATTCTTAAATAAATATATAAAAGTTAATAAGTCGTCTTATGTAGTATTCTGTATACAACTACAACAACCCCCGCTGTGCCTCTTTAAGTGGAGAGATACGTGTTCAAAAGAGTTTTCCAGACTCTTATAATATCTGGGATATTTATGACTTAGCTATAATTATTAAAATAGGCTATCCGAAAGCTGGTCATATAGTCTGTTAGTTTTCTTTTTCTGAGGGAATCTAGTTCAATTATTTAGACCTAGGTAAGTGTCTATCAGGATTTGTTTGGTTTACACTTAATTAAAGGAGTTTCATAGGGATGTATGCCTTATTTGGTTTAGTCCCTATAAGGGGTTAAAGTCATAAATCACTTCAGAATCAGTTCAGAGAAGGTTCAGTAGGCTGATTCCTGGGATGAAGGGGTGGTCTTATGAAGAGTGGTTAAATAGGTTGGGCCTATGCTCATTGGAGTTTTGAAGAATGAGAGCTGATCTTATTGAACCATACAAGATCCTGAGGGGACATGATAGGGTGGTGCTGGGAGGATGTTTCTTTTTGGGGGAATCCAGAACGAGGGGGCACAGTTTAAAAATAAAGGGTTTCCCATTTCGGAGGGAGACGAGGAGGATGTTCTTTTTCTCTCACCGGATGGTTAGACTCTGGAATTCTGTTGGCCAGAGAGCAATGGAGGCTGGGTCATTGAATATATTCAAGGCTGAGTTGGATAGATTTGAGATTGACTAGAGAGTCGAGGATTATGGGGGGCAGGCAGGAGACGGGAGTTAAGGCCACTATCAAACCAGCCATGATCTTATTGAATGGCTCGAGAGGCTGAATAGCCTGCTCTTGCTCTTATTTCTTATAACCCTGTGCATAAAATAGAGGGTGTTCTGTTTATATGCGTAAAATGGAGGACGGACACAGAGACGCCTCGCCCATTTTATACCACTTTTTACCGCAGAAACAGGGGCATGTGTAATATAAAGAGAAGCGGGGTCTAGTACAGTCCTAACTACAGCATTGATAATTGAGACTAGTGGAAAAAGTATCGAGGATACATAATTCTTAAAATACATTCAGGGGAACTTTCTCAGGCCAGTACGTAGCAAGCTCAACAAGAGATGGGTCAGTTTTACATTTAGCGTTAGGGAATGTATCTGGGCCAGTGGAAGGCGGTTTAGATAAAGAGGACTGGAAAACACAAATTGAAGGTAAATCCGTGTCATAGCAGTGAGAGTGAATAATTTCATCTTGAAGGATTTATTATTCTGGATTTTTTAATTATTATTTTCTGAGCGATTCAAGTTCACATGAGCCCAATGTAGGATTTGAACTCCTGCTTTTTCAATCATGAGCTCAGGTCTTCAGATTAAAAATTGCAAAGGCATTCACCTTCCTATTGTTCTTGCCTGACTGTCTCAGCTTTTGTATATTGTCCCAACTCTTGTTATTTCCTGTGTCTATCGACGTTGCTGTTAATCAGACACTGGTAAACCACCTCTTTCTCTCAGCACATCTGCTGTAAAGACATTCAAATGTGTATATCTGCAACGGATTCATTCCACAATCTAATTCACACCCTGTTCAAACAACCAAAATCTTCAACTCCATTCAAACACTCCTATATCCTGTCTCTGCACAGATAACTGACAGTTCCACAATGCAAGAATGCCTGAACGGAAAGAAAGTACCATGAGCTGTTATTTTAAACATTTAGACTGAAATATTTCAGGGTACTATTCAAACAAGAAGGATGCAGAGAAAAGTCACGATAGGTATTGAAAGCAAAAGACAGAGAGTGAAATGTGAGAGAGAAAGACAGAGACAGAGTCAGCACTTGTATGTGTAAGGTACACTGTGGTTGAAACTTAAGATTTCTCTGTTCAGGCACCCGTTTTACCATTGTACCATTTCGTTTATCTTGCCTCTCTCACAGTTCTTCTTCCAAAATCCACAACTTCATATTTCTCAGCATTGAATTTAGCCTTCCATGTGTTTGTCCAATTCAGCAGACTGCCAATAGCTTCCTGAAGTCTGCTGCCATTTGCCTCCGTATTTATTACATTTCCAAAGAGTTGTGTCATCTACAAGCTTTGAAGTTCTGCCCTGTATACCCAACTCAGGTCATTAATATCTATCAAAAAGAGCAGTGGTCCCAATACGAACCTCTGGGGGACACAACTCTATACCTCGCTTGAGTCTGAAACAGCCATTCAGTACTACACTCTGTGTTCTGTTCCTTAACTAATTTTGTAACCCTCTGTCACTGCCCCTTTAATCATAGGAGTAGCAATATTGCTAAATGGTCATAAAAGAGGGGGACAATGCAAGCATTGTGTTTAAGGAGGAGGGCTGTGAAATATTGGACAGCATGAACAGAGTAGAATGATACCTGGACTCCAAGGGGTAAGCTGAGAGGAATAATTACAAACAAGAGGGAACAGTTCTTAAATGAGATCGAGGAGTGTTCACTGTGAACTCATAAAATCACAGAATATTCAAGCAGAGAAAGATATCAGTCGCCCAGCGTGCCCGTGTGGGCTCGATGCAGTTCTCCCTGGTGTTCTGGTCAATATTTAACACACAAACAAAATCACTAAAACAAGATACTGCTCATTATCACATTGCTGTTTTTGGGAGGTTGCTGTGCACAATTGGATGTACCACTGTACATCTTCACCGAGTGTAAGAAACAACCATTCACATATATTCTCTGCTTTCTGTCTCTTGACCAAGGTTAGGTACAAAGTAAAGCTTCCTCTACACTGTCCCCATTAAATACCCCAGGGAAAGCACAGCACATGGTTAAATGCAGAGTAAAGCTCCATCTACACTGTACACATCAAACACTCCCAAGACATGTCCAGCACGGGGTAGGTACAGAGTAAATCTCCATCTATACGATTTACTAGTGGTGTACCGCAAGGATCTGTTTTGGGGCCACTGCTGTTTGTCATTTTTCTAAATGACCTGGATGAGGGTGTAAAAGGGTGGGTTAGGATATTTGCGGATGACACGAAGGTCGGTGGAGTTGTGGATAGTGCCGAAGAATGTTGTAGGTTACAGTGGGACATAGATAGGCTGCAGAGCTGGGCTGAGAGATTGCAAATGGAGTTTAATGCGGAAAAGTGTGAGATGATTCACTTTGGAAGGAGTAACAGGAATGCAGAGTACTGGGCTAATGGGAAGATTCTTTGTAGTGTAGATGAGCAGAGAAATCTTGGTGTCCAGGTACATAAATCCCTGAAAGTTGCTACCCAGGTTAATAGGGCTGTTAAGAAGGCATATGGTGTGTTAGCTTTTATTAGTAGGGGGATCGAGTTTCGGAGCCACGAGGTCAAGCTGCAGCTGTACAAAACTCTGGTGCGGCCGCACCTGGAGTATTGCGTGCAGTTCTGGTCACCGCATTATAGGAAGGATGTGGAAGCTTTGGAAAGGGTGCAGAGGAGATTTACTAGGATGTTGCCTGGTATGGAGGGAAGGTCTTCCGAGGAAAGGCTGAGGGACTTGAGGTTGTTTTCGTTAGAGAGAAGGAGGAGGAGAGGTGACTTAATAGAGACATATAAGATAATCAGAAGGTTAGATAGGGTGGATAGTGAGAGTCTATTTCCCTGGATGGTGATGGCAAACACGAGGGGACATAGCTTTAAGTTGAGGGGTGATAGATATAGGACAGATGTCAGAGGTAGTTTCTTTACTCAGAGAGTAGTAGGGGCGTGGAATGTCCTGCCTGTAACAGTAGTGGACTCGCCAACTTTAAGGGCATTTAAGTGGTCATTAGATAGACATATGGATGAAAATGGAATAGTGTAGGTCAGATGGTTTCACAGGTCGGCGCAACATCGAGGGCCGAAGGGCCTGTACTGCGCTGTAATGTTCTATGTTCTGTATACTGTCCCCATCAAAGGCTCCCAAGGCAGCTGGTGCACAGGAATGGAAGCAGAGAGAAAGGGAGAAAGAGAAATAGAGAGGGGAGAGCGCGACAGAGACCGAAGCAGAGAGATAGAGCATGCCAGAAGACCCTGAGATGCTATAGAAACAGGGGGAACGGGAGATAGTCTGTGTGGGGATCTGAAACTCAATGCCTGAAAGGGTGGCAGAGGCAGAAACCCTCACTGCATTTTGAAAGTACTCGGATATGAACTTGATGTACTGTTATCTTAAATGGAGGAATAAGTCGTGCCGATTAGAGACAAGAAAGTTAACCTGTCGAGCCAGGATCGGTTTTCTGCAAGAGCAATTAGGTTATATTGCCTCTTCTCCTTCCTGCCCATGGAGGCGAAAAATGTGGGCTTGGTTCTTCATGAATGCATTGCATCTGTCTTCAAATAGAAGAGATGATGCAGACATTGTAGTAAAGGACAAGGAGTTTGAAACATTCTATGGGATAGACATAGTGATAGAGAAGATATTAAGGGGTTTAGCATCTTTGAAAGCTGATAATTCACCAGGCTCAGACAGTTAAGAAGAGCAAGGGAGGAAACAGCGGAGGCTCTGACCATCATTTTCCAATCCACTCTGCTGACAGTCGTGGTGCCAGAGGACTGGAGGACTGCGAATGTTGTACCGTTGATCTAAAAGAGAGAAAGGGATAGACTGAGTAATTACAGGCCACTCAGCCTAACATCAGTAGAGGGAAAATCATTGGGAAAAATCCTAATAAATAATATGAATCGTTATTTCGAAAGGTGCAGATTAATCCAGCACAGTCAGCATGGATTTGTTAAGTCAAGGTTGTGTCAGGCTAACTTGATTGAATTTTACGTGAGGGTAACAAGGAGGCTCAATGAGGGTAGCAGCTCATCACCGTCTTCTGAGGGAAATTAGGCAATAAATGCTGGTCTTGGCAGTGATGCCCAGATCCCGTGAAGAAATTTAACACAGTGTCAACCCCTGTACATACACTGTAAACAATGGGTACAAGAGAATGATTCACTCCTGTCTCGTACTGTGTTCCTTAGTGTCCCCATGTCTCTGTCTCTGACACGTTGAAAACACTAACGGTACAGTAGTAAGGAGTCAGCCTCTGAAATAAATGTCCCAGTGCTGTGGTAACATAAAATGACCAGCGGGAAAGAAATCAAATGACTGTCTTATGTTTATGGATTTCCACAGATTAGATTAGAGATACAGCACTGAAACAGGCCCTTCGGCCCACCGAGTCTGTGCCGAACATCAACCACCCATTTATACTAACCCTACGCTAATCCCATATTCCTACCAAACATCCCCACCTGTCCCAATATTTCCCTACCACCTACCTACACTAGTGACAATTTATAATGGCCAATTTACCGATCAACCTGCAAGTCTTTTGGCTTGTGGGAGGAAACCGGAGCACCCGGAGAAAACCCACGCAGACACAGGGAGAACTTGCAAACTCCACACAGGCAGTACCTGGAATCGAACCCGGGTCCCTGGAGCTGTGAGGCTGCGGTGCTAACCACTGCGCCACTGTGCCGCCCTTCTAAGAGAGAGACAGTTGACAGACAGAAAGCGAGACAAAGAACGAGGCACGGACCGTTAGGGTCATCGAGACACAGAGAGTGTTAGCAGAAGTTTTGTCTTTGGACATAGGTGCAGGAGGAGGCCATTTAGTCCTTCAATCCTGTTCCGTTATTCAAAGAGCTCATGGCTGATCTGTGAGCTCATTCCATGCACCCGCCTTGGCCCCATATCTTTACACACCTTTGTTTAACAAACATCTCTGAAACTCAGATTTAAAAATTAACATGTGGCTCAGCAGCAATTGCAGGTTCTGGAAGAGATGCTGATACCACACCTGGTGTTGAGGTGTTTCTTCTTTTCACTCCAGAAAGATTTTTCAACTCTCTTTCGATTTTTTGACTATGCCCCCACGTTCTAGACTCCGCAGCCAGTGGGAATACCAGTTTCCCTTATTGTATTGAAAACGTTGGTCAAATCACCCCTGAACCTTCTAAATTCCAGAGATACAGAGAACAGCTCCATCTACACTGTCCCGTTAAACACTCTCAAGACAAGCACAGTGTTGGGTTCGGCACAGAGTAAGTTGCCCTCTGCACTGTCCCATCAAACACATCCAGGGAAGGTGCAGCATGGTGTTAGATAAAGAGTAAAGACTGGGACTATTGAACTGTAAACAGAGAAATGGTCTTGTGCAGTGCAAACTGAGACCGGGTGAAACAAAGCAGAACCAGAGACCTGGCCGATTGTAACAATCCGAGACGTTGTCTAGTGCAGTAATAATGGAGGCAGGGTCTCGTGCTTTACGAGCAGGGGCAGGAGCTGGTGCAGTAATAGCTGAAATAGATTGTTGGTCTGAAACAGATGAAGACAAGGTCGCTAATCGTGTGACTGTTTGATTGGGGGATGAAAGGATGGAGAGTAATGTATCCAGTCAGCTTATAACACAAATTGAGGTGAGACAGTAAGCTGTGAGGAGGACACAGGGAGGGTATGGATTATGGAGTATAGACTTCTTCAGTGAGTGAGCAAGAAAGTGTCTGATGGAATATACTGTGGTGAAAAGTCAGGTATTCAGATTGGCTGAAAGAAAAAGTCATTGACATTGAAATGATTGTGTTTTATTCAACACATTAATTGCATCAGAGTCAAATCTGCTGATGTAATATATTTGTTCAGGTGAGTGTAACTAATAGCAATAATCAGGGGTATAACCTTGACAGTAGAGACGTATCCCCTGTATAAATCAGCACCCATTGGAATGGATCAGCTCATAGTGCTGGAGCTGTGGGTTCCAGGCTAACAGAAGTCTCTGCTTCTCACAGAAATGGGATATTCATTAATTTTTCAGCTCGCATTCATTTATTATCCTGTACTTGCTGCAATTGGAGTTCCTGGTAAGACTGTACATCAGTTGATAATGCTGTAACTCGATGTTTACTGCACTGCTGTACTCGGTATATTTATCACTGTGTGTTTTGCACAGCCACCTGTTCTTTACCAGCAATTTACTAATGGAATCTCCTCATTGTCTGCTCTTTCAGTCTTGCAGGAGCTGCATTATATTTAATGGTATTGGTTTTAGTAACCCCGGAATATTTACTGGATTATTCCGTTTATTTAATATATTTGAATCAGATGTCTCGGTTAAGATCAAGACAAAGAGCATCAGGAGTTTTTCACACTTTCGTGAAGTGCCACTAACCAATGGTGCAATGTTTTCAGGATTTTTTTTTCGCTCTTTGATAACAAGACCTCCCACTGTATCAATGCGACAAGGAGGCAGCACAATATTCTCCCAACCCAATAACATGGTTCAGTTTAACAAGGATTTCAATGTATCTATTGGTTATCAGTGTTATAAAATATACTATGTATGACTGACGCTGCTTCAGAGGTCTGGCTACTGAACTGAGTTTGCTGCTGCCTCTTTCACATCTCCTTCTCTGCTTCACTGTGGAGCCTTCACTGTCACTAAACTACATTGTAAAACAGAAAGTACTGATGTGATGTTTTATTGGTTTACACTGTATCAGTTGGAATCAAGAGTCTTTCCATTTATCTGCAGATTATCAGCTGCACCGCTGGTGTTGGTGTTTTATTAATTTAACAACCCCACATTCTAACGGTATACTTTATAATTCCAGGAGAATGAATTTCAATGATTGTGAGGTTTGTCTGGAAGAAGCTTTCGATTCTGTTTATTCCATGTATTGTAGATGAAGTGAAGAGTGTAGGTGAACAGGTGGAGATTTGAGTGCTATGTTGAGACATTAAATTATTCACAGTGGTTTCGCCATTGAGCAAACTGACTCTGAGAATAGAATCATTGAACATGGGGCTGGTGAACAGAATACAGGCACAGAATGTGAGGAACAAATCACATGAGAAAAGTGGCATTAAGTAACAGTTTGCAAGGTGTGTGGAGTCCAGAGAGCCAGGGTGAGCAACTTAGAAAAGGAGCAGGGAGAATGAAACAGAGGGAAAAAATTAACCAGAAGGAAAGTGAAAGAGGAATAAGCAGAGGAGTGAATAAATCACTAACATAAAGTGCTGGAATATCCAGAGTAATTAGTGAGAGAAACTGAGAGTTGAAGTTGTCAGTTGTCAGATTGTGTGAAATTTACTGTTGGACTTGGTCCCTCATTGTTTATTTCTGTCAGGTCCTCATTTTGTTTTGTAGAAAGTTCCTCTTGCTTACTTGCTGGCTGAATAAACATAATAAAGTCAGTTCTTCACTGATGGTAGTTCATTATTTAAATACTGCACTGCAAAATCTCTGTGACCATTGAATTCAATAAAGAGCGAGGCTGATGTCAGAAATATATTTAAATTGACATTTAACTGACTGTGCAAATTTAAATGTGTTGACTAAATTGTATAACCAATGAAGTCTTCTCCAGCACCAATAACTATATGTATTATTGTTTGAATGTATTAATTGAGTAGTGTTACTGGGATCTATAAATTATCTTTGTACTAACATTTTGCTGCAGTCTCTCCCTGTGAATCTCAGCCTGTCATGTCACTGTATTGAATCCTCTGTTCATTGCTTCTTTTTCTCCACTTTCCCAGACCATCTGCTCCAGTTTCCTCTCCAGCTCGAAAATGTCCTTTGCCTTCTTTGCCTCACAATCACACTCACTTGTTCCACCTCCAGCTGCCTCTTCCAAATAAATTCCAACCTTCAAACTCACCGCTGCTGCTCTCAAACATTTCCCACCTTGTACTGGCCCCTATCAGCTCTCTGAACTCACAGAAACGAACCAGCTGCACATCCCACTGTTCTTAAAACTTCCCAACGGACAGTCTGGGCATAAATCCCCATTTAACCCATTGGATCCCATCTCTGTAAAACCCCTTCTCATTTCCCCAGAAGTACTGCATCCTCACTCAGTGTTTTCAGCAGCTCCAGTGCTGACTTTATTCGCTTTCTTGATCAATTTCCCAAAATTAATAATAATTGTGTTTCAAACATTTCACTCTGGCAAAGAACTGCCCAGGTCAATGAATCAGTTTTCACTCCTCAATGCAGCAATAAAGCTGGAATTTCAGCCCAGATCCTGTCAAACTGCTGCTTCGTCTCCAGGTCAGATCAGGAATTTCTCTGTTTATTTTTCTCTCTCTTCCAGTTAACTTGGTGGCGATTGTGATCCTGTCCCGAGAAAAGTGCGGTCTCTCCAAATGTATCACTTTCTACCTGGTGGGAATGGCAGTGTCTGATCTCCTGGTCGTTATCTCTGGTCCCATATTGTTGTGGAGTGTTTTAATTTATTTCCCAGATTCATTCCTGACAATTACTCCCATGTGTTCTCTCATGTCCGTTCTGTTTTCTGCAGCCACATTTATTTCTGTCTGGCTCACAGTCTCTTTCACCTTTGATCGATTTGTGGCAATTTGTTGTGAGAAGCTAAAAACAAAATATTGCACCAAGAAAACGGCGGCTGTGGTTGTTGGAACTGTGTGTGTGCTGGGCTGTTTAGAGTCTCTCCCAATTTCCTTTGTATATAAACCAAGGTACTTTATTGATAATGTTCCCATGGATTGTGTTTATAAACCGAGCTTCTTCACTTCCCCCACATGGGCCGCATTTGAATTGCTTGACCTCATTTTAATCCCTTGTGTCCCGGTATTTCTAATTTTGCTGTTCAATATTCTGACGGTCAGACGTATTTTATTCTCCAGTAAAGTCCGCAGGGGATTCCGGGGCCAGAGCAATGGAGAGAATCACAACGACCCAGAGATGGAGAATCGGAGAAAATCAATTATTTTACTCTTCACTATATCTGGCAGTTTTATATTGTTATGGCTGACCCGGGTTGTGTATGTCATTTATAAGCGAATTGCAGATATTCGGGATAAATTCACCGACACCGAGCCTCACGATATCGCAAATTACACATCAATGATGCTGCAGAATCTCAGTTCCTGCACCAAGACGTGTATTTACGTTGTGACCCAGACTATATTCAGGCAGGAGCTGAAGTACGCGGTGAAATACCCTCTCAATCTCATTGTTAAATTAGTGAAATCATAGAAAAATCTGAAAGATTTCAAACACTGAAACTAAATCCCATTTCATATTCAATTTCATAGACTCCCCACAGGACAGAAAGTACATTTTATATTCACAGCACTGAGCCCTGCAATGAAGTTAAATCTGACTCTGAGAAATACATTTTACTGATAATCTGATCGATTGAGGTGGGATTTCCTCTGCAGATGATTCATGAATTGTTTTGAAAATGTGTCACTGGAATGCGCAGCTGAATTCAACTAAAGCACCCCTGGACCCACAGCAAAATGGACAAAGTTGCAAATCACAGCGATTGTGAGATGGTGAGAGGGGCAGAAACTGCAGTGAGACAGAGACACCAGCAGAAGGAGATGGTTAGAGGGGGCAGCAACTGCAGTGAATCAGGGACACCAGCAGATGGAGATGGTGAGAGGGGCAGCAACTGCAGTGAATCAGGGACAAAGAACAAAGAACAAAAAACAAAGAAAATTACAGCACAGTAACAGGCCCTTCGGCCCTCCAAGCCTACGCTGATCCAAATCCTCTGTCTAAACCTGTCGCCTATTTTCTAAGGGTCTGTATCTCTTTACTTCCTGCCCATTTATGTATCTGTCTGGATACATCTTAAAAGACGCTATCGTGCCTGCGTCTACCACCTCCGCTGGCAACGCGTTCCAGGCAGCCACCACCCTCTGCGTAAAGAACTTTCCACGCATATCCGCCCCAAACTTTTCCCCTTTCACTTTGAACTCATGTCCCCTTGTAATTGAAACCCCCACTCTGGGCGAAAGCTTCTTGCTATCCACCCTGTCTATACCTCTCATGATTTTGTACACCTCAATCAGGTCCCCCCTCAACCTCCGTCTTTCTAATGAAAATAATCCTAATCTACTCAACCTCTCTTCATAGCTAGCGCCCTCCATACCAGGCAACATCCTGGTGAACCTCCTCTGCACCCTCTCCAAAGCATCTACATCCTTTTGGTAATGTGGCGACCAGAACTGCATGTAGTATTCAAAATGTGGCCGAACCAAAGTCCTATACAACTGTAACATGACGTGACAACTTTTGCACTCAATACCCCGTCCGATGAAGGAAAGCATGCCGTCTGCCTTCTTGACCACTCTATTGACCTGCTTTGCCACCTTCAGGGAACAGTGGACCTGAACACCCAAATCTCTCTGCACATCAATTTTCCCCAGGACTTTTCCATTTACTGTAGAGTTCATTCTTGAATTGGATCTTCAAAAATGCATCACCTCGCATTTGCCCTGATTGAACTCCATCTGCCATTTCTCTGCCCAACTCTCCAGTCTATCTATATTCTGCTATATTCTCTGACAGTCCCCTTCACTATCCGCTACTCCACCAATCTTAGTGTCATCTGCAAACTTACTAATCAGACCTCCTATACTTTCCTCCAAATCATTTATGTATATCACAAACAACAGTGGTCCCAGCACGGATCCCTGTGGAACACCACTGGTCACACGTCTCCAGCGGACACCAGCAGATGGAGATGGTGAGAGGGGCCGTAACTGCAGTGAGACAGGGACACCTGTAGATGGAGATGGTGAGAGGGGCCGTAACTGCAGTGAGTCATGGACAACAGCAGATGGACATGGTGAGAGGGGGCAGTAACTGCAGTGAGTCAGGGACACCATCAGATGGACTTGCTGAGAAGGGGAACGTAACTGCAGTGAGTCAGGGGCACCAACGGTTGGAGATGGTGTGAGGGACAGTAACTGCAGTGAGTCAGAGACACCAGCAGATGGAGATGTTGAGAGGGGTCGTAACTGCAGTGAGATGGGGGCACAAGCATATGCATATGGTGAGCAGGGCAGAAACGTCAGTGAGACATGAACACCAGGAGATGGAGATGGTGAGAGGGGGCAGTGCATGCATTGAGGCAGAGACACCAGCTGTTGGAGGGGGTCAGAGGGAGGAGGTAACTGCAGTGAGACAGGGAAGCTATCAGATTGAGGTGGTGAGAGGGGTCAGTAACTGCAGTAAGACTGAGACACCAGCAGATGGGGATACTGAGACGGGGACCGTAACTGCAGTGAGCCATTGACACCAGCAGATGGAGTTTGTGAGAAGTGCAGTAACTTCATTGAGAAACGGACACGTACTGTTGGAGATGCTGAGAGGGGATAGTAAATGCTGTAAGACAGGGACACCAGCAGTTGGAGATGGTGAGAGGGGACAGCAACTGCAGTCAGACAGGGACATCAGCAGATTGAGTGATGAGAGGGGGCAGTAACTGCAGTGAAACAAGGCCACCAGCAGATGGAGATGATGACAGGCAGCATTAACTGCAGTCAGATTAGGGTGAGGAAGAAAGAGCTCGAGAGAGAGACAGGGTGACACAGAAAGTGAGAGATAGAGAGAGGTGTAGACTGAGGAGGCGAGAAGGTGGTATATGTAAACAGAGCTTCACTCCAGCTAACCCGTGTTGTACTTGCACTGGGAGTTTTAGGGAAAGGGTAGACAGAGCTTTGCACTGTATTTATTGTGTACTGCCGCTGCCCTATGCATGTTTGACTGAACATAGTAGAGGAAACTTTACTCTGTGCCATTGATTGTGCTTTACCTGCCCCGGGAAATATGAAGAGACGTGTAAATGTAGAGGTCTTGTACCAACTGGCTCATGAGGAAATCATAGTGTTGCCTCATAATCGACTGGTTTGCAAAATGAAATCTCATAGAATGAATGAGACAGTCACAGAGTGGATACGACATTGGCTAACGTACAGTACACAGAGAGTAGTTTTGAATGGCTGTTTCAGAATGGAGGGCGGTATCTTTATCCAACATAATCTTGTACACGTAATCTTGTACATGTCTATTGAATCATCGCTCAATCGCCTTTGTTCTGAGGAGAATACATTCAGCTATGCCAACCTAACCTTGTAGCTAAAATACCTCATCCCTGGAACCATTCTGGTAAAACACCTCTTCACCCTTTCACAAGGATCCTCACCTCCTTTCTAAAGTTTGGGAAACAGAACTGGACACAATACTCCAGTTGAGGCCTAACAAGAGCTTTATAAACGTTCAACATAACCTCCCTGCTTTTGTAATCACTGTATACAGTGCACACTGTGGTACAGTGGTATTCCCAGGGGTTTGGATTAGGACGAATGATCTTTTTGATAATATATTAATAACTTGGACTTGGGTTCACGGGGCATAACTTCAATATTGTGCTATCTGCAATGTATTAAACAAGATAGGTAAGAGTTGCAGACTTCAGGAAGATAAAGGCAGTCTGGTGAAATGGACAGTCACATGGCAGGATAACTTCAATGCTGAGAAATGTGAAATGAAGCATTTTTGAAGGAAGGCTGAGGAGAAGTTATATAACCTAAATGATACAATGTTAAAATTGGTGCAGGGACAGGCTTCTATCTGTCGTAAAGATTTAATTTTGGGCTTGGAATTCTCAGCTGAATCCAGTGTCAGCAAACGTGTTAGCTAATGTGTCATAAGTTTGTTCCATTCAGACATTCCTGCATTGAGGTAGTCATAGAGAGATACAGCATTGAAACAGGTTCTTATGCCCAACGACTCTGTGCTGAGTAATAACCAGCCAATTATACTCATCCTATATTAATCCCATTTTCTCTACCACATCCTCACCATTCTCCTACCTATACTAGGGGCAATTTACAATGGCCAATTTACTTATCAACCTGCAAGTCTTTGGCTGCGGGAGGAAACCAGAGTACCCGGTGGAAAGCCACGTGGACACAGGGAGAACTTGCAAACGCCACACATGTAGTACCTAGAACCTATCCTGGGTTGCTGGAGCTGTGGTGCTAACCACTGCATCACCTGAGCGATTTTTGTAGAACCAGGGAATAGGGGTGTTTTAATGGACTTGCATGTATTTGTTCATGGGTTAATGTGAGAATTTGATTTGTGTCCCTTGCAAATGCACAGAATTGAAGGTATTTATGGTGCACCACATGAAGGAAATAATATACAAAACCAGAGACAGTCAGACAATAGCAGTAGGAAAGTCAGTCTCTTTTTAATGGTTTCAATTTGAAAGCCTCAGCTGATGATTGAAAAAGCCGCAGTTCAAATCCCACTGGGCTGTTGTGAATTTGAATTCCTTTTTTTTTCTAAAACTATAACATAAATCAGGAGTCAAGGAAAACTCCAAGATGGAGTCACTCAGCTGTCTCCCAATCTCTGGTAATCCAGCTGTGATCACTCAGCTCCCTCCCAGTCTCAGGTAATCCAGCTGTGATCATCTCCCTCGCAGACACAGGTAATCCAGCTGTGATCGCTCAGCACCCTCCCAGACTCAGGTAATCCAGCTGTGAACACTCATCTCCCTCGCAGTCACAGGTAATCCAGATGTGATCGCTCAGCTCCCTCCCAGACTCAGGTAATCAGGCTGTGATCACTCAGCTGACTCCCAGACTCCAGTAATCCAGCTGTGAACACTCAGCACCCTACCAGCCTCAGGCAATCCAACTGTGATCACTCAGCTCCCTCCCAGTCTCATGTAATCCAGCTGTTATCACTCATCTCAGTCCCAGTCTCAGGTAATCCAACTGTGAACACGCTGCTGCCTCGCAGTCCTAGGTAATCCAGCTGTGATCACTCAGCTCCCTCCCAGTCTTAGATAATCCATCTGTGAACAGTCAGCTCCCTCATTGTGTGAGGTAATACAGCCGTGATCACTAAGCTGCCTCCCAGAATCAGGAAATCCAGCTGTAATCACTCAGATGCCTCCCAATCTCAGGTAATGCAGCTGTAAACAGTTAGCTGCTTCTCTGTCTCAGGTAATCCAGCTGTGATCACTCAGCTCCCTCCCAGTCTCAGGTAATCCAACTGTGAACACGCTGCTGCCTCGCAGTCTTAGGTAATCCAGCTGTGATCACTCAGCTCCCTCCCAGTCTTAGATAATCCATCTGTGATCAGTCAGCTCCCTCATTGTGTGAGGTAATCCAGCCGTGACCACTGAGCTGCCTCCCAGACTCAGGAAATACAGCTGTAATCACTCAGATGCCTCCCAATCTCAGGTAATCAAGCTGCGAACTCTCAGCTGCATCCCAGTTTCAAGTAATGCAGCTGTGATCACTAAGCTGCCTCCGTGTCTAACGTAATCCAGCTGTGATCACTCAGCTGCCTTCCAGTCTCAGGTAATCCAGATGTGATCACACAGTTGCCTCGCAGTCTCAGGTAATCCAGTTGTGAACACACAGCTGCCTCCCAGTCTCAGGTAATCTAGCTGTGATCACTCAGCTTCCTCCCAGTCTCAGGTAATCCAGCTGTGATCACTCATCTCACTCCCATTCTCAGGTAGTCCAGCTGTGATCACTCAGCTTCCTCCCAGTCTTAGATAATTCATCTGTGATCACTCAGCTCCCTCCCAGTCTCAGGTAATCCAGCTGTGATCACTCATCTCACTCCCATTCTCAGGTAATCCAGCTGTGATCACTCAGCTCCCTCCCAGTCTCAGGTAATCCAGCTGCGAACAGCCAGCTGCCTCCCAAGCCCATCCTCTAGAAGCTAGGAAAAGTCTGGTCTTTGTGCTGAAATGCCTCATCTGATCTCCCGTGTACCCACTGTTCTAATGAAGCAATTTGTATTAAAAGTTAGAATTGGGTGCGGCCCTTAGTGAATAAATATTGCCCTGTTCGGATAGCGTCAGTTGTGAGAAGATTGGATTGGAATCGTTCCCCTTTGAGGAGGCAACTGCGAGCCAGAGGCGGCCACATCATGGAGGAGATGGGAGGGAAGTTGTGGAAAATGAGAGACGGGAAAAGATGGAAGGAGACAGGGGAGAGAGCCTGGATGTTGCAGAAGGAAACAGGGGCGAGGAACAAGAAGAAACAGAAGTGATTTGGAGGAAAGTATAGGTGGGCTGATTAGCAAATTTGCAGACGACACTAAGATTGGTGGAGTAGCAGATAGTGAAGGGGACTGTCAGAGAATACAGCAGAATATAGATAGATTGGAAAGTTGGGCAGAGAAATGGCAGATGGAGTTTAATCAGGGCAAATGCGAGGTGATGCATTTTGGAAGATCCAATTCAAGAGTGAACTATACAGTAAATGGAAAAGTCCTGGGTAAAATTGATGTCCAGAGAGATTTGGGTGTTCAGGTCCATTGTTCCCTGAAGGTGGCAACGCAGGTCAATAGAGTGGTCAAGAAGGCAGACGGCATGCTTTCCTTCATCGGACGGGGTATTGAGTACAAGAGTTGGCAGGTCATGTTACAGTTGTATAGGAGTTTGGTTCGGCCACATTTGGAATACTGCGTGCAGTTCTGGTCGCCACATTACCAAAAGGATGTGGATGCTTTGGAGAGGGTGCAGAGGAGGTTCACCAGGATGTTGCCTGGTATGGAGGGCGCTAGCTGTGAAGAGAGGTTGAGTAGATTAGGATTATTTTCATTAAAAAAGACGGAGGTTGAGGGAGGACCTGATTGAGGTGTGCAAAATCATGAGAGGTATAGACAGGTTGGATAGGAAGAAGCTTTTTCCCAGAGTGGGGGATTCAATTGCAAGGGGACAAGAGTTCAACGTGAAAGGGGAAAAGTTTAGGGGGGATATGCGTGGAAAGTTCTTGATGCAGAGGGTGGTGGGTGCCTGGAACGCATTGCCAGCGGAGGTGGTAGACGCGGGCACGATAGCGTCTTTTAAGATGTATCCAGACAGATACATAAATGGGCAGGAAGTAAAGAGATACAGACCCTTAGAAAATAGGCGACAGGTTTAGACAGAGGATTTGGATCGGCGTCGGCCTGGAGGGCCGAAGGGCCTGTTCCTGTGCTGTAATTTTCTTTGTCCTTTGTTCTTTGTTCTTTGATTGATAGTATGAATCCCCAGCCCAATGGGCCAGAAGGTGAGAGTATTTTCCACCACCCCTTCCTCTTCCCTCCCTCTATCTCTCCCCCACTTCTCTCCTCATTTCTCCTCCCCTCGTCTGTCTCCCCTTCTCCCTTGTCCGTATCTCCTCCCTCTCTCCTCTCCTCCATCACCTCCCTGCTCTCTCATACCCCTCTCCCCTCTTCCACTCCTTTTTAACCAGCTCTCCTTCCCCTTTTTGTAAATCGCTCTTTACGCTTTTCCACTTTCCCATTTTCCCTCTGCCCTTCCCTCTCTCCTGCCTTCATTTCTACTTTCATTCTCTAACATTCCTCCTTCTACCCGTCCCCCCGCCCCTTCTCCCCATCTCCCTTATCCATTCTGCTTTCCATTGCTCAGCCTTCTCCTTTCCAATTGTCCCTTCCCCTTCTCTCCAGTCCCTACAATTCGCATTCTCCCCTCTACTCCTCTTCTTTTCCATTCAGGATCCTGGGCTTTCTTAACACAGACAGGGAGTTCAAATCAAGGATGCGATTATTCAGCTTTTATGTGAAAAAGAAATCGTTTCCAGTGGCTGGAGGGTCGGTAACCAGAGGGACACAATTTGAAGATAATCGGCAGGGGGAACCAGAGGGGAAATGAGGGAAAGAGAAATGTTTTTTTACAAAGTGATTTGTTGTGATCTGGAATGAGCTGTCTGAAAGGGCAGTGGAAGCAGATTCAATAGTAACTAACTACCCCCTGGGAGCAATCCCCCTTCTAAATACCTCCCCGAGAACAGACTCCCATCTAAATACTCACCCGGGAACAGAACCCTATCTCAATATTTCCCCCCCCCGGAACAAAACCCCATGTAAATACCCCCCCCCCCCAGGAACAGACTTCCATCTAAATACCCCCCACGCGGACAGACTTCCATCTAAATACATCCCCGGGGACAGACTCCCATCTAAATACCCCCCCAGGAACAGACTCCCATCTAAATACCCGCCCCCCCGGGGACAGACTCCCATCTAAATACCCCCCCAGGAACAGACTCCATTCTAAATAGCCCCCCGGTGACAGACTCCCAGCTAAATATCCCCCTGGGAACAATCCCCCAAGGCGAACTGGCATTTTGAGCATTTAACGCACAGGTGGATCCCAGCCCCAGACACATCCCTCTCTACAGAAAGGTGTTTCACCTGTTCTCGCCATCGGCTTCAGGGAATCAAACAGAGGGAGACACACACACAAACACACACGCGCTGACTGGCACAGGGATGGGAGGAGGCCATTCAGCCCTTTGATCCTGTCCCACCCCCAGACAGAGGGACAGAGACACAGAAAACAGATCCCGGGATTAGGACATAACAGGGAGAGAGAGAAATAAATGGAAAGGGAGATGGAGAATGACATGCTTGGTGTCAGAAACCAGCGAGAGAGAAACTGAGAACAGAGGGTCAGAAATACCAAGAAGGGCAGAGAGAGAAATGGAGACATACAGAAAGAGAGAGAGCTGGAGGTGCAGAGAGATAATGCAGCAGCGATGTAGATATTGGGAAGGATTCCAGACAAAGAGAGAGATGCAGAGACAGAAAGAAGAGCAGTGGCAGAGATACAAAGTAAGATGTGTTTACAGAATAGAGAGCGGTGTCCCGGGACAGTGGGGAGGGAAATGCAGAGATAATCTTGCAGGAAAGGAGGAACAGAGATGGAAAGATTCAGGGATTTGGAACTAAGTGAGAGAAGAAATAGACTGAGAGAGAGACAGATAAAGATGCAGAGAGTCGCAGAAAGAGAGTGACAATGGAAACTTGTGAGACTCTGGAGAGGGGCAGAGATAGAGAGGATGTTGAGAGATACAGCGATAGGGATTTAAAGACGTGAATAAACAGAGCTGGGAACAAGGAGGAAGGTGCAGGGAACAAGTTGCAGCAAGAGATGGGGAGAGGGAAATCTACAGGATTACATTGACAGTTCTGGAGCAGCGCTTCCCAAACTATTCCATTCGGAGCACCCTCCAGCCCCCTCCCTTGTGGTAAGAAATCCACAGACCCCCGAAAACACAAAATCAAAATACTGCGGATGCTGGAAATCTGAAATACTGAGCATTTCCAGCCTTTTGTTTCTCTATCAGCCTCAAAAACACACAGTATTCTTTTCTGCATCTAGAAATGAATTTGACAATGACAAATATATATTTATTATTATTTTCCCTCTCTGGTTAAAGCTCTCATCTGAGAATTCCACGTGGCCAAAATATGTTCCCTCTGCATCATCACAGCTGCAGCTTCTGAAAAGATTCTCCTTGGGAATAAGAGAAATAAAATTGATTGAAACAAAGCAAAGCATTTTTGCACAGAAATAAAACACAGGAAGAGCCCAGGGCTCTTTCTCTCACTCACTCACATAAAACAATCTCTCAGTGACTCCCCGTCTAACAAACCGATCCCCTGCCTCAGAGCCAAAGACTGGGAAGTGTGGATGTGTTTACCCTGTCATTTCCTGCTGTCTCTCTCTCTGTCTCTCTCTATTTCTCTGTGTATCTCTCTACATCTCTTGCTGCCTCACTGTAAAAACACACAAACACTGCTGACCCCCATCCCCTCTCTCCATAGGGAGAGAAATCCACATTCCCATCCCTGAAAATCTGAATTCAAATGGACCCCAGGTGTTTCAGTTCACTGTCAAATTCAGCCCACAGCCTAAAACACCAGCATTATTCCGGAATGAGAACAAGCCTTGACAAACCTTCACATTTCACCCATTTCATTGCTGATTCACAGAAGTATTTGACACTCAATGAATTAATTTTTAAAGTGCTCATCAATGTTGCAATGTTGGAAATGCTGTAGGCCATTGGTGCACAGCAAGATCCCACAAGCAGCAATGTGATCACAGTCGGCTACCCCTCCTCTCCCCCTCTGATTCCCTCCCTGTTTCCCTCAATCTCCTGCATCTCTCTCCCTCCTGTTACTCGCATTCAGAGAGACAGATGGAGAGAGACAGAGAAATTCACGGCACTGCCCAAAACGCCAGCATTATTCGGGAATCATACCGGCTTCAAGCTCCGGACATAAATTCCAGGCCTTCAGGAGAGCTTTACACACAAAGACTTCACTTCTGAAATGCAGTCACTGTGACAATGCAGGGATTTCTGCAGGCAAGCTGTGCACAGCAAGATCCCAGAAATGGTGACACTTCAAAATTCAGTTTACCAAGATTTTGAGTGTGGATTTCTCTCTCTCTCTCTCTGTCTTTCTCCATCTTTCTCTGCCTTCTATCCCTCACCCACACTCCACCTCTCTCTCTCTCTCTGCATTTAAACTGCCACCTCCAGCATCTCTCACTCTCTTTTTCTCTCCATCTGTTTCTGCCTCAATGTTGTAATGTAAGTATTGTTGCAGGGTATGTATGCACAGCAGGATTCCACCATGTGATAATAGCCAGATATCCCATCACAGTCCTCAGAAAATGCTAAACTCCATCTTTAAACTTATAACAAGTCTTTATCCAGCTTCACGTTCAGCTCTTGTAATTATTGTAACATTCTTGTAAAAACACAGCGAAATCCACACTCAGACCCTCAGGATGCTGAATTTTAAAGTGTCCTCATTGTTGTCATGTAGGAAATGCTGCAAGCCACTAGATGCACAGCAAGATCCCACAAGCAGTAAGCTGATAATAGCCAAATTTCAGGCCCCAGGAAGGGCAAAGTGCCCTTTTTAAACTGGGAACAAGCTGCTGATTCTGTCACACCAAATGCATAGCATGATCCCACAAGCAGCAGTGTGATAACAGCTGGCTACCCCTCTGATTCCCTGTATGTTTCCCTCACTTTCCTATGTCTCCCTCCTGTTGCTCTCATTCAGAGAGTCAGATGGAGAGACGGAGGCAGAGAAATCCACTCTCAGACCCTCACTCTCAATTCAAATGGATGCTGCACATATCATTTCACTCTCAAATTCACGGCACTGCCCAAAACACTAGCATTATTCGGGACTTATACCGGCTTCAAGCTCAGGACTTTAATTCCAGGCCTTCAGGAGAACTTTACGCACAAATAATTCACTTCGAAAATGCAGTCACAGTTACAATGCAGGGAATTCTGCAGGCAAGCTGTGCACAGCAAGGTCCCAGCAATGGTGACACTTCAGCATGCAGAATACCAAGGTTTTGAGCATGGATATTTCTCCCTCTCTCTCTGCTTTTCCCCATCTTTCTCTGCCTTCCCTCCCTCACTCACACTCCGCCTGTCTCTCTCTCTCTCTCTCTCTCTCTCTCTCTCTGTTTAACCTGCCAACTCCAGCACAGCAAGAGCCCAGGAATTGCCCTCAGCTACACAGACACTCTCTCAGCAACACCCACATACCGACAAACGACAGTGAATAAACCGAAGGATAAAAGGGTTCAGACAGCAACCTCCAACTCTGTGTGTGTGTCTGCCTCTGTATCTCTCTCCCCTGTCTCTGTCTCGTTCTCCCCTGTCTCTGTATCTCTCTTCCCTGTCTCTGTATCTCTCTCTCCCATAAGAACATAAGAACTAGGATAAGAAGTAGGGCGTCCAGCCCCTCGAGCCTGCTCCGCCATTCAATAAGATCATGGCTGATCTTTTCGTGGACTCAGATCCACTTACCCGCATTCTCACCGTATCCCTTAATTCCTTTATTGTTCAAAAAGATATCTAGCTTAGCATTAAAAACGTTTACTGAAGAAGTGTCAACTACTTCACTGGGCAAGGAATTCCATGGATTAACAACCCTCTGAGTGAAGAAGTTCCTTCTTAATTCAGTCCAAAATCTGCTCCCTCTAATCTTGAGGCTATGCCATCTTGTCCTAGCTTCACCTGCCAGTGGAAACATTCTCTCCACTTGTATCTTATCTATTCCCTTCATAATTTTATATGTTTCTATAAGATCCCCCCTCATTCTTCTGAATTCCAATGAAAATAATCCCAATCTACTCAGTCTCTCCTCATAAGCCAACCCCCTCAACTCCGGAATCAACCTAGTGAACCTCCTCTGCACCCTCTCCAGTGCCAGTACATCCTTTCTCAAGTAAGGAGACCAAACATGCACACAGTACTCCAGGTGCGGCCTCGCCAGTACCTTATACAGCTGCAACATAACCTCTCTGCTTTTAAACGGAATCCCTATAGCAATGAAGGACAAAATTCCATTTGCCTTCCTAATTACTTGCTGTACCTGCAGACCAACCTTCTGCGATTCATGCACGTGGACACCCAGGTCCGTCCGCATAGCAGCATGCTGCCACTTTTTACCTTTCAAGTAATAATCCTTTTTCCTGTTACTCCTACCGAAATGAATGACTTCACATTTATTAACATTGTATTCCATCTGCCAGACCTTTGCCCACTCACTCAATGTATCTATGTTCCTCTGCAAAGTTTCACAGTCATCTGCACACTTTGCTCTGCCACTCATCTTTGTGTCATCTGCAAACTTTGACACCCTACACGTGGTCCCCAACTCCAAATCATCTATATAAATTGTAAATAATTGCGGTCCCAACACTGATCCCTGAGGCACACCACGTGTGACAGATTGCTAACCAGAATAGCACACCTTTATCCCCACTCTCTGCTTCCTGTTAGTGAACCAATCCTCTATCCATGCTAATACTTTACCCCTGACGCCATGCATCCTTATCTTATGCAGCAGCCTCTTGTGCGGCAGCTTGTCGAAGGCCTTTTGGAAATCTAGGTACACCACATCCACTGGGACCCCATTGTCCACCTTGCTCGTAATGTCATCATAGAATTACAAAAGATTTGTCAAGCATGACCTGCCCTTCATGAACCCATGCTGCGTCTGCCCAATGGGACAATTTCTATCGAGATGCCCTGCTATTTCTTCCTTGATAATAGACCCAAGCATCTTCCCCACTACAGAGGCTAAGCTAACCGGTCTATAATTCCCCATCTTTTGTCGAACTCCCTTTTTAAACAGTGGCGTCACATCTGATGTTTTCCAATCTGTTGGGACTACCCCAGAGACCAGCCAATTTTGGAAAATTTCCGCCAGTGCACCTGCTATTTCTCCCTCCATCTCTTTTAGTACCCTAGGATGCATTCCATCAGGGCCAGGAGACTTATCAATCCTTAGCTCCATTAGCTTGCCCAACACTACCTCTTGCAGAATAATAAGGAGAAAGGAGTGGCCCACTAAACGACAAAGGAGGAATGTTATGCGTGGAGTCAGAGAAAATGGGTGAGATTCTAAACGAGTACTTTGCATTGGTATTCACCGAGGAGAGGGACATGACGGATGTTGAGGTTAGGAACAGATGTTTGATTACTCTAGGTCAAGTCGGCATAAGGAGGGAGGAAGTCTTGGGTATTCTAAAGGGCATTAAGGTGGACAAGTCCCCAGGTCCGGATGGGATCTATCCCAGGTTTCTGAGGGAAGCGAGAGAGGAAATAGCTGGGGCCTTAACAGATATCTTTGCAGCATCCTTAAACACGGGTGAGGTCCCGGAGGACTGGAGAATTGCTAATGTTGTCCCCTTGTTTAAGAAGGGTAGCAGGGATAATCCAGGTAATTATAGACCGGTGAGCCTGACGTCAGAGGTAGGGAAGCTGCTGGAGAAGTTACTGAGGGACAGTATCTATTCCCATTTGGAAGAAAATGGGCTTATCAGTGATAGGCAACATGGTTTTGTGCAGGGAAGGTCATGTCTTACCAACTTAATAGAATTATTTGAGGAAGTGACAAAGTTGATTGATGAGGGAAGGGCTGTCGATGTCATATACATGGACTTCAGTAAGGCGTTTGATAAGGTTCCCCATGGCAGGCTGATGGAGAAGGTGAAGGCGCATGGGGTCCAAGGTGTACTAGCTAGATGGATAAAGAACTGGCTGGGCAACAGGAGACAGAGAGTAGCAGTAGAAGGGAGTTTCTCAAAATGGAGACGTGTGACCAGTGGTGTTCCACAAGGATCCGTGCTGGGGCCACTGTTGTCTGTGATATAGATTAATGATTTGGAGGAAAGTATAGGTGGACTGATTAGCAAGTTTGAAGACGACACTAAGATTGGTGGAGTAGCAGATAGTGAAGGGGACTGTCAGAGAATACAGCAGAATATAGATAGATTGGAGAGTTGGGCAGAGAAATGGCAGATGGAGTTCAATCAGGGCAAATGCGAGGTGATGCATTTTGGAAGATCCAATTCAAGAGTGAACTATACAGTAAATGGAAAAGTCCTGGGGAAAATTGATGTCCAGAGAGATTTGAGTGTTCAGGTCCACTGTTCCCTGAAGGTGGCAACGCAGGTCAATAGAGTGGTCAAGAAGGCAGACGGCATGCTTTCCTTCATCGGACGGGGTATTGAGTACAAGAGTTGGCAGGTCATGTTACAGTTGTATAGGAGTTTGGTTCGGCCACATTTGGAATACTGCGTGCAGTTCTGGTCGCCACATTACCAAAAGGATGTGGATGCTTTGGAGAGGGTGCAGAGGAGGTTCACCAGGATGTTGCCTGGTATGGAGGGCGCTAGCTATGAAGAGAGGTTGAGTAGATTAGGATTATTTTCATTAGAAAGACGGAGGTTGAGGGGGGACCTGATTGAGGTGTACAAAATCATGAGAGGTATAGACAGGGTGGATAGCAAGAGGCTTTTTCCCAGCGTGGGGGATTCAATTACGAGAGGACACGAGTTCAAAGTGAAAGGGGAAAGTTTAGGGGGGATATGCGTGGAAAGTTCTTTACGCAGAGGGTGGTGGGTGCCTGGAACGCGTTGCCAGCGGAGGTGGTAGATGCGGGCACGATGGAGTCTTTTAAGATGTATCTAGACAGATACATGAATGGGCAGGAAGAAAAGAGATACTGACCCATAGAAAATAGGCGACATGTTTAGATAGAGGATCTGGATCGGCGCAGGCTTGGAGGGCCGAAGGGCCTGTTCCTGTGCTGTAATTTTCTTTGTTCTTTGTTCTAATAATTGTTTCCAGGTCCTCACCGACGTTCGTCTCTTTGTCATTTACTGGCATGTTATTAATGTCCTCCACTGTGAAGACCGATACAAAATACCTGTTCAATGCCTCGGCCATTTCATCATATCCCATAACTAAATTCCCCTTCTCATCCTCTAAAGGATCAACGTTTACTTTAGCCACTCTTTTTCGTTTTATACATTAATAGAAACTTTTGCTATCTGTCTTCATATTCTGTGCTACTTTTTTCCCATGTTCTATCTTACTTTTCTTTATAGCTCTTTTTGTGGCTTTCTGTTGACCTTTAAAGTTTTCCCAATCTTCTAGTTTCATGCTGTTTTTGGCCACTTTGTATGCCTTCTCTTTCAATTTGATAGCCTCCCTTATTTCCTTGGACAACCATGGCAGATTACCCCTCTTCTTCCAGTCCTTCCTTTTCACTGGAATATACTTTTGCTGAGCACTTTGAAAAATTGCTTTGGAAGTCCTCCACTGCTCGTCAACTGTCCCACCATAAAATCTTTGTTTCCAGTCTACTTTAACCAA
The DNA here is from genome assembly GCF_036365525.1 of Heterodontus francisci. Taxonomy (NCBI): domain Eukaryota; kingdom Metazoa; phylum Chordata; class Chondrichthyes; order Heterodontiformes; family Heterodontidae; genus Heterodontus; species Heterodontus francisci. The sequence goes on along the minus strand of NW_027140606.1, from coordinate 4,299,179 downwards.
GTCCTCCCTCATTCTATTGTAGTCCCCCTTGTTCAAGCGCAGGACCCTAGTATTGGATTTTATCTTCAAACTCTCCATCTGTATTCTAAATTCAACCATACTGTGATCACTCCTTCCAAGAGGATCCCTAACTATGAGGTCATTAATTATTCCTGTCTCATTACACAGGGCTAGATCTAGGATAGCTTGCTCCCTCGTCAGTTCCATTACATACTGTTCAAGAAAACTATCACGGATACACTCAACGAACTCCTCCTCAAGGCTCCCCTGACTGAGCTGGTTCGACCAATCTACATGTAGATTAAAACCTCCCATGATAATTGCCGTACCATTTTTACAGGCATTTGTTATTTCTTTGTTTATTGCCCGCCCCAATGTGATGTTATTATTTGGTGGCCTATAGAATACGCCTATCAATGACTTTTTCTTCTTAGTGTTTCTAATTTCCACCCAAATGGATTCAACCTCATTCTCCATAGAACCTATATCATCTCTCAGCATTGTCCTTGAATATCAGAGCTACACCACCTCCCTTACCTTCCTGTCTGTCCTTCCGAATAGTCTGGTACCCCTGGATATTTAACTCCCAATCGTGACCAACCTGTAACCATGTCTCCGTAATGGCTACCAAATCATATTCATTCGCAATGATTTGTGCCGTTAACTCATCAACATTGTTATAAATGCTACGAGCATTCAGGTAAAGTGCCTTTATGCTAGCTTTCTTACCCTCATGATTTGCAACATCTCTAATAATAACTCCTGAGTTGTCCTTCCTTTCTGCTTCTTTCATAGTCTGCCTTGAACTTAAACCCTCCTGCACATGTTAACCTGCTGCTTACATTTTATTTACCATCATACTCCGTGTCGTTTTCCCTTTCCCTTCCCCACGACTCACTCGTTTAAAGTCCTAGAGACCACCCTATTCATCCGTTTCGCCAGAACACTGGTCCCACATTGGTTCAGGTGGAGACTGTTCCATCGGTACAGATCCCCCCGCTTCCAAAACTGATGCCAATGCCCCATGAAATGGAACACCTCTTTCCCACACCACTCCCTTAGCCACGTGTTTACTTCCCTAATATTCTTATCCCTAAGCCAATTTGCACCTGGCTCGGGCAATAATCTGGAGATTATGACCCTCGAGGACCTGTTCCTTAATTTCGTTCCAGGTGCGTTATAATCCCCAAACAGGTCCTCCATCCTAGCCTTGCCGATGTTGTTAGTTCCAACGTGGACCAGAACAACTGGATCCTCCCCCTCCCGCTCCAATATCCTTTCAAGCCGGTCAGAGATGTCCTGCACCCTGGCACCGGGCAGGCACCACACCATGCGGGACTCCTGATCCCGCTTGCAAAGGATACTATCTATCCCCCTAATTATAGAATCCCCTATAACTGCCACTTGTGTTTTTGCTCCCCCCTCTTGAATGGCCTTTTGCACCATGGTGCCATGGTCAGTTGGCTCATCCTCCCCGCAGCCCTTTTCCTCATCCATACAGGGAGCAAGTATCTCATACCTGTTGGATAAGGTCAAAGGCTGAGGCTCCTCCACTCCTGAACTCAGGATCCCCCTACCTGCCTCACTTGCAATCACACCCTGTTGTCCCTGATCACTAACTGAATTTGAATTACTTAATCTACCAGGTGTGACTGCCTCCTGAAACAAAACGTCCAGGTAACTCTCCCCCTCCCGGATGTGCCACAGTGTTTGAAGCTCAGATTCCAGATCATCAACTCTGAGCTGGTTTTCTTCCAGCAATCAACAGTTGCTGCAGATGTGGTCCTTGCCGTTCACAATGGGGTCAGCCAGCTCCCACATCATACAGCTTCAGCACATCACCTGCCCAGCCATCTCTACTTAGTTAATTACTTTATTATTTTATATAAATTTATGAGTTAAATACTTTATGATACTTCTCTGCTATGGTCTTTTTCAAATAACCAATTCATAGATAAATCAAAAAAAGAAAGTAAAAAAAAGAAAGTACAGTTTTCCCCAATCACACAATTCAGAAGAAATAAAATTTTTTACCTTATCAACACACCGGAGTCCTTTTTTTGGTTAGAGGAGGATGGTGGGTGGGAGACACTGCATGTGTAGTGTCTCGGGTTCAGCCATTGCCCAAATATATAGGTTGTTACTTACCCAACAGTCCCCATGGTCCGCCGAAACAAAAGATAATTTACTTTAAGCTGTAACTGACCTTCCCAGCTGATAACCCGCTCTCCCTGTCTCTGTATCTCTCTCCCCCTGTCTCTGTATCAATCTCTCCCTGTCTCTGTATCTCTCTCCCCCTGTCTCTGTATCTCTCTCTCCCTCTCTCTATATCTCCCTCTGTCCACAACTCATTTGTCCCCTGTCTCTCTCTGTCTCTCCATATCTGTTACTGTTTCTCCTCTATTTCATATGTAATTTTGACTGAAAATAGCTCTGAAATATTTCTGTCTCACCATTTAAAACAACAACAAATCACACTGCTGTGTGTGTTTTTAACTATTAAAGGTTTAAATGGAAAGACAGAGGGAAAGAAAGCTGGAGAGAGACAGAGAGAGAAATCGAAACTCAGAACTCCAGTAAAATGAATTGAAATGAATCGGGAACATTTGACACTCAATGACTTAACTTTCAAAGTGGTCGTCATTGTTGCAATGTTGGAAAATCTGCAGGCTATTGGTGCACGCAAGATCCCACAAGCAACGGTGTGATAACAGCAGGCTACCCCTCCTCTACCCCCTCTGATTCCCTCCATGTTTCCCTCACTCTCCTGCGTCTCTCTCCCTCCTGTTACTGTCATTCAGAGAGGCAGATGGAGAGAGAATCACAGAATAATACTGTGCAGAAGAGGCCCTTCGGCCCATCGAAACTGCACCGATGCATTAAAGACACCTGTTCCGAAGAAGGGTCACTGACACGAAACGTTAACTCTGCTTCTCTTTCCACAGATGCTGCCATTCCAGACCGTCACCACCCTCGGGGTAAAACAGTTCTTCCTCAAATCCCGCAGTAACCTCCTGCCCCTCACTTTAAACTTGTGTCCCCGAGTAACTGACCCGTCAACTAAGGGGAACAGCTGCTCCCTATCCACCCTGTCCATGCCCCTCATAATCTTGTGCACATCGATCAGGTCACCCCTCAGTCTTCTCTGCTCCAGTGAAAACAACCCAAGCCTATCCAACCTCTCTTCATAGCTTAAATGTTCCATCCCAGGCAACATCCTTGTGAATCCACACAGCACCCTCTCCAGTGCAATCACATCCTTCCTATTATGTGGTGACCAGAATTACACACAGTACTCCAGCTGTGGCCTTAACAAAGTTCTGTACAACTCCAACATGGCCTCGCTGCTTTTGTAATCTATGCCTCGATTGACAAAAGCAAGTGTCCCATAAGCCTTTTTCACCACCCTATTAACCTGCCCTTCTGCCTTCAGAGATCTATGGACAAACACGTCAAGGTCCCTTTGTTCCTCGGAACTTCCCAGTCTCAGGCCATTCATTGAATACTTCTGTGTCACATTACTCCTTTCAAAGTGTATCAACTCACACTTTTCAGCGTTAAATTCCATCTGCCACTTTCCTGATCATTTAACCATCCCATCTATATCTTCCTGTAACCTAAGACAGTCACCCTCACTGTCAACCACTCGGCCAATCTTTGTGTCATCCGCGAACTTACTGATCCTACCCCATAGTCATATGGGGTAGACATAGTCATCTATGTCGTTTATATCAATGTCCTCATTGTTGTCATGTAGGAAATGCTGCAGGGAACTAGATGCAAAGCAAGATCCCACAAGCTGCAGTATGATGATATGCAGATTTCAGTCCCCAGAAAGGGTGAAACTCCCTCTTTAAACTGGGAACAAGTTGCTGACTCTGTCTCACCATTTCAAATAACGACAAACCACATTGCTGTGTGTGGTATGTTTTTTATTTATTAAAGGTTTAATTGGAGAAGGAGAGTGTGAAACAGAGCCAGAGAAGAGAAAGCATGGAGGGGAAAGATAGAGACACAGGGAAAGAATGTGGAGACAGAGAGAAAGCTAACCTCAGAACTACAGTAAAATGAATTAAAATGAGGACTGTGCATCTTATTTAACTGTTAGCTTCCTAGCATTGCCCAAAACACCAGCAAACCTCACAGACAGGGCTGGAAGAAGCAAATGGCAAATGGGACTCCCTCCTGGGGCTGCTCCTTTAACCCCAGGCTTTCAATCTGTTTAAAACTCCAGGGTCCCAATCCAACATGAAATGGTTACCCCAGGGCCCCAGAGATGAAATTAAACCTCGGGCTAATAAACAGACACAACTCACGTGGGCCCTTTGGGTGCAGCCTGTGGGCAAGGCCTCAGTCCGTCCCCTCTGGAGGAAGCTCCTGTCCAAGGATTCCTCGTCCCAGACTTTCCCTCTTTTCATCTTCACCATGCAGTTTTCTGAATGAAAATTCCTGAAGGCAAGAGGGAAAGAGGGAAAATTGATGAAAATGCATTGTTAAACAAAATAGCACAGCAAGAGCCCAGGAATTCCCCTCGGTTACACAGACACTCTCGCAGCAACACCCAAATACAGACAAATCACAGTTATAAACACGAGGATAAAGGGGTTTGAGACAGCAATCTCCACCACTATGTGTGTGTGTCTGTCTGTCTCAGGATCTCTATCCCTGTCTCCGTATCTCTCTCTGTCCCTATCTCATTTGACCCGCAATCTCTCTCTCTCTCTCTCTGTCCAGATCTGTTTTTGCTCCTCTATCTCAAATGTAATCTTGACTGAAAATAGCTGTGAAATATTTCTGTCTCACCATTTAAACAAACAACAAATCACGCAGCTGTGTGTGTTTTTAACTATTAAAGGTTTAAATAGAGAGACAGAGGAAAAGACTGCTGGAGAGAGACAGAGAGAGAAATCGAAACACAGAACTTCAGTAAAATGAATTGTTTGAATAAGGAACATTTGACACTCAGTGAACAGTGAATAGTGCTCGTCCCGACTGCAATGTTGGAAACACTGCATGCCATTTGTGCACAGCAAGATCCCACAATTTCATTTAGCCCTCAAATTCACGGCACTGCCCAAAACACCAGCATTTTTGGGGAATTCTACTGGCTCCAAGCTCAGGACTTTAATTTCAGGCCTTCAGTAGAGCTTCACACACAATGAATTCACTTCTAAAATGCAGTCACTGTTACAATGCAGGGAATTCTGCAGGCAAGCTGTGCACAGCACGATCCCAGTAATGGTGACAGTTCAAAATGCAGTTAACCAAGGATTTTATTGTGGATTCCTTTCTCTCTCTCTCTCTCTCTCTCTCCATCTTTCTCTGCCTTTCCTCCCTCACCCACACTCCGCCTGTCTCTCTCTCTCTCTCTCTCTCTCTCTCTCTGTTTAACCTGCCACCTCCAGTTGTTTCTCACTCTCCCTCTTTTTCTCTCCATCTGTTTGTGCCTCAGTGTTGTACTGTCGGAATTAGTGCATGGAATGTATGCACAGCAGGATCCCACAATGTGATAATAGCCAGATATCCCATCACAGTCCTCCGAAAATGCTAAACTCCATCTTTAAACTTCCAACAAGCCTTTATCCAGCTTAGCTTTCAGCTCTTGTAATTGTTGTAAAATCTTTCTAAAAACACAGAGAAATCCACACTCAGACCCTCAGGAAGCTGAATTTTAAAGTGTCCTCATTGTTGTTATGTAGGAAATGCTGCAGGGCACTAGATGCACAGCAAGAGCCCACAAGCAACAATTTGATAATAGCCAGATTTCAGTTCCCAGAAAGGGTGAAAATCCCTCTTTAAACTGGGAACAAGTTGCTCATTCAGTCTCACCATTTCAAATAGCAATAAATCACATTGCTGTGTGTGGCATGTTTTTTTTTATTTATCAAAGGTTTAATTGGAGAAGGAGAGTGTGAAACCGAGACAGAGAAGAGAAAGCATAGGAGGGAGATAGAGACACAGGGAAAGAATGTGGAGACAGAGAGGCAGCTCAGACCAACAGTAAAATGAATTAAAATGGGCACCGTGCATCTTATTTCACTCAGTTCATGAAGCATTGCCCAAAACATCAGCAAACCTCACAGACTGAGGGTTGGATGGAGCAAGTGGCAAATGGGACTCCCTCCTGGGGCTGCTCCTTTAACCCCAGGCTTTCAATCTGTTTAAAACTCCAGGGCCCCAATCCGACATAAAATGGTTAACGCAGGGCCCCAGAGAGGAAATTAAACCACAGGCTAATAAACAGACACAACTCACGTGGGCCCTTTGGGTGCAGCCTGTGGACAAGGCCTCAGTCCGTCCCCTCTGGAGGAAGCTCCTGTCCAAGGATTCCTCGTCCCAAACTTTCCCTCTTTTCATCTTCACCATGCAGTTTTCTGAATGAAAATTCCTGAAGGCAAGAGGGAAAGAGAGAACATTGATTAAAAGGCATTGTTAAACAAAAAAGCTCCGTACATCTTATTTAACAGTAAAGATTCAGAACATTGCCCAAAGGATATGGATTACTCTAGAATAATAACAAGCCTTTAGAAACTGTCACATTTGTGACGGAATTCCAAGCTTTTGACCCTCAATGAGTTAACTTTTAAAGTGGTCGTCACTGTTGCAATGTTGGAAATACTGCAGGCCATTGGTGCACAGCAAGATCCTACAAACAGCAATCGGATAACAGCCGGCTACCCCCACCTCTCCCCCTCTGATTCCCTCCATGTTTCCCTCACTCTCCTGCATCTCTCTCCCCCCTGCTACTCTGATTCAGAGAGGCAGATGAAGAGAGAGAGAGAGTCTTGCGAGGTGGGCCCCAGAGAGGAAATTGAACCTCGGGCTAATAAGCAGACACAGCGCACGTGGGCCCTTTGGGTGCAGCCTGCGGACAAGGCCTCAGTCCGCCCCCTCGGGAGGAAGCTGCTGTCCAAGGATTCCTCATCCCAAACTTTCCCTCTTTTCACCTTCACGATGCAGTTTTCAGAATGAAAATTCCTCAGGGGAAAGAATGAGAAAAAAATTGGATTAAAATACAAAGCGAGGACATTTTTAAACAAAATAGCATAGCAAGAGCCCAGGATTTCCTTTTTCAGTTACACAGACAATCAGCAATATTCAAATACAATCACATAACAGTTATAAACAAGATTGAGACGGAGGGAGCACACATACACACACAGACACACACAATGAGCCAGACTGGGGAATGTGTCCACTCTCTCTAGAGAGAGAGTGAAAGGTGGGTTTTGTGATTGGAACTGGAATCTTCAAACCCAGTTATATCCTGAGTGAGCTGTTTGCAAACACCACCCCTTGAGCCTCTGACATGTTGGGCTGTCTCTCAATCTCCTGTTCGGGGGCGGGGGCGGGGGCCTGTCCATTGATATGTTAATCCCAGGACAGGACCTTCCTGACTCTTCCAGTCCATTGATATGTTAATCCCAGGACAGGACCTTCCTGACTCTTCCAGTCTATTGATATGTTAATCCCAGCACAGGGCGTTCCTGATTCTTCCAGTCCACTGATATGCTTATCCAAGCACAGCAATGCTTTCAGCCATCTCTTCGTTAAATTTAAACATTTAATTCTTTCCCTGCAGTTTGAAAATATCAAACACCGATCCAACACTCACCCCTGAAACCTTCAAACTCAACCCACAATACAGGAGTGGGCAGATAATGGGGATTGCTGATGAGGTTGTGTTTGGGGATTTTTACTGACATCAGAGTGGATTTTAAAGTGTCTCCCTTTCCCTTACTTCTAAAGTCTTTCAGGGTTGTTGTTGTGTGCTGACAGGTTTATCAGTGTCCAGTCCCTTTCAACTTTTAATAAAATCTGTGGAACACAAATAAATGTAAAGTTTCTCCTACAAGCTGTTTTGTCCTCCCTCTTTCACTGTCTCTCTCTGTCAATCCCTATCTCTCTATTTGTCTCTCTCAGGACTGGGCAGACACTGGGTATTGTTGCTGAGGTTCTGTTGGCCATTTTTACTGACATCAGCGTGGATTGTAAAATCTGTCTGTGTGAGTGTCTGTGTGTGTCTATGTGTGTGTGTTTGTCTGTGTGTGTGTGTCTGTGGGTGTGTCTGTGTCTGTGTGTGTGTGGGTATGTGTGCGTCTATGTGTCTGTGTGTGTGTGTGTGTGTCTCTGTGTGTCCCTTTACGTGTGTGTATGTGTGTGTCTGCATGTTTGTGTGTGTGAGAGAGAGAATCTCAGGGTCACATCTCTGCATCTATATCTCTGCTTCTCTCCCTGTCACTCCATCACTCTCCTCCTCATTCTGTCTCTCACTCTGTCCCTCCATCTGTCTTCCATCCCTGTCACACCCTCTCTCTCCTTCTCTCTCTGTCTCTCTCTGTCTGTCCCTCCATCTGTCTTTCCCTTCCTGTCACAACTTCTCTCTGCTCTCTCTGTCTCTCTCTGTCCCTCCATCTGTCATTCCCTCCCTGACACCCCCTCTCTCTCCTTCCATCTCTGCCTCTCCCGCTCTGTCCCTTCATCTGTTTTTCCCTCTCTGTCTCTCCCTCTCTCCTTCTCTCTCTCTGTATCCGCATCTGTCTTCCCCACCCCCGTCACTCCCTCACTCTCCTTTATCTCTGTCTCTGTCTCTCTCTCTCTGTATCTCTCTCTGTCCCTCCATCTGTCTGTCCCTCTCTGTCACTCCCACTCTTTCCTTCTTTCTCAATTTCTATACCTCTATCCTTCCATCCGTCCTTCCCTCCCTGTCACTCACTCTCTCTCCTTCCATCTCTTCCAATCTCTCCCCGTCTCTCCATTGGTCTTTCCCTCTCTGTCTCTCCATCTCTCTCCTCTTTCTGACTCTCTCTCTCTCTTCATCAGTCTTCCCCACTCCCTGTCACTCCCTCACTCTCCTTCTAATTCTGTCTCTGCCTCTTTCTCTGTCTCGCTCTCTGTCCCTCCATCTGTCTTTCCCTATCAGTCACTCCCTCTCTCCCCTTCTTTCTCTGTATCTCTCTCTCTATCCATCCATCTATCCTTCCCTCCCTGTCACTCCATCTCTCTCCTTCTCTCTCTGTCACACACTCTGTCCCTCCATCTGTCTTTCCCTTCCTGACACTCCCTCTCTCTCCTTCCATCTCTGCGTTTCTCTCTCTGACTCTCCATCTGCCATTCCCTCCCTGACACTCCCTCTCTCTCCTTGCATCTCTGCGTTTCTCTCTCTGACTCTCCATCTGCCTTTCCCTCCCTGACACTCCCTCTCTCTTGCTCTCTCTACTTCTCTCTCTCTCTCTCCATCTGTCTTTCCCTCTCTGTGGCGCCCTCTCTCTCCTTCTATCTCTGTCTCTCTCTCTCTATCCCCCCATCTGTCCTTTCCTCCATGTCACTCCATCTCTCTCCTTCTATCTCTGTCTCTCTCTCTCTCTGTCTCTCCACCTGTCTTTCCCTCTCTGTCACACCCTCTCTCTCCTTCTATCTCTGTCTCTCTCTCTATCCCTCCATCTGTCTTTTCCTCTCTGTCTCTCCCTCTCTCTCCTTCTATCTCTGTCTCACTCTCTCTGTCTTTCCATCCCTGTCACTCCCTCTCTCTCCTTCTATCTCTGTCTATCTCTCTGCCTTTCCAACTGCCTTTCCCTCTCTGTCTCTCCCTCTCTCTCCATCAATGTCTGTCTCTCTCTCTCCATCCCTCCATCTGTCCTTCCCTCCCTGTCACTCCATCTCTCTCCCTCTCTCTCTGTCTCTCACTATGTCCCTCCATCTGTATTTCCCTCCCTATCACTCGCTCTCTCTCCTTCTCTCTGTCTCTCTCTCTGTCTCTCCCTCTCTGTCCCTCATCTGCCTTTCTCTCCCTGACACTCCGTCTCACTCCTTCTATCTCTGTCTCTCTCTGTCTGTCCCTCCAACTGTCTCTCTCTCTCTATTTCTCTCCATCTGTCTTCCCCTCTCGACACTCCTCTCTCTCCTTCTATCTCTGTCTCTCTATCTCTGTGCCTACATCAGTCCTTCCCTCCGTGTCACTCCATCTCTCTCCTTCTCTCTCTGTCTCTCAATCTGTCCCTCCATCTGTCTTTCCTTCCCTGTCACTCCCTCTCTCTCCTTCTCTCTCTCTGTCTCTCTCTCTGTCCCTCCATCTGTCTTTCCCTCCCTGACAATCCCTCTCTCTCCTTGTCTCGCTGTCTCTCTCTGTCTGTCCCTCCATCTGTCTTTCCCTCCCTGACACTCCCTCTCTCTCCTTCTCTCGCTGTCTCTCTCTGTCTGTCTCTCCATCTGTCATTCCCTCCCTGACACTCCCTCTCTCTCCTTCCATCTCTGCCTCTCCCTCTCTGTCTCTCCATCAGTCTTTCCCCCCCCTCTTTCTCCCTCTCTCTCCGTCTGTCTCTCTCTCTGTCTCTCCATCTGTCTTCCCCACTCCCTGTCACTCCCTCTCTCCTTCTATCTCTGTCTCTCTCTCTGTCCCTCCATCTGTCTGTCCCTCTCTGTCACTGCCACTCTTTCCTTCTATCTCTGTCTCTCTCTCTATCCTCCATCCGTCCTTCCCTCCCTGTCACTCACTCGCTCTCCTTCCATCTCTGCTACTCTCTCTGACTCTCTCTCTCTTCATCAGTCTTCCCCACCCCCTGTCTTTCCCTCTAACTCCTTCTATTTCTGTCTCTGCCTCCCTCTCTGTCTCTCCATCTCTCTCCTCTCTCTGACTCTCTCTCTCTTCATCAGTCTTCCCCACCCCCTGTCTTTCCCTCTAACACCTTCTATTTCCGTCTCTGCCTCCCTCTCTGTCTCTCTCTCTGTCCCTCCATCTGTCTTTCCCTCTCTGTCACTCCCTCTCTCTCCTTCTATCACTGTATCTCTCTCTATCGCCATCCATCTATCCGACCCTCCCTGTCACTCCATCTCTCTCCTTCTCTCTCTGTTCACACTCTGTCCCTCCATCTGTCTTTCCCTTCCTGACACTCCCTCTCTTTCCTTCTATCTCTGTCTCTGCCTCTCTCTCTGTCTCTCTGTCTCTCTCTATCCCTCCATCTGTCTTTCCCTCTCTGTCTCTCCCGCTCGCTCCTTCTAGTCTGGTGTTTTATGGACAGAGGCAGGATCTAGTGCAGTAATAACTGAAACAAGTTGCTGTTCCTGATCAGGTGAAGGCATGGTTGTTAACCGTGGGGCTATTTGATTGGGCCAGGAAGGGATGCAGCACAATGTATCCAGTGAGCGGATAACACCCATTCAGGTGCGACAGTAAGCTGTGAGGAGGACACAGAGAGGGTGTGGGGAACGGAATATGGACAGGTTCAGTGAGTGGATAAAAAAGTGGAGTATACCGTGGTGAATAGTCAGGGCATTCACTTTGGCTGGAAGAATATAAACACCAAATATCTTACAATATCATCGAATAGTTACAGCTCAGAAGAATGTTCCTCAAGATTTTGAACACGTCGATCAAAATTCTTTATATATAATAGTAATCGTCATTTAGCAAGGTACAGATTAATCAAGCTCAGTCAGAAAGGATTTGTTAAATGAAGACTGTGTCAGACTAACTTGATTGACATATTCGTGCGGGTAACAAGGAGGGTGGATGAGGGGAACAACTGATTACCGCCTTCTCAAGGGCAATCAGGGATGGGCAACAAATGCTGGCCTTGTCAGCGATGCCCAGATCCCGTGAAAGAATGTAATACAGTGTCAGCTCCTGTGCATGTACAATACATAATGGGTGCAAGGGAATATTTCACTCCTGTCTCGTATTAGGTGTCTCGGTGTCTCCATGCCTGTGTCTCTGTCATGTTTAAAGCTCTAGCCTTACATTACTGAGGAATCAGTCTCTGAAATAAATGTCCCAATGCTGTGGTAACATAATGGCCACTATGAACAAACCTAAAATGACTGTCTGTGTTTGTAAAGAATGTTAAATGAGTGAATGGGTAATATTGTGATTGTGTTTTGTTACTGAGGTTCTGAGCATGAATGTATAAAGACGTTCAGAAATAGATAAATACACATAGAGTGTCAAAGAGTGGCCGAGGGACTGAGAGAGGCAGTGAGAGTTATTGAGGGTCGGAACAAACATGTTCAGAACAAGTACCTGAGGCTCCAGTACTGACCTTGCGGCACTCCACTCGTCACAGTCTTCCAAGTTGCAAATGCCCTGTTTATCTCTACTCTTTGCGTCCTGCCCATAAATCAATCAACCATCCATACCAATATGTTACTCCGAACTCCATGAGTCCTTTACTTCAGTTTAACCTTTTGCGTAGCACCTTTTCAAAATCCAAGAATACAATATCTACTGGCTCCTCTTTATCTACCCAAATAGTTACATCCACAAGAAACGCAGTTTCTCCTTTGTGAAACCATGTTGACTTTGTTTGATTATTCCATGGCACAGTTCCTAAGAATGTGCATGGACAGAGGAACCTGAAGGTTCACGTGCAGTGATTTTTGAAGACCCCGGAACAGATTGAGAGAGAAATTAGCAAAACATATGGGAACTTTGAATTCAGAGAGACAAGAAGAGAGAGGGAGGGAGAGACAGGCAGAAAGAGGGAGGGCGAGACGAGTAGAAACAGCGACAGAGAGACGGGTCGTAAAAAGGAAGGGAGAGACGGGAGAGACAGGCAGGGTGCAGGAGAAACTTTGCATTGAAACACGTTAAAATATACATTTAAAATTTAAAAGAACTGTGCACTGAAAAATCTGGCAATGCACAACTGCTAAAGTCACACATCATCCTGACTTGGAACTATATCTCCGTTCCTTCATTGTCACAGGGTCAAAATCCTGGAACTCCCTTTCTAATAGCACTGTGACTGTACCAACACCAATTAGACTCCAGTGGCTCAAGAAATTAGCTCACCTCCACCCTCTCAAAGGGCAATTAGAGATGTGAAATAAATGCTGGCGTTACCAGCGAAACGCACATCACACAAATGAATAAAACAAAAATAACAATTTGGCACCGAGTCACTTCTGGAGATATTAGACTGGACGACCAAAAGCTTCGTCAAAGAGGTTGGGCTGAGGGATCGTCTTCAAAGAGGGAAGCGAGGTAATGAGGCGGAGATCTTTAGAAAATGAATTTCAGAGTAAGCACCTTGGCAGCTTGAAGGTACGGCCACCAGAACGATTAAACTGGCGGATGTCCAAGAGGCCAGAATTAAAGGATCACAGGTCTTGGAAGATTGTGGAGTTGTCGGAGATTGCAAAGCTTGGGAGGGGTCATTTGTGTAAGACAGTTCCTAAATTCCACCACCCTTAGTGTGTAGTCATGTTTCTAAATTTCACCTTTGAAAGGGATTTCAACTCATGTTAAATTTTTAGATTATGCCCCTCGTCCAAGACTCCCCCAACCAGTTAGAAGTGTTTTTTCGCTGTCTACCCTGTCAGTTTCTATTACTATCTTGTAAAATTTGACCTGTTCACCTCTTAACCTTCTAAATTCCATGGATACAGACTGATGCTCCAACTATACTGTCATATCAGATGCTGACATGTCTAGTCAGCTACAGAGTAAATCTTCTCTGTTATATAAAGTACAGTATGGGGTTAGATACAGAGTAAAGCTGCCTCTCTATGTGCCTCTCGTTCTCCTCCACCATCCAGATGGAGAGAGTAACATTGGGCAAGACAGGGATAGATACGTAGCGAGAATAACAGAGAGGGGGAAGGATAGCAATGGGGAGAGAGTACCAGAGAGAAAGAGGAAGGGATTGGAATAAAGAGCATCGGTCAATGTTCCAGTAAAGCTGCGTGCAGCAGCCTCGGAGGTACCACGCAGGTCTTGGTCTGTGATAAACAGTACACGTCTTCAAAGGTTCTTAAAAATGTAAAGGGACTGGGCACAGAAAAAGCAAATGTGCCCTTGGAAAGTAACTAAATTTTCTGGGGAGCATTGGAGCTCAGTGGGTAGTAATCTTGCTTCTGAGCCATAAGTTTGTGGGTTCAGGTCAAGCACAAAACCTAGGCTGATGCCACCCAACCGAAAATCAGAACAGATCAGTGAGACTCCGAAAATGAAACTTGTGTTTGAATTTGTGAGCCTCGCTGTCTGGAATGTTTTTGTGTTGGAGAGAATGTTGACCCAGTAAACCATTGCCCCTATGGCATGAGAGTTATCTGAATAGAGATTCTTCATCTTCTTCTTCTCTTCTTTGGCCTCCTTGTTTCGAGAGACAATGGGTAAGCGCCTGGAGGTGGTCAATGATTTGTGAAGTAGCGCCTGGAGTGGGTATAAAGGACAATTTTAGAGCGACAGACTCTTCCACAGGTGCTACAGATAAAATTTGTTGTCGGGACTGTTGAACAGTTGGCCCTCCCCTTGCGCTTCTGTCTTTTTTCCTACCAACTGCTAAGTCTCTTCGACACGCCACGCGTTAGCCCCGCCTTTATGGTTGTCCACCAGCTCTGGCAATCGCTGGTAACTGACTTCCACGACTTGTGATCAATGACTTCATGGCGCGGTTGCAGATGTCTTTAAAGCAGAGACATGGGTGGCCGGTAGGTCTGATACCAGTGACGAGCTCACTGTACAATGTGTCCTTGGGGATCCTGCCAACTTTCATGCGGCTCACATGGCCAAGCCATCCCAAGCGCCGCTGACTCAGTAGGGTGTATATGCTGGGGCTGTTGGCCGCCTCGAGGACTTCTGTGTTGGAGATACAGTCCTGCCACCTGATGCCAAGGATTCTCCAGTGGCAGCGAAGATGGAATGAATTGAGACGTCGCTCTTGGCTGACATATGTTGTCCAGGCCTCGTTGCCATAGAGCAAGGTACTGAGGACACAGGCTTGATACACTCGGACTTTTGTGTTCCGTGTCAGTGCGCCATTTTCCCACACTCTATTGGCCAGTCTGGACATAACAGTGGAAGACTTTCCCATGCACTTGTTGATTACTGCATCGTGAGACAGGTTACTGGTGATAGTTGAGCCGAGGTAGGTGAACTCTGGAACCATTTCCAGAACGTGGTCGCTAATATTGATGGATGGAGCATTTCTGGCGTCTGTCCCATGATATTCGTTTTCTTGAGGCTGATGGTTAGGCCAAACTCGTTGCAGGCAGCCGCAATCCTGTCGATGAGTCTCTGCAGACACTCTTCAGTGTGAGATGTTAATGCAGCATCGTCAGCAAAGAGGAGTTCCCTGATGAGGACTTTCCATACTTTGGTCTTCACTCTTGGACGGGCAAGGTTGAACAACCTGCCACCTGATCTTCTGTGGAGGAAAATTCCTTCTTCTGAAAACTTGAACGCATGTGAGAGCAGCAGGGACAAGAAGAACCCCAACAGGTGCGAGAACACAGCCCTGTTTCACGACACTCAGGATAGGAAAGGGGTCTGATGAGACGCCACCATGCTGAATTGTGCCTTTCATATTGTCATGGAATGAGGTAATGATACTTAGTAGCTTTGGTGGACATCCGATCTTTTCTAACAGTCTGAAGAGACCACGTCTGCTGACGAGGTCAAAGGCTTTGGTGAGATCAATGAAAGCAACGCAGAGGGGCATCTGTTCTTCGCGGTATTTCTCCTGTCGCTGGCAAAGGGAGAACAGCATGTCAATGGTGGATCTCTTTCTGCTCGAAAGTCACACTGTGTCTCAGGGTAAACTAATAGAGCTTATAACATCTTCTTGCAACATGAAGGTACTCTGCGCACTGAGTGTAACAATATTTGCAGTGTACCACCATATAACATAGTTTTCTAGGTGTGGGAACAGGGTTTGGAATTTTCAAAACACTGAGGCAAACTCGCACTCCCCTCATCACTAATGTCAGTGTTTTTAATTAGCCCCGGGAGGAAGGTAAACCTTGAGACCGTCAATCAGTAATCAATGTCAGATTTGATCAATTATGAGGGATGAACCAATTTCATTGTTTAGAGAATATGCCATTAAATAGGGGTATGCTGGTTTCTTACAAGCCTGCATAAGGAAGTGCACCCTCTGACGTTGTGGTGTCACCAGAAGCAACCAACTTAACATGGCAAACTGATGCATCTGTAGTTTTACTGAGGTTCTGAGAGAGGACAGAGAAACAGGCATCGGCACACTCACGCGCACACTCACACACAGAACCACACACACGAACAAGCAGAAGTACACACACGCAGCAGCAAGCCCACCCACACACGCACACACACACAAACACACACACAAGCAAACACACACACACAGAAGCACACCCACCCACCCCACTTACACAAACAAACACACACACACACACAGAAGCACACCCACCCACCCCACATGCACAAACAAACACACACACATACAGAAGCACACCCACACACCCCACATACACAAACAGACACACACACACACAGACAGAAGCACACCCACCCACCCCACATACACAAACAAGCACACACACACACACACACACACAGAAGCACATGCACACACACACGCGCACACACACACGAGTTAACATCAATCTGCGTCTGCAGAAGAGAGTTCCAAACTAATATCGCCTTTTGCGTGTCGAAGTGTTGCCCAACTTAACTCCTGAAAGGTCTGGCTCTTTTGTTTTCAACTATGCTTACTGGACCCAGACTTCCCAACCTGCTGACATAGTTTCTCCAAAATTACCCCATCAGTTCCCCTTAATATTGTAACAACTTCGATCAAATCACCCCGATCTTCCTAAATTCCAGGGAATACATCCACAGTTTGTGTAATATCATCTCGGATTTTAACCCTTGCAGTCCCGTTATTATTCTGGTAAATCTACGCTGCACTCAAATGGACATGGACATTCCCCCCACCCCCCTCCCACCCCCAAGTCTCTTTGGACCTTCACTGTTTCTAGTTTTTCACCATTTACAAAGTATTCTTCTGTTCTTTTTAGCTGACATTGAAATCCATCCATCACAGTTTTTCCCATTCACTTAAGATATTAATATGTCTTTGCAATTTGATGCTGACAATGCTGTGTAATTTTGTGCCATTGACAAGCTTGGGTATGTGGAATTCCACCCCATCATCTTAAATCGTTAATAAATACAGTAAAATTGAGACACACAGGGCCTTTGCACGAGCAGACGGGGGTGAATCATTGTGTCTTAGATTTTTTTTCAATTCCAAATTTATGTTTTACTTTTTAGTCGGGACAGAATTCAAATTAACAACAGCCCAGTGTGAGATTTGAACTCTTTCTATTTCAATCATCAGCTCAGGCCTTCTGATTAAAACCCATAAAAAGAGATTCACTTTCCTACTGCTATTGTCTGACTCTCTCAGGTTTTGTATATTGTACCGTTCATGTGGTGTTCTGTAAATACCTTCAATTCTCCCTATCTGCAAGGGACACAAATCAAATTGTCACCTTATTCCATCAACCAAAACCTGCAAGTCCATTCAAACACATCTATTTACTATCTCGACAAATACTTCCACAATGCAGGAATGTCTGAATGGAAACAGCTTTTAACACATTTCCCAACCCATTTGCTCTCAATTTTCAAGCAGGAGATTCAGAACCTCAATGGATTCTTCAACAGATAAAAAGTAACACAGATATGAAATCCCAGGTCTCTCTGTCCCTTTAGTAATTTAAGCATCGTACCATTTAGTTGATATTGCTTCTTGTCAGCTTTCCTTCCAAAATGAATCACTTTACATCTCTCAGCTATGAAGTTAACCTGCCTTGAGACTGTCCATTTCACGAGACTGCCTCTATGCTCCTGAAGTCATAGAAACATTGAAACATAGAAAATAGGAGCAGGAGTAGGCCATTCGGCCCTTCGAGCCTGCTCCGCCATTCATTATGATCATGGCTGCTCATCCAACTCAGCAACCTTTCGCGCTTTTGCCCCATACCCTTTGATCCCTTTCGCTCCAACAGCTTTATCTAACTCCTTCTTGAAAACATGCAACGTTTTGGCCTCAACTGCTTTCTCTGGTAGTGAATTCCACAGTCTTACCACTCTCTGGGTGAAGAAATTTCTCCTCATCTCAGTCCAGAAAGGTTTGCCCCGTATCCTTAGACTACGAACTTTGGTTCTGGACTCCCCCACCATCGGGAGCATCCTTCCTGCATCTACCCTGTCAAGTCCTGTCAGAATTTTACAGGTTTCTATGAGATCCCCCTCATTCTTCTGAACTCCAGTGAATATAATCTTAACCGACTTAATCGCTCCTCATACGTCAGTCCCACCATCCCAGGAATCAGTCTAGTAAACCTTTGCTGCACTCCCTCGAGAGCAAGAACATCCTTCCTCAGAGAAGGAGACCAAAACTTCACACCATATTTCAGGTGTGGCCACACCAAGGCCCTGCATAATTGCAGCAAGACATCCCTGCTCCAGTACTCAAATCCTCTCGCTATGTAAGCCAACATACCATTTGCCCTTTTTCCCGCCTGCATGCTTACCTTCAGCGACTGGTGTACGAGAACACCCAGGTCTCGTTGCATATTCCCCTCTCAGTTTATAGCCGTTCAGATAATAATCTGCCTTCCTGTTTTTGCTACCAAAGCGAATAACCTCACATTTATCCACATGATACTGCATCTGCCATGCATTTTCCCACTCTGTCAACATGTCCAACTCACCCTGAAGCCTCTCTTCATTCTCCTCACAACACACCCTCTCACCCAGTGTTGTATCAACTGCAAATTTGAAGATTTTACGTTTAGTTCCCTCATCCAAATCATTAGTATATATTGTAAATAGCTGGTGTCCTAGCATAGGTCCCTGCAGTACCTCACTATTCACTGCCTGCCATTCAGAAAAAGACCCATTTATTCCTAATCTTTGTTTCCTGTCTGCCACCCAATTTTCTATCCATCACAATACTCTATCCCCAATCCTATGCGTTTTAATTTTACATGCTAATCTCTTAAATTGGACTTTGTCGAAAGCCTTCTGAAAGTCCAAATAAACCACATCCACTGGCTGCCTCTCATCAACTCTACTAATTGCATCCTCGAAGAGTTATAGTGGATTTGTCAAGCATGATTTCCCTTTTCTAAATCCATGCTGACTCTGTCCGATTCTATGACTGTTCTCCAAGTGCTCTGCTATAAAATCTTTTGATAATGGACTCTAGAATTTTCCCCACTACCGACGTCAGGCTAACTAGTCTATAATTCCCTGTTTTCTCTCTACCTCCCTTTTTAAACATTAGCTACCCTTCAATCAGTAGGAACTGTTCCAGAGCCTATAGAATATTGAAGGATGACCACCAATGCATCCACTGTTTCTAGGGCCACTTCCTTAACTACTCTGAGATGTAGATTACCTGGGCCTGGGGATTTATCGGCCTTTAATCCCATCAATTTACCCAACACCATTGTTCAACTAATACTAATTTCCTTCAGTTCCTCCATCTCACTAAACCCTGTGTTCCCCAACATTTCTGGTATGTTATTTGTCCACCTTTGTGGACAGAAGCAAAGTATGCATTTAGTTGGTCAGCCATTTATTTGTTCCCCTTATTAAATTCCCTTATTTCTGACTGCAGGGGACCTACATTTGTCTTCACCAGTCTTTTTCTCTTCACATACCTATAGTAGTAGTGAGGTTATGTCGAACCTTTATAGAGCCCTGGTTATGCCCCAACTTGAGAATTGCGTCCAGTTCTGTTCACCACACTTTAGGAAGGAGGTGAGTGTCTTTGAAAATGTCCACATAAGATTTAACAGAATGATTCCAGACATGGGGGAATTTAGCAGCAATGTTTGTTGGAAAAGCTGGCTTTGTTCTCCTTAGAACAAGTGACATTAAGAAGAGATGCAAAGGAAGTGTACGATGTGTCAAGCGTAGATACCGTCCTTCAGTCTGAAAGAACCATTCAGCACTACTCTCCGTGTTCTGTCCCATAGCCAATGTCACATCCACTCTGTCACTGTTCCTTTCGTTCCATGATCATTCAGTTTGCTAACTAGTTAATTATGAGGCACCGTTATGACCTCCCCA